>NC_079219.1:8520358-8853439 GCF_029633865.1 Lampris incognitus | reverse complement strand
GACGACCCCCCGCGACCCTGAGTGAGGATAAGCGGTTTGGATAATTTATGGATAAGTTTATGTGCACATGTGCACGTGCGCAGACCTGAGTATGTGCACGTGTGTCTAGTTCTCAGTATTGTATTTTTGCCTATTGAGACACAGGCAAAACACACACACACACACACACGTACACAAGATAACATTTTGAGAGATGATAAATGATCTGTTGCCTGTCATCTTGCATACATTTCGTGAATTTATCACCTCGATGACTTCACCGCAGCCCCCCCCCCAAAAAAACCCCTCACAAAACATTTGACTTGGAACCAAACGAGTTCTATTTGAAGGCACTCATGAGACATTGTATGCACTTCACACTTCTTACACACGCGCGCGCGCGCACACACACACGCACACACGCAACATCCCTGCCACTTTGTGGTACTGTCCAGTAGGCAGTGTATCAGTACTACTCCCCCCCCACCCCGTTTATCCAAGGAGGAGCTCAGTGTTTGCTAATGACCTTTATCGTCCCACGTTGATGATTGAGCGCCGGCTGAATTTTCCCTCCTCTCTGTCAGGAGGGCAAGTACAAACACATACCGACGGGCGCTGCCCAGCCTGCAACTCTCTCCGTCTGTTTTTTTCCCCCAAGTCTTACTGGAGCCACTTTCATGTGTTGTTGTGCTCCGGTACAGCTTTTTTTCTTGAAACGTCAAGCCTGTATCTCACCTCTGCCCTGCCTAAAAAACGGATCCCATTTACGCGACTCTTTGGGTTCTTAGTGCCACCGCTGTGTTTCCGCGAAGCCCTCAATCTCTCAGTCATTACCGTGTAGCCCCGGGCAGTAATGGCGTACAGTTACAGTGGCAACACTCTGTAATAAAGTTGAGTAGAGTTAAACACAACGCTGGAGGAGGCCTGCGGGTCTGCAACGAAAGGCCCCGGCCGAGTGCTCGGGCGAGCGGGGGTGAAGGCGGAGGACAGACGATAAAACGCCTGTGGAGTTTATAAGTTTACACTGCGATGTGCTGGAACTGGAAATCAACACTTGCGGAAAAACAAAAAACAAAACCAACCCCCGGCCTCATCTCCCAGCTAGTTTAGAGGCAGGGAGGCATTGTTTTGCTACCCAAGGGTAACAACAAGGTGAAATAACTCCGCGTCCTGCTCCGGGATCACATGTCTTTTTTATTCTCACATTACCCCCAAATCTCCTCTCCTCTCCTCTCCTCTCCTCTCCTCTCCTCTCCTCTCCCCTCTTCTCTCCCCTCCTCTCCTCTCCTCTCCCCTCTCCTCTCCCCTCTCCTCTCCTCTCCTCTCCTCTCCCCTCTCCCCTCCTCTCCTCCCCTCCCCTCTCCTCTCCTCTCCTCTCCTCTCCTCTCCTCCCCTCTCCTCTCCTCTCTCCTCTCTTCTCCTCTCCTCTCCTCTCCCCTCCCCTCTCCTCTCCTCCCCTCTCCTCCTCTCCTCTCTCCTCCTCTCCTCTCCTCTCCCCTCCCCTCTCCTCTCCCCCTCTCCTCCCCTCTCCTCCCCTCCCCTCTCCTCCTCTCCTCTCCTCTCCTCCCCTCTCCTCTCCCCTCCTCCCCTCTCCTCTCCTCTCCTCTCCTCTCCTCTCCTCTCCTCTCCTCTCCTCTCCTCTCCTCCCTCTCCCCTCTCCTCTCCCTCTCCTCTCCTCTCCTCTCCTCTCCTCTCCTCTCCTCTCCTCTCCCCTCCCCTCCTCTCCTCTCCTCTCCTCTCCTCTCCTCTCCTCTCCTCTCCCCTCTCCTCTCCTCTCCCCTCTCCTCTCCTCCCCGCCTGCGAGAGGATAAAAATCCCATTCTCCCAGAGGACTCACATCGAATTTCACTCTCCGGCGTCGTGAAGGCGTAAGTCCCGCCCACGGGGGGCCGCGACTGGAGGGTGGCTTCGTAGAATATTCAAACAGGCACCTTGCTCGGCGCCGTGATTGGACACAGCCAGTGCAGTTATGTAAATGAGCACCTGGCGGCGTTCGTTGGCCCGGCGGTGAGCGGAGGGAGGTCGGAGGCGCGGCGCGGCGGCGGGCGGTGCGCGACGCAGAGAGCGAGCTAGCGGCTTGGGGAGCGGGGGCGCCCTCGACACCTCCTCCTTATTTATCCACCCGGAGCTGCGTGCGGCTCCCAGTCCCCAAGACTTGACAAGTCGGCGTTCAGGCGTCGGTTGGGAATCCGCTCTCGTGGGCCTGTGTCAAGAACTGCGGAGTAAACTCGGGGGTTTTAATTGTAGTTTTGGACAAAAAGGTCGAACGCGGCGCCGAGGCGCAACAGCTGCCCGGTACCACACCACCCCCCTCCCGGTACCGCTGGATTTACGGGCGCTTTCAGCGGCCGAATAATCCCGAAGGACGGACTCCGGAAAAGAAGTACGAATTTACTGAATCGAGTACAAAGTTTGCGGGCAGAAGTTGCGGCCGGCGGCGGCGGAGTGCGCCACTTCTCCGGGGTCTTCTTAGGTAAGTGGCGGCGCGTCGCCGGAACCGCCGAGCTACTCGGTTCCGTTTGACTTCCATCATCAGAATCTCACTTCTCGCGCGCGGCGGCGGCGGCGGCTCAGCAGCGGGCCGCGCGCCGCCGGGAGATTAGCATAAAGTATATTTGCGGCCATCTATTTGTAAGTGGCCAGACTTTGTCTGTCTGTCTGTCTGCCTGCCTGCCTGCCTGCCTATCGTTTGGCGTCTACGAGTCTCGCTGTCAGCCGGGAAGGCTGCTTTGGACGCCGGCCACGGGGCGGCTGGGAAGCGCGTACGAGGTGTAACGTTGCACCGATTTGCATGTTTGTATGCCCCCCCCCACATAATGGCATGTGCGCGGCCGTTCTGACTGCTTGGCCGAAGTATTACATGTTTATGTTACCAAGTGGCTCATAGGAAAGGACCGTAGCCAGGGAGCACACTTTTTTTTTATCCGAGGTGCAGAAAGCCTAAGTGGAGCCGGTTATTTTATAGCTTTACATTGGTTACCCCCCCCCCCCCCCCCCAGGAAATGTTGAGTTTTAGAACGCGTGATCCCGGCTTTGAGAGTCACAATGTAACCAACGGACAGAAAATCGAATGTAAGGACGAATGGTTGGAACTATCTTGGGGGTGGGAGGGAGGAGGGGGGGGGTTCTTAACTAGTTTCTGAAGTTAAGTAAATAAAACAAGCGACTACAACATAATCTGACTGCCCGTGATTATTCATCTACGTCGTTATCGTTATGGTCGACACACACGCGCGCGCGCGCGCGCACACACACAACCTGGGGCAAGTGTTCTGATTAATTAGGTGGTTTGCCTAATTGTTCACAGTGATGTAGCGCATTGTAACTGAATAGTGGGGGAAGTTCAGATGAGTGAAGGAGCACGTACTGAGCTGGGTAGCCCCATAGGCTCTGGTTGTTCTTATCCCTCTTGACTATCAGACGTGAGGGAAACAAGGTCGCTTATCACCGTGGGCTAAGTTCTAACTGGCTGAACTAAGGCTTATTTGGCGGATCGATACGACCCGAGAGCTTACAGAGAACTCTGCCCAGGCTTGGCTCTGGCATCAGCCTAATGGATGCACTGGCAGAGGGATGTATAACGACGTCAAAACACTTTTGTGCACAAAATAAAATCATGTTTATACACACATACACAAACACACACTCTCACACTCACACACACACACACACACACACATACACAGGCACAGGCACACGTAGTGTGAAGGTCCTGACAGAGGCCCAGACCTCAGTGACCTCATAGCTGGCTACGGAGGTGCGTAGTACAAACTTAAAATGTTCAACACTTTGGTGCAGTCTGTACTCATAAAACACGAGAAGACGTGATTCTCCGTCTGCTTGCTGACAACGGTTTAGGTTGATATCAAAGTGCCAGGCCTATAAACCCAGCCAGTCCGCCACACCCAGCCTGTCCAGCCTGGTTTGTTTTGCAGTAACGATCACGGTTTTCCGTGCTATGTGTTTCCACCTCTTCCCCCCTTAAGTTGTGAGCGAGCTGAACGGGCAGTGATGGGTTTTTTCCCCCGAAGTTGTCGTAAGTGATTAGCCAGTAAATCCACAGCCATGTTAGTCCCTACTTTCTTGCATTACACTGCACCCGAGAGTCTGCCGAGAAAACCGACAGGGTTAAACACAAAAGGAAATCCCTAGGGGATGCCAAGCCCTAAAAGTACGACAGACTTAACGACGCTTGATGTTAGACGAATAGGTCAATAAAATGCCCCGTGTTTAGCCTGACCTCACAGCGTCCAGGTGGCCATTGTCACACCGAGGTGGGACAGGGCGCAGCTATTAACCCCCGTGACCTCACTGCGTGGCAGGTGACCCCCCCCCAAATGGGGCGGAAGTGCTCGGGCTGCCTCCCTGTGGCGTGCACCTCTGGCCGTAAGTGGAGCGGGTCCTCCACTGGGAAGCAATCAGTCACCGAAACCAGCCCCGAGACCCAACGGAGCATGTGAACCGTGCTGGTAAAGAAAACATTTGCAGGTTTTCGGAGACGTGCTCAAACACTTTAAGACCTTTAAACACAACACACAGAAGAAACAAATTGTCTCGTTTTAAAGCGGTGTTGACAGTCAGTCCGTCATGTGCTACACCGAGTTCGTCATTTCGCCAGTGACAGACCAGTTCAGAGATTTACGTTAATGATTAGTCATGCATTAGGGTGAACCAGTTTTGACTTTGGGTGTGTCCTGTTTTGCAGACGGAGAGAGAGAAGGAGAGAGGGATGTAAAGGCGAAACTTTGGGGTATTTGGAGGTATAAATGTTAGTGTGTTGGTGGCGCTACTTGTTTGATTGTGTGCGCTGAGTTGACATTTGTGATGGAGCTGAAAGGGGCTGATTGGAGACTATATAATGGGGTTCAGTGAGTGATTATACTATACAGATCGAGGGGCTACCCGTCTCGCCAGTTGGAAAAACAACAAGAAGGTAGCTGTGTATAACTGGTGGGGGTGATGGCTGGGGGGGGGGGTGAGGAGGCAGTCCGGGTGAGTTGTTGCATGGTTTGGCTGTTGGGAGGGAGTTAGCTGGGGCTGCCTGTGGTATTTGCCAATTGATAGAGAGGCAATAAAAGGCGATTCTCTCTCAGTGTCCCTCCCTCTCCTCCTCTGCAGCAGAAGCTGGGACATTAAGTCAGGAGGAGACCTGTGTGTCGTTAGAGAGCCCCACTTTGGCCAGCACAGGTCCGCTGAAGCCTTCTCTAATGGGCATTTGGACGCGAGTTCTCCCAGAACGTCCCTTGAGGGCCATCGCCCTTGCATAACTGTCTCTCAGAGCAGCCGAGGAGAAGTGGATTACATAGTGGGATAACGCAGCTGGTAGTATGTGAGTATATTATGCAGGGGTGGGATTTTTTTTGTATCGATCCCAGTTTGTGCTGGTGGGCATTGGTGAAGATGAGTTCGATTGCACGTAGCCTAATTTGCACAGCGTTACGCACACACAATGCGATGGTTTATCCTTTAGCCGGCACTGTCAGTGAAAGGTCCATTTGTTATTTGCTTCAGGTTCAGTCTTCCGTCAGTTCTGGTCTCAGGATTTTGCAAAGTCAGATTGTGCTGGAGATTTTTTTTTCTTTTTTCGATGACTGATGTTTAAAAAAGGAAGTGAGGTTTACAGTTTTGCTGTACAAATAAAATTTTGCTTGCTTGCTGTACTGCTGTTGTGCAGCTTTTCGAACCCACACCCACACACACACACACACACACAGTGCATGTGAACAGAGTAGCTTACTAAGTGTTTATAGGAACATGTGACGGGTTAGTCTGGTTAATTATTGACCTCAGTCTGTTGTCCTCTAGCCAGGTCGTTGTTGAGGCGGAAGCTGCGTTTTGTGACTTCGTGTCTTTGTGTTTCTTCGCCTCTGCCTTTAATTCCCGATATAAAGGCGGATGAGTTGGAATTCTGAACATGAGTCGGTAGCAGATGCCTGCCTTCCAAGTTTTGCATAATCGCTCAATCTTCTTAGCGTGATGCATGACCATTATTGTTGGGAAACTAGAGTACAACAATGGGGATGGTTTTTTTTTTCAATGCCATCATTGTTATGAGACTTAAGCGTCCACAGAAGTCTTCTCAGGGCATCCGTTTGGTAGGCAGCAACTTCGCCGACTTCTTGGTTGCGGCGGTAATTAAGTCCCTCGACACACAGAAAAGGAACCGCCAAGCCGGAGGTGGGGGGGGGGGGGATTCAATAAGCACAAGGACTTGACACACTTACTTGCTACCTCTTTCTAAGGTACAGCATCATTTTAAGTTCATTTGAAACCAATTGAAAGCTAAGCTAATTTATCCTGTAGTCTAGACGGCTGGGTTTGTTTTCCCACCAGTAATTCTCTGATGGTTGGTCACCTGCGCAGCAGGCTTTTTAGTGACTCTTAGAGGACGTCGGAGAGGCGATGGGAGGGTGAGACTCCGAAGATAATCTGAAATACTCTTGAACTTGCCTGGGAAATGTCTTGGGGGAGTTTTCAAATCTAATGTAAAAGCAGTGCAGAACTGTATTTGCTCCCCCCCCTCCCCCTGTCTCTATCTCCAAAAACACCAGCCCATCCTCAGGCGAACCATCCGTGTCCCTGACTCTTAACTCCTCTCCGACATCAAGCATACCTTTGATGCTGTAATTGGTCATTCTGGCAATCTGTCTCTCTTTTATCTTCATCTTACTTGCAACATGATTTCTCTCTTCATCTTCGGTCGCCCTCCATTCACTTTGAAGCGGCGCCGGATCATTCGTCTAGCTTCCCGCCTCCTGTCGTCATCAATCTCGCCTTCTCCGGCCTCCTCTCCCCGACTCTCCTTCCCCCTTCTGCGGGTCGGCTCATATGCGTTCGCTGTGCCCGGGGACGGTAACCACAGCGTTGCTGGTCTGAGCAGGCCGGGGGTGTGCAGTCGGCGGCTGAGGGCTTTGCAGCTGATGTTGTCATTGAGGCTTGTCAGGGGGATCCCGTACCTTTTGATAGCACACGAAGTTCCTCGGCATAAGCCCGTAAACACCCAAGTATTGGATGTTGGTGAAATGTAGGTATGTGTCATGGTGTGTGAGCGCTGGATATCAAAGGCCGGATTCAGTTCTTGTACTTTTGATGAAACTTTTAATGATCCGTGTGGGGAAACTTGAGTCACCACCGCAGAGGAAAAAGTAGGAATAGGAGTGGGAATGGAAAGGGGGAAAAAAACAAGATGAAAAATGACATGAGTAAAAACACAAAAATTAAGCGCATATTAAAACGTAATTAGCACAGAAACGCTTCGGTCGTATTCCCCAGAGAGGTTGAGATCATGAAAATTTAAGAAGGATCCGTAGCCTGGCGGGTTAGTTCGTTGCCTAGCAACACGGCGATCGCCAGTTCGAATCCCCGTGTTGCCTCCGGCTTGGTCGGGCGTCCCTACCGATGCAGTTGGCCGTGTCTGTTGGGTGGGAAGCCGGATGTGGGGATGTGTCCTGGTCACTGCACTAACGCCTCCTCTGGTCGGTAGGGGCGCCTGTTCGGGGGTGGGGTGGGGGGGGTGGGGGGATAGCATGATCCTCCCATGCGCTACGTCCCCCTGGCAAAACTCCTCACTGTCAGGTGAAAAGAAGCAGCTGGCGGCTCCACGTGTATCGGAGGAGGCATGTAGCCCTCCCCGGATCGGCGGAGGGGGTGGAGCAACGATCGGGACGGCTCGGAGGAGTGGGGTAATTGGCCAAGTACAATTGGGGGAGAAAAAGTGGTCCATCCTATCCATCATCCAAACCGCTTACCCTGCTCTCAGGGTCGCGGGGATGCTGGAGCCTATCCCAGCAGTCATTGGGCGGTAGGCGGGGAGACACCCTGGACAGGCGGGGAGACACCCTGGACAGGCGGGGAGACACCCTGGACAGGCGGGGAGACACCCTGGACAGGCGGGGAGACACCCTGGACAGGCCGCCAGATCCATTTTGCATTATCGCTGTGCACCAACAGTTAAAAGACGGAAAAAAAAATGTCACAAGTCCGCAAGTATCGCATTCTAACAACTATACTTGTATGTTTTCATACAGTTACTCGCAGCGAGGGACTCGAGTCGTTTTATAGGTTAGGCTGAACGACGGTGAGACGTTGCCTCAGTGCTCCTATGAGCGCCGAGCCGAGGCCAACCGTGACGCACGCCGAGCTTCGTCATGTGTCACACTACCATATTCCAGTTTCGCGAGTTATCGTTTTTGGATGGAGATGAAGAAGCCCATAAAAGATGGGAGACTCGCAAACCTCAAAAGCCAGAATTCGCTCAGTCTCCCCCCCCCCCCTCCTCTCTTTTCTGCTCTGCTCCAACTGACAAACCTGCATGTGTTTTCGGCCGAGTTGAGAGCACACCCCTGATGCGGAATACCAACAGTAGTAATTGTGGCTGCCGGCGAGTAACAAAGCCTTTGAAACGCTGCAGCCAGTTGAGAGGAGAAGAATAACTGTGCAACATCAAAGCCTGCTGCTTCTTTTTTTTTTTTTTTCTCCCCCTTTTCCGTTTCACCTCGATAAATTTCGGGTTGCAACGGCATTCACCTTGAGTGGAGAGGACGTCACCCACCTCCCTCCTCCACCATCTGCTCCCTCGAAGGGGGTTCGGAGGGGCAACGTTAGGATCAGCGAACTGTCTTCTGAAGTGTAATTCGGTTCTTTTTAGGGGGGCCTTTTTTTTTTTTTTCCTGTTGGAAGAAGGAGCTGGTCTGCTAGTGGGATAAAAGTATCGGTCTTCGCCCGAGGCTTTAAACAGCGATGGAGTGTCTGTGTGCGTGCATGTGTGTGTATTTGTGTGCCGTGTCTGGCACAGAATTTCAGCGAGGCTCAGCATTCCCATTAATCAGGTTGCCACAAACTTGGGAGCTTAATTGTGTTTCTGTGTTGTGTACGCGTGTTTATTCCTGTTTGTCTGGTGCAGTAGTCTAACAATGTGTGCGGCACGGGGATATCGGGAGGCTCTCTCTCCTCAGCTGTCATTTTATAAGGAGTAAAAAGAAGGCCGTGAGGAGAGAGTCTGTTTTTCTCACTCTGACTCAAAATGCTGAGTCTCGCTGAACACATTCCGGTCTGACCTGATCTCTCTCTCCCTCTCTCTCCCTCTCTCTCTTTCTTTTTTCTCTACCGCAAGCCATTGCTTCCTCCTTTTCCTCCTTTCTATTTCAATAGCTGCTTGCTGGATGAATAGTCATCTCGCTTTATCTTACACTTGGTCCTCTGAGTCAGCCAACTGAGATAAGATGAGGTGTTTCCTTCCACCGTGGCGTTGTCTCTCTGTCTCTTTTATCTCTTGCTTTCTCTCTCTCTCTCTCTCTCTCTCTTGCTGTCTCTCTCTCTCTCTCAGTGGCAGTTTAACAGGGTGTTTTCTCTCCGCCAGTTGTTAGAGTAGCACTGTGCTGTAACATACCTCTCCTTTCTCTTTTTCCCCCCCGTCTTCCTCTCCGCCCACCGCTCCTTTTCTGACAGGTGGCAGTGAGACGGTGCAAATTGAATTCGGGGAATTGGGCTGCAGCTCGCTGCCACACCGCAGCCCTCCAACGGCCTCTCAGTGGTGTCAAACTAGCGTTGATTGTCCACATGCGTTCTGCCGCTGTGCTGTCATATTAGCACGCTGATGACACATCAGACCTGCTGTGCTCTTATAATGGAAAATAAGACGTTCGGTTTTGGGCATTCGGGCTTCGGTGGAAGGTCATTCTTAGCACTAACCCCGTCTGACTGTACTCGTGTGGGTTCATTCGCATGCAGCACAGGACTCGGGTTTGTTCTTACTGGAGGACGAAGAGACAGCTCCATTTAGTGGTTATTACTGAAAAGTGAACTTGCACTTGTTCCAAACTCAAATAGATTACGCAGACGAAATGAGAGCGGTTAGAGATGAGGTGGGTCCATCTACGTGTTCTGACATGTACGGAGCGCTGAGAACTGAAACAGGATGACGGGAGGAGGTAGTGCGAGTTAAAACCAGTTTTGAAGGGAAAGTTGGAAACACGTCTGACTGGCATATCGCTGTCGCCATACATGTACAGGTAGATAACATCTGATTTATACTGTACAGTAAATAGGGCACGAAGATAGTCCATGATGATTCCCTGAGGTGCACCTCTGGGTTTGTCAGGCATAAGATGCGTAGGACAACATACTGTTGTTTATTTTAGTTCAACCCTTGTCATCGTGGAATGGTAAGTTCTGATCACCCACCTCCTTTTGTACTGTGGGTTGTTCTTTATCAGGTAGAAGATTAAGGTAAAATCATTTTAATCGTCTATACACCGTCATACATGTCTACATACCACCCCGTGCACTATCGTGTTGGATTTGGACTCTGTCAGGACAATATAGTATATTTGGTTGCGCGTTCAGACTCATGTAATTGTGTGTGCAAACTAAACCAGTATTGGTAAAGGCCAGTAATGCAGAGTAAGAGGAAAATATCGAGAGAAAATGTCCCGTCTGTGCTGCATTATTTCTGTGCTGACTGCTAGCTTTTCACTATTTGCCCAATGTTTTTGGCCATGCTTCATTTGCTTCAAACAAACCTGTGGTAATCAGTCACCATATGTCTATGTCTGCTGTGCAGATATGTTGAAGAATGCTGCAGCTGATGTGGAGCGAGAAGGCCAATTGGATCTGCTCCCAAGTAGGAAGGAGTAGAGGGAATAGAAGGCTGAGGAAAACAAGGTTTGAGAGGATGATGGCTTTACCTCTAGTTGTCATTGATTTTTGTCCCGTTGCAGTTGTTTGATAATGAGCTTTATCACCATTTCTACCCGTTTCGCACCAGCCCTCAAGTCACCGTTCATGGGTTTTTATGCAAATCTATTGCGTTAGCTGCTCGGGAATTGGATTCGTTCAGGGCTGTTTTGTTGCATGCGGCTGCTTTATGGCGCTTTCATGCTGTGTTTGGGCTACCAGGCAGTAAGGTGTTTTGAATTAGATTACTTTGGAAAGCAGGGAGCTGTTTTAATGAGTCATGACACATGTAGCGAAGCCAAGCCATTGCTGGATGCGCCTTTTTAAACCCCCTAATTTTTCTCTGAACATACTACCTTTTGTCTTTTACCATGGCTCTTAACACACTGCACTCGTCTTTCACTTAAGTTGTTTTCTTTCCTTGTTTTGTCTTGTTTATGTACTTTAGGAAAAAAGGAAAAGGAAAGGAAAAGTGAAAAGGAAAGCGTGGCTCAATTGTTTTTTGGCCATCATGACTGTTTTTCCCTCCCTTGCGATTCCCCTCTCTCAGTGACTAATCCTTACTCCCTCCCTACTTCCTCCTCCCCTGGTTTGAGATTCCACAACCCTGACTGGTACTTGCTCGTACAGATGAATAGTGTGACACATGGCCACACAATTTGGATGAACTGTGATTGATCACCACTATGACCAGAACAGTAGTGCATAACACAATACAGTGTCTATGGCTTCCTGACACATCATGGGACTGTCATCTTCTGTAGATGAAGATGCCCAGTTAATGGTTTTATTTCATTCAGTTACGAGATGATCCAGTTCAAGGTGGTCTTCTATTGAAAAATAATGACCGCTGTGGAGTTGGGTTCACCTCTGTGAAGATTATCCTGCTTATTACACAGCTTTACCTTGAGATAAGTCAGTAAACTGGCATAAAATAATCATTTAAAATTATTCTTTTGGCCCACAAGCTTCTGGACGTCTGTGTATATTTAGCTTGCTCACATTATTAGCCTATAAGGCTTCATGAAGCACAATGATTTGGAATGAAGCGAAATGGTGATGAGGCCATAGCTTGACAACGGTCTGCTAGTCAGAAATAACCACATAATGCTTTAATTGACCAATCAGAATTGAGTGATCAACATAGCTGGGTAATGAATGTTTGAGTAACAACAGTCAGCTTAAAGACAGAATGTGAAACCTCACAGGTGTTGAAGCAATGTCCTCGCTGAGCACACAGTCTCTCGACCCTTCAAATTAAAGCTGCTATAGGGAACGTTTATTTTGGGCAGAATTTGGTGAAATTGTCATTATATAATGTCAGCAATCAGTAAAACAAGCGTTCTGGGAAAAAAAAATCCAGTCTCTGTCTGCCAGAGGCTCTGTATTCAGTCTAATTCTGCCTGTGAGAAATCTCACCACGCCTGAAGGAAATGAACCAAATGAACCGGCTCTGAGCGAAGAGAGGTTTCTACTAGTTTGTGTGCATAGCTCACTGATCATGCACATTGTGAGCACAGCGGAGACAGAGTCAGAAGTGTTCAAAGAAGAAGTTGAAAAAGTGCTTTTTTGTGAACAATGTCGGTATAATTAAGAGATTCGCTGGAAAAAAGTTTTACATGCATAGATTATCAGCTGCAATACATTTTACTGTCTTCATCACATTAATACCAGTCCTGGACAAAAGTTGCCATGCAAGTAGCTGTTACTTTGGAACTAGGGAGCTTGCTGTGGTGGTTCCAGGGGGTGACAGCTGCCACCCTCAAAAAAAGGCCTTGCCACACCAGTTGCCAACCTATTTGTAGGCAGTTAATATTTTTTAAAAATGGTGTTGAAAGTTCATAATTTTTCTCCGTAATAAACATTTTTGGTGGGTGTCGGACTCCGCCAAGGTTGTCCCTTTTCTCCGATTCTGTTTGTGATATTCATGGACAGGCTCTCAAGGCGCAGCCAAGGTGAGGAGTGTGTCCATTTTGGGAACCTCTTAATTGCATCTCTGCTCTTCACAGATGATGTGGTTTTGTTGGCTTCATCAGAACGCGACCTCCAGCGCGCACTGGGGCGGTTTGCAGCTGAGTGGGAAATGCCCGGGATGAGAGTCAGCACCTCCAAGTCTGAGGCCATGGTTCTCTACCGGAAAATGGTGGCTTGCTCCCTCCGGGCTGGGGATGAGTTGTTGCCTCAACTGAAGGAGTTCAAGTATCTTGGGGTCTTGTTCACAAGTGAGGATAGGATGGAGCGGGAGCAAAGCTCTCAATTTATAGTCAATCTTTGTTCCAACCCTCACCTATGGTCATGAGCTTTGGGTAGTGACTAAAAGGGTGCAATCGCGGATACAAGCGGCTGAGATGAGTTTCCTCCATAGGGTGTCTGTCTGAGCTCAGCCTTAGAGATAGAGTGAGGAGCTTGGACATCCGGAGGGAGCTCGGAGTAGAGCCACTGCTCCTTCACATCGAAAGGGGCCAGTTGAGGTGGTTCGGACATCTGATTAGGATGCCTCCCTGGCGCCTTCCTTTGGAGGTTTTATGGACACGTCCAATTGGGAGGAGACCCCGGGGTAGACCCAGAACTTGCTGGAGGGACTACATGTCCACTCTGGCCTGGGAACGCCTTGGGATCCCCCAGGAGGAGCTTGAGGGTGTTGCTGGGGAGAGGGATGTCTGGAGTGCCCTACTTAGCTTGCTGCCACTGTGACCCGACCCCGGAGAAGTAGCTGATAATGAGATGAGATGGTGTAAACTTATTTACTCACTAGTTAAGAATTCAACCTGGCCCGGGAAAATCCACCGATCGGTGTCACTGCTATTCCATCTCAGCTCAATCCTTGCGTGCCTATTGACTCTGTAGTCTGCCACTGGTGCTAAGCGACAGGCTTTTATTCGTTTAGTGTTGCTGTATGTTTAAAATGTTTTTACAAGAATTTTACTGTGTGAAACAGTGAAATATGTGTGATAGATAACCACCAAATCCTCCTCTCCACACTCACCGAGCTTGGTATTTCAGGATCTGCCCTCCACTGGTTCAAGTCCTACCTCTTGGGGAGATCTTTTAGAGTATCGGGGATGGGGGTGTCCAAACCACATGGCTTATCAACAGGGATACCACAAGGGTCAGTGCTTAGTCCCCTCCTCTTCTCAATATACACCTCCTCACATGGTGCAATCATCCGCTCCTATGGTTTCTTATACCATTGCTATGCTGATGATACCCAGCTCTTCATATCGTTCCCGCCAGATGACCGCACAGTCTCAGCACGGATATTATCACACCTTGCTAATATCTCTGCATGGATGAAAGAACACCACCATCAGCTTAACCTATCTAAGGCTGAGCTCCTTGTCATCCCAGCCAGTCCATCCTTACAACAACAGATCATTATCCAGCTCGGATCAACCCAACTCATGCCCACAACGTCTACCCAAAACCTGGGTGTCATGATTGATGACCAACTAACCTTTAAGGTTCACGTGGCCTCGATTGCTCTGTCAAGCCGATTTGCCCCATACAACATCAGGAAGATTAGACCCTACCTGTCTGAGCATGCAGCACAACTTCTGGTACAGGCTGTTGTTATATCACGCATTGACTACTGCAACTCCTTACTGGCAGGTCTCCCTGCATGCACTTTCAAACCTCTGCAAATGATCCAGAATGCGGTGGCATGTCTGGTCTTCAACTGATCTAACACAGTACACGTCACTCCGCTGTTCATATCCCTCCACTGGCTCCCAGTTGCTGCCCGCATCAAATTCAAAACCTTAACAAAACAGCAACAAAAACAGCTCCTGCCTACCTGAACTCCATCATTCAGATCTATACTCAGTCCTGCTCACTACGCTCTGCCAATGAAAGGTGCCTGGCACTTGCGCCACAATGGGGCCCTAAGTCACTAGCCCGACTCTTCTCTTCTGTAGTTCGCCGGCGGTGGAACGAGTTACCAAACACCATTCAATCCACTGAGTCCCTCTCCTATCTTTAAGAAGAAGCTAAAGACCCAGCTCTTTCTCAAACACCTCGACACCTGATGGTATTTTTAAAAAAAATCGCTTCTATGCACCCTATGCATTGTCTTTATGCGCTGCCTGTTGACACCTATGTCCTATCAGACTTGAACCTAGTTTTTTTTACACTTGCGTTGTTGCCTCCAGAGTAGATCCTTGCTTGTGTTGTATTAGCTCTCAGATGTATGTCGCTTTGTATAAAAGCGTCTGCTAAAAGAAGTTGTAATTGTAAATCGTGCTCAATTACATATCTCACATTCAATGTGTGAGAGTTTGCAGACCTGTGTGTTAAATAGAAAGAACGAAATCTACAACAGCAAAGGTTGACTGTTAATAGCCGGCTCATAGCCTAGCTATAGCTCATAGCCTGCTAGCTAATCTCATGAATCATGTACCCAATACAATATATGGCATGGTTTTAACCTACAAATTATTCCCACAGCGCATGTGCAACTGCCGCCATGGGCTATGCGTCCCAAATTGTGGTCGCTCACTCACTGATGAACGACCTGAGAGGGACATTTAGTAGGATGCGCTCACAACTACTTACGTGCAGCACAGGTGCGCTGTGGGTCTGGACGGTTTTGTGCTTGTTTTTCATTTTGAATGAATACTAGATTATAATTGCTGTATTATTGTTCTGTGTACTTGCAGTGTTATTCTTTTTTCTTGTGTATATTTGACTGTAAATTGAATTTGTATCTGTGACTTGTATAGCATACTTTTACTGTGATGTATATTTTGTATTTTCCTGTGATGCTGCTGCAGACTGCAGTTTCCCCTAGGGGACAAGAAAAAGCTGTCTAGCTCTAAAAACACTCAATAAAAAATATTCTGACAAAAAAACAAAAACAAACTGTAATTGTGAGTCTTCATTGCATGTGTGACAAAATATATGAATATTGTCTCTGATAGTTGCTTAAACTTCTTTTAGAAATAAACAGGACTAGGTTAAGTCCATTATCCAAACCCCTTATCCTGACCTCAGGGTCGCGGGGATGCTGGAGCCTATCCCAGTAGTCTAGGTTAAGTGTTCAACAAAAAACTTTATTTTATGTTGTCTCATTATTGTGTGATTCACATGCTTTAAAAAAAATCACCAGAATGCGGGAAATTAAGTCTCTGAAAATCAAATTTGTCAGGGGGAGATAACCTTTGCCCCCCCCAGCTGGAACCTCATGCCACCCCAAGTATAACTTGCTAAAACCTCCACTGGTGCTTTGCCTATATGTAAAACATCGCTCCACAACAACACCGTTAAAACTGGTTCTGTCAGAATTGCTCAGTTCTTCAATTCAAAGTTGACTAAGGCAGTTTTATTCCCCTCCATTAAATCCCCTCAGGGATTACTAATCCTGTTTTTCTTTTGGGTGGCACGGTGGCGCAGTGGTTAACGCGGTTGCCTCACAACAAGAAGGTCCTGGGTTTGAGCCCCGGGGTAATTAAACGCTGATGGGTCATCCTGGGTCGTCCTCTGTGGGGAGTTTACATATTCTCCCCTTGTCTGTGTGGGTTTCCTCCGGGGGCTCCGGTTTCCTCCCACAATCCAAAGACATGTAGGTCAGGTGAATCGGCCGTACTAAATTGTCCCTAGGAATGAATGGGTGTGTGTTTGTGTGTCGGCCCTGTGATGGCCTGGCGGCCTGTCCAGGGTGTCTCCCCGCCTGCCTCCCAATGACTGCTGGAATAGATTCCAGCATCCCTGAGAGCAGGATAAGTGGTTAAGATAATGGATGGATGGATGTTTTTCTTTTGCTTTATTCCGAAAACGAAAATCGTATCATCACCGCATACTAAAATTTTCAATAATCATTTCCACGAAGATGCTTTTCTGTTGGTAATGTGAGATGTTTCTTTTTCTTTTCCAGCTTCAAAATGTTTTGTTCTTTTGTGTGAATCAGATTCCATGTGTGAGCAAACTTACTTGGCTGGGAATAAACTCTGACTTCCACTTCCTCCTGTCTAGAAATGATTGATAGAGTGGCTGACCCGACGCCACCAGTTCAAGTGAAGGAAATATTGGATTGAATCAGTGGTTTTATGGAGCTTGATTAAGAAAAGCTGAAGGGAATTCTATCAAGACCGCTCAAGGACTTCTCTTAGACAGCAGCAGTGTCATCAACCGACTTTACTCCATCCATCCATCCATCCATCCATTATTTATACCTGCTTAATCTACTCGGGGTCGCAGGACCAACTGTACTCCGAGCCTTTCAAATGGGTTTTCTATGAAGGAAAGGCTAGTTCCTCAAGGCTATCCCTTCATGACTAACATCCCCAACTAACAGAGGCCAGCTCATTCTCAGGAAAGCCGTCACTTGAACTTGTTTCCGTGGCCGTTACTGTCTCAGCTTTCAAAGTTTTTACCCGAGATCAAATTGTCCTTCCCTGTCGAGGACCGAGCGACTGCCGGTGCCCGCTGCCTCGCTAACTTCCTCAGACGGACGGAAATCCAAAACAAAGAGCTCACTCCTCTCGCTCCCCAGTGGCCATTAGTCATGTCTGACTGAGGCAGTGTGCTTCTCTATCTGGCTCTGATTGTAGACTTCACACGTCGAGGGACTGCACAGTGAACAACGAGTGATTTACAGTCAAAAAAGGCCAGGCTTGTACTTACTAAAGTGGCGCCTTTGTAGTAGTGGGAAGAAAAACAAACGCTAACAATTGGTGCCAACATGAAGGGCAGTCTCAGAAAGATGCAAGAAGTGTCGACGCCAAGGCGGTCTTGCCAATTTTTAACTCGAAGTTATCTAATAATAGAGCCTGGCACGCTGTCCTCCATGATGCAACAGTGACTTAACTTCAAAAGACCTCCTTCTCTCCCTCTCACCCGGGTCCTCTGCTCTCCCTCTGTCTCCCCGTCACTTGTGCTTCATTGTATGGGGGCAGAAACAACAGCTGGTCGTAAGTATTCATTAGCCTCGCCGGTGGATTACTCCAGACAAATTGTGACGGTGGGGATCAGGCTCCACGGTGCTCGGTCCCCACCAGAACACAGCCGGCCCTTCTCCCTCGCGATGAGGCCCGACCACAGCTGTTCAGCACCACTTGACCCATCCGACAACAGTGTTCTTGGATGGCTCCGCGCGAGTTTGCTTGTGTTCGCAACCTTTTATCTTGTTGTTCTTGTTCTCTGTCCGTAACCTCGGGCGGACCCTTGGGCCGCTTCCCTTCCCCCCCCCCCCCCCCCCGTGGGGTCGGCTGTTTGGGGAGCGATTTCCCCGCTGCCCCATTGTCGAGGAGCTTGCTGATTTCGTGGACCGTGCTAGTTTACGTGGGATTGTTGACTCCGTCAACTTCCCAGCCCCGGTTCTCCACACTTCGCCTCGCCGTGCCGCCGCAAGCTCCCGATATTTCAACGTGGCGTCGTCTGGAATGCTCGCACTTTCACACTCGTTTGGACACCTTGCATGGGTTCTTAAAACAAGCTGTCGCCCATTGTTTCCTTTTCTTTCTCCCTCTGTGTCTCTCCATCCCCCCTCTCTCTCTCACACGCTCCCTCTCTCTCTCTCTCTCTCTCTCTCGCACCAAGGATGTGTGTTGTGTAGAGCCTGCCTTTCTTTCTGGACAGCTGCACTGGCTGGCTATCCCTGAAATCTCCTCTGTGCCTAGCCCACCACAGACACTTGTGCATGCATGTGTGCGCACACACACACACACACACACACACACACACACAGAGGCAATAACTCAACCTTCTCTACACCACCCTCTTTCCCCCACTCTCACATGTACACACACACACATGCACACACACACAAGCGTTCATTGATGTCATCATGGCTCTCGTTCCTCCTTCTCTACCTTATTCATTCTGTCTGTGTCTGTGTTGACTACACTCTTCATTCTTTTTCCATGCACCCCCTCTCCCCCTCCACCACCACCACCACCACCACCACCGGCCCGCCACCCTGTGTCACTACAGCTGTGTGTCAGCTGTCAGCCTGGCCCAGTCTAGGCAGAGATGAAGCCGCAACACAGGGTCTACAGGGAGGCGAGGCTGGGGCCCTCTTTCACTCGCCGCCCTTCTCTCTTGCGCTCTCCCTCTCTCTCTCTCTCTCTCTCTCCCTCCCTCCCTCTCTCTTGCTCTCTCTCCCCCTCTCTCTTGCTCTTCGTCCTTCTCTCTCTCTCTCCCTCTCTCAAGCCCTCTCTCTCTCCCTCTCTCTCTCCCTTCCTCTCTCTCTCTCTCCCTCCCTCTCTCTCTCTTGCTCTCTCTCCCTGTCTCTCGCTCTCTCTCCCCCTCTCTCTTGCTCTTCGTCCCTCTCTCTCTCTCTCCCTCTTTCAAGCCCTCTCTCTCTCCCTCTCTCTCTCCCTCTCTCTCTCCCTTCCTCTCTCTCTCTCTCTCCCCTCTGCCAGCTGTCCCCCCCCCCCTTAAAACCACCCCTAATCATAAGGTTTCTCTCCCCTGCTCTATTGCACGAGTCCCTTTGTCCTCCTGGAACTCCTCCACCCACACCCTCAGAAATAGAATGGAGCTCGGAAATCTGCTGGAAATTCTCATGGTCCACCGAATAAATTAGTTTGGCGGAGTCATATCGGCGTTGTCAGCCGGGAACCATGCATCAGAGTAAGCTTTTCGGAGAAGTGGAAAAGAGAGCCAATTTTCCACCAGATGAATTTATATTTTTGATTACATTCAACATTTCTGTGTTTTCCTTCAGCGTGCTCTCGGGGGCCCGGGGGCTGTGAAGTTCAACAACTGAAATATAAATGTCAGCGTTACAGTATGTAAACTTCCAGGTGAAGTAAGAGAAAGGGTGACAATAATCGCGGCCGGCACTTTGATGAGTGAGTCGTTTCCTTTGTTCCTGCCTAGCGCAGACACTGGCCCATTGTCCTGATTAACTACCTCGCTCTCTTTCTCTCCCACTCGTTTACTTTCTTTTCCTTATTGCGTTCCTTTCAAGTCTCACTCCCGCATTTCTGCGCTTGTAAAGGCTCCTTTATTATTTATTTAAAGCCGCTGCTCCGGCCAGGTGCTGCAGATAGGCTCGGACTTCTTTTTCCAACAAGAAAGAAGCCTTGTAATAACCCAGCTGGAGAAAATATGATTTGCCGTTTCAGATACAGGAGGCAAAAGAATTCACGGGAGAAAGTTCGCCCCAACTAATTAGCCTACCGTCAATTACCAAGCGGCATGTCGCCTCCTAAATACACAAATGCACAAATGCATAGATGAAGTGTTGTTGCATCACCATCCGACGCTTCCGTAGCTGCGGCAGAGAAACAGATCGGGGTGTGAAAGTGGCTGTTGTCGTGCTGCTTTGTGCTCGTTTCTCCGGGGGTCGGCCTGTTCCTCGGCTTGGGTTGTGGTGGAGCGGCGCGAGACAAATGACTTCTCGAGATGTGCTGCGCTTATCCAAGTGGATTTGATTGAGCGAATTGATTTATTGACAGAAGAGGTTCGCCGGCGCACACTCTGTAGCCTCAGGTAGGAACAGAGTTTGGTGTGTGTGTGTGTGTGTTTGGGGGGGGGGGTAAATGCCCAAGCTCAAAGTTTGATTTATGTTGCTGTCTCATTATGATTACCTTGAATCGACCCGAAGGATGTTTGGTTCCGTCCCGAAAGGAACGGGTGTGAGAATTCAGTCCTGAAGTGCAGGTAGACTTCATGTAGTGTTTACTAGGAGTGTATCTGCTGGTCTGTAATGGTATCCATCCACACCATCTCACCAGTGAAGCAGCGCTTCATCATTTGCAGTAACCAGTTCCAGTTGGTGATTTCTAAATGTCACTCCTCGCCCCCCCCCCCTCTGTCTGTCTCCTCTCTCTCTCTCTGACAGGTATGCCTGTGGTCATCAGTGTGTCTTCGGACAGGTAACCAGGTGTGTTGCTGCTGTCATGGCCGCCACGCAAGCCCTGCGACTGTGGCTTGTAGTCGTGGTCATGGTCCCGGTGGAGCTGGTGTCGTCCTCACAGGACCACGAGTGGCACTTTAACTCAGGTGAGAGGCCAAAGGTTATAGACCGAACTCAACAAAAGACATCTAGACACGTCCATATGAATTCTTAGCGTCTTTATGATTCCAACAGTTTTTTTATTTTGATTTGTTAGACCATCAGCTTGCCTTGCAGAAAAATGAAGATGTCTTATACTTATTCCCAGTTGGTTTTTACTATTTCCATACTATTAAAGGGTCTTTCCAACCCCCCCCCCCCCGCCCCCCACCACGTCTGTATCTGTCCTGGTCTCTTTCCATCCTTCCATCGTTCTGCACGTACATTGTCCTACATACATTCTTAGATCAGTGTGATATGTGACTCCCATCAGCTATCAGCAAGCTATCCCGTGTTGTCTCCCTGTCTGCCGGCCAGTCGCGTGTAATATGAGCGTGAGGCAGTGGAACGGTACCCGCTAATGTACAGGCAGCTTGTGAAAGTGTCACTCAAAACATTGAAGAGGGACTGAGTGCATTGGGGGGCGGGGGGGCAGTAAGTCTGAGCCCACCAGGCGTAACCAGAGAGGACTGTTTGCTGCATAGTCGAGCGTCTAACAGCATCTACCAGACGATGAATGGGACTACAGATAGATAGTTAGATAGATCGATAGATAAGGAACAAGGGCCTATTCATCTGTCTGCAACAGCAGATTACTAGACCATGACCGAATTCACCCAAACAAGTTTTGTTGCATAACAAGTACAGAATCAACATCAGAATGATCCATGTCCGCTATTGTAATCACTTCCAGGCTTGTGCATAGGACCGGGGCAAGGGTTAATACCCTAACTTACAGTTTGAATGCAGCTCGTGTGTTAATGCTGTCTCTGGCACATTATGCCTGGTGAATGCAACCTTGACAGCCCCACCACAAGGCTTCAGTGCATGGGCAAGTATGCATACATTGGAAAAGAACATAGTGGGAAGGTTCACAAATAAGATGAGTGACGTTAGGAGAGACCGAACGAGGGAATAGGAGAAAGAGGTGGCGGGATGGGCAAGGCGCTCGCCCCCACCGGCAGTGTGATGATGTAATGAAACAGGCACCTATCCACAAGGCGCAGGGTGGGGACAAGTTGTGCGGATGTGGGTATCCGTGTGTCTGCTGCACCCGCTGGGGCATTTAGGGTTCGTCCTCCAGCCCCGCATTCCAGTCCCCTGACTCACTGACAGCAACTGAGTTAGACCCCCCCCCTCCCCAACAGCCCCGGCCTCCCCACCGTATCGCTGTCAGTGACTATGTTAGACCTTCCCCTTTATCACCACCCAAAGCCCCTCTGGACCCAAGCCCTTCTCCCTCCTCGGTCTCTCTGCCCAGTTCCACTGTGCTCACTGACAGATAAGACTCTCTAATGCCTCCCTTGCTCCCCCCATAATTGACCTCAGAGCAGATAGCTGGGTCATTGGGTAATGCCTGCCTGGGGCAGCGCTATCTGAATCGTTTGATAATTTGTGCTGGATCGGTGTCAGGGCCGATATCCGAGACGTGTCTCTGTTCCTTCATTCGTCCTTGGGTTTCTCTCCTGTCTTTGTTCTCTTGTTCCTACTGCATCCCCTCACCGGTGGTGAACGGAAGATGCGTTGCTTAAGCCCCAAGGTGATGGCTTTGTATGGGATGGAAGGATGGTCACAGAGACGAAAAGAAAGAAAAAAAAAAAAAAAGATGGCTATGGTCTTTGCAAGAGAGGACGGGCTCAAGATATCTCGGCTCAAAAATGATCTGAGAGTAGACTCTACCACTCCAAGCACTCCTTTGTCCCTCTGTCCATCAAGACTTTATGTGAAGAGCAGATTAGGTCAGCCATGTTGAATGTATACCCATACATATATGTATATATTCTCTATTTGATGTGAATATGGGAGGGAATTTTGTTTAATGTTGTTGATTATGTATTCTCGGTAGCACCAGTGTGCCCAAGACCGGTATTAGCCAACTAGATGATAAAATTAAGGTTAATCTTGGTCTTAATGAAAGCTCTTGGATGTCTCTTGTGCCCTGCTTAGAAATAAATATAAATTATAGCCTTCTTATATTTTCAGTTTGATATGAGGAAGAATTGCAGAAACTAGTTAATTATGTAAGCGATTTAGTGGACTGAGGTAATTATTTCCCAGAATTTATTTATCCTTGGCCGTGTCTGCGGGTGGGAAGCCAGATGTGGGTATGTGTCCTGGTTGCTGCACTAGCGCCTCCTCTGGTTGGTCAGGTAGTGTGATCCTCCCATGCGCGATGTCCCCCCTGGCGAAACTCCTCACTGTCAGGTGAAAAGAAGCAGCTGGCAACTCCACGTGTATCGGAGGAGGCATGTGGTAGTCTGCAGCGACCAGGACAGCTCGGAAAAGTGGGGTAATTGGCTGGATACAATTGGGGAGAAAAAGGGGGACCCCCCCCCAAAAAAACCCCCAATTTATTTATCCTCCGTCATGCTGGTTATTGCTACCTTGTTCTTTGCTTTCTTGAATGTACCTCATATGTGTTGTGAACATTGAGTTTACTGGTAGACTAAAGTGAATGTGACATCACTTGGTCCCAGAACCGGGCTCAAAAGCCTGGCTTTCCGGTGTCGAGATGATCTGAAACATGGCTGGGAGGTTTTGTGTGATTTCATTTGCATTGCGTATTCGCTGAGAGATAAGGAAACAAATGGGAAGAGACAGGAACAATTTTGTTTGTGTTGTTTGTCCCGGTCACGCTGGAATATGAAGCGTATGTCAGGAACTGATCTTTGGGGTGATGTAACAACACAATGTCCCGCGACTAATGGAGGGCACTGGCAGTTTAATGGAAATATTGGAAATAATAGGTTTTCCTTGGCACATCTGTTTTCTACAGATGAGAAATGTTGCTGTACTAAACCCCCCCCCCTTTCTCTCTCTCTTTCTCACCATCTGCATCTGTCCCTGCAGCCCAGTGTCGTTATGCCCTGGGGATGGAGGATGGTACCATCCCTGACTCTGACATCACCGCCTCCAGTGCCTGGTCAGACTCCACTGAGGCCAAACATGGAAGGTCGGAGCTTTGTGGCTGTCTGCGTGTTTTTTGCATGTGTTCATGTTGTGCATGTGTGGTTGTGTCTGTCTGGTCCGGGTAAGTGTCCTATCTGCATGCCTTTTGTTAGGTGCACGTGTATCTTGCTGAAGTGCCTCGCCAGCGGTCTATTAGATTACAATATGGCCGTAGTCCGTGTCTTTGGTGAGTCCTCTAGGTAATGACATTACCACCCTTTCTTGTGTGCCGCAGAGGTCACGAGATACGTGCCGGGCTCCCAACATGCAATAGCAATGTGTCGTAACCATGCGATCATGAGTGTGTGTGATTATTTGTCTCCCTTGGCCTGTTGGGTTGAGTCTGTTGGCTGAGTCGTGGACCATATGGAAATGATTACTAGCCTCAGCTCCTTTAAGAGACACCAGGGGGAAAGAGAGAGAGGGAGAACAGAGGAAATTTAGAAAACAAACGAGAGGTGGATCAAAACAATGGCGTCCTGACAGCAGGAGTACGACCGGCCATTTTGAAACGGGACGGGAAGGAACGGCAGAGAGGGCGAGAGAGAGATGGGGTCGTTGGAGCGATGGAGGGAAGGATGGGGAGAAGCGGAGTTGTGTGTTGTTTCAGGGTTTCAGGGTGGTGTGTGTTGATGTTATTCTTGGAAACAACTGGGCAACATCATCTCGGAAGAGGGAGCTGGAAAGAGGGGGAGAACGCAGGAGTCAAGAAAGGGGAAGGAGCAGGGGAAGGGACAAAGAGTTGGCTGGTATTTAATGTGGGAAAAGTATGAAGAGATTGGAGGGAGAGTGAAAAAGAGCTTGCAGAGGAGAGAGAGAGAAATGCGTTACTTGGCAGAACAGCAGGTCTGTAATGTTAATCCCGCTGGCTGGTGCATACCGGCCTGAACCCTGTACTGGCTTCGTTCCCTCGCCCCTCCATCTTTTCGCCCTCCGCCTCCCACCATCACGGGATGCTGTACGGAGCTCTAATGTGTTGATATCATCTTGCGGTTTTTCCGGCCGATGAGCTCACTGAGAGGAGAATCGGATATATTGTAATACTAGCGCTGCCAACAGTGTGGCCAAGTTGATGTAGTTATTTGTTTTTGGTGGTGTCAGTGGCAACTTTAGTTTTGTGAAAAGCCGCTCAGTGGTTGGAGTGTGGTTTTGGCGTGGCGGGTATTTAAAGGCCTTCGTTTGAATTGATCCGGCAGCCAAAAACATCATTGGCCAAGTTGTGGTCCTCATGTGGCCGGTCTGTGGCGGCGGCTTGGACCGCGTTCTCTGGCTGAATTGGCTGATGTCGTCAGAGCCTGGTCACAGTGTGATGACTTTTAGGTATGCGTGTGTGTGGTCATGACACGGAGCATACATTTTGGATACGTACTGGCCTTGTCACTCGACACCATACTTTGTAGTGAAGTTGAACATTGAGGAGCTAGCTAGCAATCTTCCTCTCAGTCCATTTTATGTACTGACTCTTCATTTTACCAGTACTCATTTTTTCTATATTCCCAGTGAAGTTTCCATTTCTCACCATGTGAAGTTTACAGTGTGGTATTCACTACCAGGTTTCTGCAGTAAATAACTGACAGCAAGGTTAACATGAAATGCAAGATTATAATTTAACTCATAGTGTGCGGTATGGAATAGGGGATGACGGGAAAGGAGTGCCCTCTCTAGTTTGTGCTGGGTCTAAACAGGATAACGGGGGCGTCCGGGTGGCGTGGCGGTCTATTCCGTTGCATGCCAACACGGGGATCGCGGGTTTGAATGCCCGTGTCACCTCTGGCTTGGTGGGGCGTCCCTACAGACACAGTTGACCGTGTCTGTGGGTGGGAAGCCGGATGTGGGTGTGTGTCCTGGTCACTGCACTAGCGCCTCCTCAGGGGGGAGGGGGAACTATGTCCCCCTGATGAAACTCCTCACTGTCAGGTGAATTGAAGCGGCTGGTGACTCCATACGTATCGGAGGAGGCATGTGGTAGTTTGCAGCCCTCCCCAGATCGGCAGAGGGGGTGGAGCAGCAACCGGGACAGCTCGGAAGAGTAGGGTAATTGCAATTTGGAAGAAAAAGAGGGGGAAGAAAAGAAAAGAGGGAGAGTCCACTTAATGACCCACTCATCCATCATTCCAATCGGTAACCATTTTGTCACACAGCTGTTTCCTCTCGATCTGTTATCAGGAGATGTATTACAGTCCACAATCCAAATCAGAGTCCAGCAATCCAGTTCTTACACGGACAAAGTTCAGTTTTCTAAAAGTTGTCGTCTCAATCACTTGTTTCTACCGCCCTCTTCCTCTGCAGCCATGATCCTCTCCACCAGCAGTGTGACTGGCTAAGGTTATTTTCAAGGCCGCAGGCTTTATAAAAGACCACGTGCAGGTGTGTCGTCTCCTGTTTTACCAGCATGAAGCAGGGAGAAGTCTCTCTTCCCAAATTCTGCCTCTGGCAGGTTGTTGTGGGCAGGGTTGCTGTTCCTCTGCCGGGGTAACACAACTTCCAGAAAGGACATTGTCGCATTGTTGAATGGATGCGGGGCGGCACGGTGGTGCAGTGGTTAGCGCAGTCGCCTCACAGCAAGAAGGTCCTGGGTTCGAGCCCTGGGGTAGTCCAACCTTGAGGGTCATCCCGGATTGTCCTCTGTGTGGAGTTTGCATGTTCTGCCCGTGTCTGCGTAGGTTTCCTCCGGGTGCTCCGGTTTCCTCCCACAGTCCGAAGACATGTAGGTCGGGTGAATCGGCCATACTAGATTGTCCCTAGGTATGAATTTGTCGGCCCTGTGATGGACTGGCGGTCTCTGCGGGGTGTCTCCCCGCCTGCCGTCCGGTGACCGCTGGCTAGCCTCCAGCATCCCGTGACCCAAATTCGAATAAGTGGCTTGGATGATGGATGGATGAATGGATGCACTCGGTTTGGCCTTGCCGGCATGCTCCGTGTTACGCAGCGGCAAGGTACGTGGAAAACCGCCTAAATGGAGCGCTGATCAGCTGATGGTCAGACAATAACAAGTCGTGTGGTAGAAGTTGGTGTACTGCTCCTTCCTGATGGTACGCTGTCTCAATACAGTAACGTCCCCATTTGGATCCAGCCGTGCCAAGTCCCGGATAAGATATGGTTTTTACTGGTCACCATCGTTTGCCGTGGTTTCGGCACAGGTAGGACTTGCTGCAACTAGCTGTCGACTCAGGTAGGCGCAAGCGGCACGGGCTTGTTTCATGTGCTGGAGTCAAATTGAGTGGAAACCACAACCATCCAGCACAAACTGGCACGGTGCCAGGTGGGTTTTGGAGCGCTCCCACCCGTTTGTGCACTGTGAAATGCAGCATGTCTGCTGGGAGAAGAAGGCTCTGCCTTTTCACATTGAAATGTAAATGAAGCCGCGGCTGCGTGAGCCGTTAACACTAGACTCGGACGTCGGCAGTCCTTTTGTTGTTAAGAGTTGGCATGGCGGTGTGGGTGAGTTTTTCCAGACAGTTTCACTGCCCTTTTTTTTTTTTTGTGGTTGTCTGATTAAAGGACTCTCGAAACCGTTGACTCAGTTATTCTCCGTCTTCTTCTCTTTCTCTCCGCTGCCCTCTTTTCCAGGTTGAGCACCGGGGAGGGGGATGGAGCGTGGTGTCCGGCAGGGTCGGTTTTCCCCAGCGGATCAGAGTATCTCCAGGTACCTCAGATACTCATAGTACTCGGGAAGTGTTCTGGATAAGTTAAGTTTACTCGACATGGAAATTACAACAGCATCGGAACCGCAACATACAATTACGCACACACACACCACGTGCACACGGGGTTCAGTTTGTAGCCAGACGCTAATTTAAAACACCTGTCCACAGGGTCTGTTTTAAACGGTAAAATGGAAAATAAAAGACATGCATGTTGGGGTTAATACTCCTGTCTGTGCCCCTGAGCAAGGAAATGGATAGAAGAACCGGAGTTGGTCCCTGGGCGCTGCAGCCGCCCACTGCTGCTACACAACAGGACGATTAAATGCAGAGAACACAGTCATTATAAGAATACAATGACAAAATAAAAAGTGGCTCAAAAATACAAGTGTGTCTGTACATTGGTATTAGGTGTTGTTTCGCTCTCAGCCGTGATTTAACACCTGTATTAAAAGCATTAAAATTGTGTTGCGTTTTGAGCTCCGTGGGTAGAGGCTTCCAGAGTTTTGCTGCTTTAACAGAGAAGAGCGATTGTCCAAACGAGGTTTTGCGCATTGCGATGGGACAGTTACTGTTCATTGAGGCCCCGTGTGCTGACTCTGCTGTGCTTGTGTCTTGCACAGGAAGTGGTTGGTACCACTCCTCTGCCTTTAATGGCCGAGTCACACTCAGACCCGTTGTAATGTATTCTATAAATGCATACATGTAAGTTAGTGATTGTGTTAACTTCAGTGTGCCAACAAGAAGTCATCACTCGTACAATACTTCGCATAAGTTGCCTCTCTCTCTCTGTCTCTCTCTCCCCCCCTTTTTCTCCCCAATTACCCCTCTCTTCCGAGCTGGCCCGGTCGCTGCTCCACCCCCTCTGCTGATCCGGGGAGGGCTGCAGACTACCAGGTGCCTCCTCCGATACATGCGGAGTCGCCAGCCACTTCTTTTCACCTGACAGTGAGGAGTTTCGCCAGGGTGACGTAGCACATGGGAGGATCACGCTATTCCCCCTAGTTCCCCCTCCCCCCTGAACAGGCTCCCCAACCGATCAGAGGAGGTGCCAATGCAGCAACCAGGACACATACCCACAACTGGCTTCCCACCTGCAGACACGGCCAATTGTGTCTGTAGGGATGCCTGACCAAGCCGGAGGTAACGTGGGGATTCGAACTGGCGATCCTCATGTTGGTAGGCAACGGAATACACCACCACGCCACCCAGACGCCCTCAATGTAATTATTTATCAAAATAATATTTTGTGTGGGGCATCCGGGTAGTGTAGCGGTTTATTCCATTGCCTGCCAACACGGGGATCGCGGGTTCGAATCCCTGTGTTACCGCCGGCTTGGTCGGGCGTCCCTGCAGACACAGTTGGCCGTGTCTGCAGGTGGGAAGCCAGATGTGGGTATGTGTCCTGGTCGCTGCACTAGCGCCTCCTCTGGTCAGTCGTGGTGCCTGTTCGGGGGGGAGGGGGAACTGGGGGGAATAGCGTGATCCTCCCACGCGCTACGCCTCCCCGGTGAAACTCCTCACTGTCAGGTGAAAAGAAGCGGCTGGCCACTCGACATGTATCGGAGGAGGCACGCGATAGTCTGCAGCCCTCCCCGGATCAGCAGAGTGGGTGGAGCAGCGACGGGGACGACTTGGAAAATAGGGTAATTGGCCGGGTACAATTGGGGAGAAAACAAGGGGGGGGGGGAAATTCCCCCCAAAAAATAAAATAATATTTGTGGAACATTTTAATTTGTTGTGAATGCAGTGTGTTTCTGCTGTATTGTAAAGCAAAAAAAAAAAAAAAAAAAAGTGACACTGAAATTACTAAAAAAAACAACCTTAAAAAGCACAACACAAGGTGGAATAAAACACTGGCTTATCGCATCAAGTGTTCCTCCTGCTAAGCAACGCTCGTATTTGTCTTTTCCTCTTTACTCTCATCCTTTTGTCCGTTTATCTGTGTTAATGGAGATGTGGTTCGGTGACTGTGTTTGACCCCTGCTGCAGGTGGAGCTGCATACCCTCCACTTCCTGTCCCTGGTGGGCACGCAGGGTCGCCATGCCGACGGCCATGGCAGGGAGTTCGCCCGCAGCTATCGGCTCCGCTATTCCCGAGACGGAGTGAAGTGGATCACGTGGAAAGACCGCTGGGGCCAGGAAGTAAGGAACGGGGTTCCCTGTTTTTATTTGTCTACCCGGGCACCGCTATCCTTCCATCAGTCTGTGTGAACATATTGATGACGGGGTGTGAGAGAGGACAGACGTGATTAAAAGACGTGCGTGCTGGGTATCCAAGCTCTCCCTGATGAATTTAGACGTCTCCCGTACTTTGAGTCTCCACTTGAAAGGGAAAGAAAAGTTCTGTTGGCACTTGTAACCCTCTCTCAGATTAACTGGGTCTCAAGATGCACAGTTTGTGGAAAGTCAGAGCCTTTGGGCATGATACACACACACACACACACACACACACACACACACACACACACACACCCACTGCTAACAGGGGCACACCCAATTTATAACCGACTATTCACATGTCTTTCTCCCATCACTGCTTTAGGTGGTGTCGGGGAATGAGAACACCTATGACGTGGTTCTGAAAGACCTGGGCCCCCCCATCGTGGCCCGCATGGTGCGCTTCTACCCCCTGGCCGACCGGGTCATGAGCGTTTGCCTGCGGGTGGAGCTTTATGGCTGTGTGTGGAACGGTGAGTTTTGTACTTACGTGTGCCTTGTGTACGAGGTGAGAGATGGAGAGAGAGAGACGGGGAGAAAGACGGTGGAGATGTGGCGGAGGAGGACACGCTTTCTGCTGGTAGTCACGTGGTAGAGGGGTCGTCCTGAGATTGCGCTTTATAGACCTTTATAAATCAGAGCACAGCACGCAATCTGCAGCACCCGAAAGCTCCTCTCTGCAAGGGAAGGTTACCGAGCTGGCTGTCAGTACCCAGAGTTTACGGTCTGTAAAAAGTGTGTGTGTGTGTGTGTGTGTGTGTGTGGCAAAGGGATCAGTGTGATGGTAATGATCATATACGTGTGTTTTCTCCATACACTCCATGCATATATATTCTGCCGCTACCTCGAATTTACGGCCGTCCTGGGTGCAGGTGTTGCCCAGATAAAAGAAGCCACAGCGTGATAAATGGCGGTGGTCTCTGCACATCCCGCTGCACAACACATTTTTTTATGACCGGCTCGCCTCCTTTCCTCCTCTCCCGTCCTCCTCCTTCAGACAGCATCAGGCCGCCTCTAAATCAGAGCCATCACAAAAGGCGGGCTGAACTAATGCCTAGCTTGCCGGTGTGTGTCTGGGGAGCGGCCATCTTTTTACAACTGACTCTATAACGTGGATCCCAAAACGGAAGAGCTCAGTTTGACTGCAAGCGGGAGACTGTGCCGACGCCACAGAGTGACGAGCATTAGTCTGCCATTAGAGCCGACGGTGGCTCTTCGCTGCCCCCCATTATTCTCGTACACGGCTCGACCCTTGTGCAGTCCCGCTCACATGTAAAGCCACGCACACATCTGTGTGTAGTACGAAACACACACACACGTATCAAAGAAAAGCGGCAAGTGCTTACAGTGAACACTTCCATTTGCATGCACAGAGACATGGACATGTGCATGCATAAGCAGACACACTATTTCCTGCACGGGCCAGTGTTTATTATGGGTAGCAGGGCAGCAAGGCTGTAGTGAGTGTTGCTGACGTCACCCCTGTGCTGAGGGAGTAGGCTGATTAGCTGGATAGCGGGGCACGGAGGGCTTGGGTTTCATCGTCTAATAGTGGCTTGAGCGGCGCTGTCCTGAACTGTAAACCTCCGGGTTTGTTTTTCTGCTTCACCGCCAGCTGTAGCCGCTCGCCGCCGCACTGATTGCGGTTGGACGTCGGCAGAGAAAGGGTGCACCTAATGTGTTGCTAATAATCAGTGAAATGAAAGGTTTTATAAATCACATACTTCACATTTCACATGAAGCTGGTTGGGTTTTTTTTTTTTTTGCCTCTCCTTCGAAAATCTTAATTACTTGTGGGAAAGAACCAAGGTGTTTGAAACAGTCAGTTCTTCACATTAGTAATCACTAGTATACATCATGTCTCCCTTGTTCTCTCTCTCTCTCCCTCCCCCTCCCTCTGTCTGTCTCTCTGTCTGTCTCCGTCTGTCTGTCTGTCTCTCTCTGTCGCTCTCGCTCTGTCTCCCCCTCCCTCGGTCTGTCTGTCTCTCTCGCTCTCTCTCTCCCCCCTCCCTCTCTGTGTGTCTGTCCGTCTGTCTCTCCCCCTCCCTCTGTCTCGCCCTCTCTCTGTCTCTGTCTGTCTGTCTGTCTGTCTCGCTCTCTCCCCTCCCTCTCCCCCTCCCTCTCTGTCTGTCTGTCTGTCTGTCTCTCCCTTTCCCTCTGTCTCTGTCTGTCTGTCTCTTCCCCTCTGTCTCTCTCTCTCTGTCTGTCTGTCTGTCTGTCTGTCTGTCTGTCTGTCTGTCTGTCTGTCTGTCTCTCCCCCTCCCTCTGTCTCTCTGTGTCTGTCTCTCTCCCCCTCCCTCTGTCTCTCTCTCTGTCTCTCTGTCTCCCTGTCTGTCTCCCTCCCTCCCTCCCTCCCAGATGGACTGAAGGCCTATACAGTTCCAGTGGGTCATGTGATGAACTTGTCTGGCAAGCCTGTCTACCTGAATGACTCCACCTATGATGGCAGCACAGAGCAAGGGTAAGCTGTTCAGCATGTGCAGGCAGGGCTTTACCATTCTGGATGTAAACTAACGCGTGAGTAAGCAGCTCATCTGCATATGAGTAGGTCCCCCGCATCCGGTTTTCATTGAAATTTACGAAAACACCCGAGGTTTGTAAATCGCATCATTGGCTTGGCCAAACGTGTGTTGCAGCAAGGAACCCAAACTGTGAAGGTCAGCGGCTCGGAGGGGTACGTTGCTCGATCGATCACGGACCAACAGGACTGCCTCAACACCCCTCACAACCACATCTGTTAGTGCTGAATTGGAATGTGCCTTAGCCAATGCTCCTCTCACAAGTTTATTTTAGTGTCCGGCTAATAGAAAGGGAATGACATTGTGTGGATACAGTTGTGTGTGTGTGTGTGTGTGGGGGGGGTTTATTTGCTGAGGGATTTGTGCTCCGTTTCCCGGCTGTGTTGTCCAGGGAGGAGAAGGGGGTTCACACTCACATGGGCCTGGTTAATGGGTCTGAAATGTTTTGCTAGTGGGTGAGCTAACACTTTTGACGCAATCCAGTCATATTTGCAGCAGATGTGTGTATGTGTGTGTGTGTGTGTGTGTGTGTGTGAGAGAGAGCGCATATTTGAGGGAACTGTATGTAGGCTTGTATGCTGGAGGGAACTCATTTGGTAGTGCTGTTGTGTTGCTTTGTCTGCTTTTGTGCATTTGTGTGTTTTGCGTGTGTGTGTGTGTGTGTTTGAGAAAGGATGGGGTGTATGTATATGTGTGTTTTTGCATGTTGGTATGTCAAAACAGGAATACATGTGAATTAGTAAATTACAAGGAGCAGGCTCTCCATACACATCTTACAGAATCATATATCAAGTCATTGTGTGTGTGTGTGTGTGTGTGTGTGTGTGTGTGTGTGTGTAGGATGCAGTTTGGCGGCCTTGGCCAGCTGTGTGACGGTGTCCTGGGAGGGGACGACTTCATAGAGACCAAGGAGCTGAGGGTGTGGCCCGGCTACGACTACCTGGGCTGGAGCCGAGATGCCCTTGGGCAAGGCAGCGTGGACATTGAGTTCCACTTTGAGAAAACCCGCCTCTTCCACACCATGCAGGTAGACCGAGAGGGAGGAGCGTGTGTCGGGGACAGAGAATTTGTGTGTGAGACTGTTTTTTAGCCTTTTCTACACCTCTTAAAACCTTCAAATCCTCATCTCCAGTGTGACCGATGGACCTTCAGAATGAAGGACGCCAAAAAAAAAAAAAGAAAAAGAAAGACAAGTTTGTTTACGTCTCCCTCACAACAACGGCGACGATATTCTCCCATGTCCTTTCCATGCATCTCGGTTGTGTGGCTCGCCCGAGCCTTTTGTCTAGAACAACTCTGCAGCCATTTAATTGCTTTTTATTTTGCGCTTGTTTGTCGTGGGGACGCCGTGTCTGTTCTTGGTTTTCTGGGTGCCGTCGAGTTGCATCACATTCTTGTTTGTGCGTCCGTGTGGTTTTCGAGGTTTTTTTTTCCTGCGGCGCAGCGTGGGGGGAGATATTAAAGTGATGCAACCCAGTTTGAGTTATGTCGGCCATCCCGTTGGGAATCGGCTGGAATGTTGGTTTGGGTGGGATGCATCCTATACATGCACATAGCGAGCGGTATGAATTTACCGACGGCTGAGCAGAAATGATGCATCGTCTCTTTGGACCCCTGTGTGTCTGTGTGGGTTTTAGGATCGCTAACGTCGACGACACTCCTCGACTGCCACACCTAGGTTATCTAATTCCCCCTCGGAGATTTCTTAATCCCACCCACATTTTGTTAATTCTTCAAGTACTCACCACGTTCCCTGTGGCATTCCCGATGTTTACCCTGAGCTCATCCTGTTTTTCTTGCCTTCTCCCCAAGGATGGTCTCGCATTAATCTCAGCTGACACGGACCCTTTCGCCAACCCGGCTGGAACGGATATGTCGGACACACGGGTCAAATAAATAGAGGAGAAACCCGACCCTGATTCTGTCTCTTGTCTCAGAAGGTCCGGGTCGCCCGACCCCGCACCAAATCAGATTATGTTCTCTTTGACCCTGTTGGCACAGACGTGCACTTCCTCCCGAGTCCTTAAATGCAGTGTGACTCGCCTCATCCGCCGGGGGGACACACCGATGTTCTGTCTTCTTTGAGGAGGGTTTGGTTCTTTCAGGGTCGGGAGTTTAAACTAGTATTTACACTTGTGGATGAGGGCTGGATAACTGAACAAAGTGGGAACAGGAAAACCATAACAGGAGGCGAGATTAATGGTGAAATAAGATTTTTTTTTCTCCCCCCTTTTCTCCCCAATTGTAATACCCCACTCTTCCGAGCTGTCCCGGTCGCTGCTCCTCCGCCCCCTCTGCCGATCCGGGGAGGGCTGCAGACTACCACATGTCTCCTCCGATACACGTGGAGTCGCCAGCCGCTTCTTTTCACCCGACGGTGAGGAGTTTCGCCAGGGGGACGTAGCGCGTGGGAGGATCATGCTTGAACAGGTGCCCCGACCGACCAGAGGAGGCGCTAGTACAGCGACCAGGACACATACCCACATCCGGCTTCCCACCCGCAGACACGGCCCATTGTGTCTGTAGGGACACCCGACCAAGCGACACGGGGATTCGAACCGGCGATCCCCGTGTTGGTAGGCAATGGAATAGACCGCCACGCCACCCCACACGTGTGGATGAAGGCTGGATAACTGAGCAAAGTGGGCGCAGGAAAATCACAAGAGGGGGCGAGATTAACGGTGAAATAAGATTAACGGTCAACCAATATCTGACCATCCGGCCAAGTTTTGTGTGTCCGTACTCCCTGGCGGAGTAGCGGATTGCCTGTTAGAGTCCCCACCTCAGCCCGTCCGCCTCTCCAGATAGAATCAGTTACATGTCAACTCCTGCATTTGGCACAGCTGTTCCCCTTGTGTTTCAGTGTGGTTTTTTGTTCGCGGGTATGCGTGCCTGTGTGTGTGTGTGTGTGTGCGCATGTGTTCTTCCAACATGTGGTTTGGGTTATAGAGGCTGGCCCCTCAGTGTCAGGTTAATGACTAATCTGTCAGAACAGTCTTCGTACTGGCCCTCCTCCTGACAAGATATCACCCCCCCCCCACCTGTGTCCCCTGCCTATCTCAGATATATAGGTTTGACCTCTCAATCGCTTGCTAAACGCTTCCATGCCTCTTCCTCCTCATCCCTCCTCGGTCCTCTGTGTCTTCCTCTCATTTCCTTGCCACCTCGCCAGACACTAGAGCGGCCTCGTATACCAGAACGGCTTTTATGGCGCACCCCCCCCCCCCACCCAGCCTCATCCTGCTTGTAAAAAGCAGAGAAATATTCTCCTCTTTTCATTCTCAAAATCATACATCCCCCCCCCCCTTTCCTTCCCCATTGTGTTTCTAATTTCTGCAGCCCCACTCAGCTCACAGTCGTGCCAGAGCAATCAAGACGGGACAGGATGAGAATACGTTATTAATTTGGTGTGTTAATAGGATCCCTCTCTGGCTCTCAACACACTATGAATGATTACCCCCCCCCCCTGGTTGGAAGCATCCCAGATGTTTGCAATGCCACCAAGCTAATTAGCTGAGGATTCTTCAGTTTATTTTTCTTCTCCTTCTCCCTCTGTCTTCTTCCTCCCCACTCCATTCTCTCTCTCCCTCCCCACTCTGCTGTCTTTAGGTGCACAGCAACAACCGCCACACCCAGGGCGTGCGAGTCTTCAGTAAGGTGGAGTGTCTGTTCAAGTCCAGCCTCCTCCAGCCCTGGTCCTCCCCGGCCCTCTCCCTAGCCGTGCCCTTAGAGGATTTGAAGGACCCGTCCTCGCGGCCCATCTCACTCCCCCTGGGTGGCCAGCCGGCTCAGATCCTCCGTTGCAAGTTCTTCTTCGCTGACCGCTGGCTGCTCATCAGTGAGATCTCCTTCTTCTCTGGTAGGTGGAGGAACAGGGATTTAGCTAGGCGCAAGAGCTATCCAATAAGTGGCTGTTTGGCTGTGGAGATTAGTGATGTTTTCTGTTTATACTAAATCTTACTGATCCTCAGGATTTTTAAAAATGGACCATTTCTCTCTCTCTGTCTCTCTCTGTCTCTCTCTCTCACTCACTCAGAGCCGTTTGAAGATACCACAGAGACTGGCTCATTTCCTCCTTATCTTCCTCCTGCTCCACCTCCCCCCTACACCACAGGTTCTACTCCCACTGCCCTCCAAACCTCCACCATTCCCACATCTAGCTACACCTCTAGCAACACCACTGGCCCCTCGGGTGAGTCCTGCTTTTCTCTTCCTCCTACTTTATCCCCCCCCCCATACTGTCTGCCAACAAATCTGGCCTCTCTTATCCACCATGTCTCTCTCATCCTCCCTTCTTTCCTCCCCTTGCTTACACCCCTCATGCCACTAATTCCCCTTATCCCTGTTTCATTGACTCTCATCACCTCTCTACTCCTCTCTCTCTCTCCCTCGCTCTCCCATCAAATTATGATGAGTGCAAGCATGTCAGCAGTGTGTCTAAGTCTTGTGTCTAAAGTAGTGCCAAAGGAGGCCCATGTCTGACCAGCCTCCCCTGTATCACGCGCTTCCAAATCCCTTGGCCTCTGGCCAACATTCACTCACATGGGTCTGAACCCAAGTTGCTGCAGGATTCTTATCCTGGGGATTTCACTGTACGAACAAGGGCAAGACAGAATTGGCTGAAAATCAAGGCCCAACATCATTCGTCTTATCATCACCATTCATACAAAGTCAAGATGTTTTCTCAATCCGGCTTTATCACGTGAGGAAGTGAATGAAATGTGATGTAAAAAGTATAGGGATTGCCAATTTGAAGTATGAAAAACTGCTCAGGACAGGAACTTCACGGTTCATGGCTCCTTTCATTCGCCCTCTTCTGTGTCACCATCACTTCTTTTCTCATTCATTCATCCCTCTCCTTACCCTCCACCCCCCCGTCCCTCCAGAACCCCCCACCACCAACTTCATGATGGACCTCACTGGTAACAACACACTGTCAGGTGAGAGAGCAAAGAGGTGGGGGGGGGGGTACCAGGACAAGGGGGGAGGAGAGCTCAACCTGATTTGGCCCCTCTCTCGTACCATAAACTATACCACTACTCACTCACTCACTGGAGAGCATGGATGTCTATTTGAAGGAGGGGTGATAAGGGGCAGGTTCTGGCGTTTGGGGTTGGTCCCAACGGGTTTGGCGATACAGCCATAGGAAAAACACTCCTAACACTCCTATAGCGCACAGGATTTATGTGCAATAACAACTTGGCTTCCTGTGGTCGTACAAACTGCATGTTTTTCAGCTCCGTCCTACACAAATGGACAATAACAAGGTTTTAGAAAGCTGGAAATGGTTTATTGTTGTGTGTATGGTGCTTTGTCCCTCTCATTGGCTGCGGTCGACGGGCTTTGTTTGGGTTTATTTAGTACCCGCATGCTGTTGGACGGAGAGAACGCAAGAGAGATGGGGAGTAAATTTTAAAAAATGTCTCAGTTGTGACAAGATGTGTAAACTGCTGTCTGGCTACGCATGTTGTAGCTGGACGTGTTGTGCATATGCATGTGTGACTGCATGAGTACGCCGTACAAATGTCCATCTCTGTCCAGTTTACAGACCTTTTCATGACAAACTTGCCAGCACTTATTCTAGCGAGAGGGGGTTTTATGAATTTTTTCATGGGCAAAGTTTACACTGAACTATGCCGAGTAGACCCTTTTATCCCGTCCCCCCTCAGACAAATTAAACAGCACATTTGACCTTCAGAGGGGGGGAAATAGTTCTGGTCGCCATATTAATCGGCATCATCCAGGACTGTTGGAAGGCAAAACAACAGTGTTCACATTCTGTTCTCAACGCTGTGGGGCTTTTTTTGGGGGGGGGGGACCCTGTGACAGGGGCATGCACGCTGGGTGCGTGTTCGTGCAGACAATGCCACATCGGACGTGCAGCCAGCCTGACGAAACGATGTGGCTGCAGCCCCGAGTAGTTTGTGACCAGGCAGACAGGGCTTGCACATACTGACCCAGTGAAATAACCTGTCCTCACAAGGACACTTTGTTCACGTAGACACGGGCTGAGTCGCACAAGATGCACGCACACAGCAGCACATCAGCCCCCCCCCCCTCCAACAAAAAAAACCCAACTGTTAAAATGTGTCACGTGATCACTCAGTTGTTGATAGGACTCACAACCCCCATATGACATCAACCTCATGTGTCTCATCAAATGTGCATCCTCCAGGGCCCAGCTTTGCCGCAATGACTCCGAGGGCTGGAGTTCCCGTAACCAAGGATGACAGCAGCAACACCGCCATTCTGATCGGCTGCTTGGTGGGCATTATACTCCTGCTGTTGGCTGTCATAGTGGTCATTCTGTGGCGGCAGTACTGGAAAAAGATACTGGGCAAGGTGAGAGTCGAAAGGGGTGTACTTTTGTGTTGCCTTTGCTGCGTAAGTGTCAAAGTACCTGTTTCCCGTAGCATGTCGGCAAGGCTCAGCGTTTTCGGTTTTTATTTTTCAAAGCCATCCAGCACGCCGAATTTCGCCACAGGAGGACACTGTTGCGTAACCTCACACGAACAGGAACAACTTGTGGAAACATAAAATCCGGGGAAAATCAGTTTAAAAATCTGGGTATTTTTCGGTGAAAATCAGTAGAAACTGAAAACGCTGAGCCTCGCATGTGGGTTTGATGGGAGGTGTACGGTGCTGCTGAAGTTCAAACGCCGTGGATGAGTTCGCCAGCTGGTCATGAGGACAGCAGCTCAAACAAGACGAGAGCCTTAAAGTTGACAAGATGTTGCCCCGGTTTCCCGTCACTGTGTCGTAGAGATGTCTCTCAATTCATTCTTAATATTTATGTAATATGGGACGTCCGGGTGGCGTGGCGATCTATTCCGTTGCCTTGCCAACATGGGGATCGCCGGTTCGAATCCCCGCGTTACCTCCGGCTTGGTTGGGCGTCCCTACAGACACAATTGGCCGTGTCTGTGGGTGGGAAGCCGGATGTGGGTATGTGTCCTGGTCACCGCACTAGCGCCTCCTCTGGTCGGTCGAGACACCTGTTTGGGGGGAAGGGGAACTTGGGGGAATAGCGTGATCCTCCCACGCGCTACGTCCCCCTGGCGAAACTCCTTACTGTCAGGTGAAAAGAAGCGCCTGGCGACTCCACATGTATTGGAGGAGGTATGCGGTAGTCTGCAGCCCCTCCCCAGACCGGCAGAGTGGGTGGAGCAGCGACCGGGATGGCTCGGAAGAGTGGGGTAATTGGCTGGGTACAATTAGGGAGGGGGATAAATAAATAAATATGTAATGTAAAATCTACGTCACAAAACCAGACAAAAGACCTCACACAGTCACACATTAACTCATTTGAAATGTTTGTATTCACATCACCTTCTCCCCGCTTGTCCCCTAACCAGGCCCAGGGTAGTCTGTCCAGTGATGAGCTGCGCGTCCACCTGTCCGTCCCCTCAGACAACGTGGTCATCAACAACACGCACAGCTACTCCAGCCGCTACCAGCGCATACATACCTTCCCTGATGACCGCGACCGAGACAGGGAAGGGGAGGGGGAGTACCAGGAGCCCAGCGCCCTGCTACGACCAAGGGACCAACGGGACAGCACCGGTAGGACGGACACACCTTTGCACTCATGCATATGCACATCGTGTAGCCATTCTAACAGAAAACGTCCGTGCGGGGCATCCGAGTGGCGCGGCGGTCTGTTCCGATGCCTACCAACACGGGATCGCCGGTTCGAATCCCCGCGTTACCTCCGGCTTGGTCGGGCGTCCCTACGGACACAATTTGCCGTGTCTGCGGATGTGTGTCCTGGTCGCTGCACTAGCGCCTCCTCGGGTCGGTCGAGAAACCTGTTTGCGGGGGGGGGGGGAACTGGGGGGAATAGCGCGATCCTCCCACGCGCTACGTCCCCCCGGCGAAACTCCTCACCGTCAGGTGAAAAGAAGCGGCTGGCGACTCCACGTGTATCGGAGGAGGCATGTGGTAGTCTGCCACCCGGGACAGCTCGGAAGAGTGGGGTAATTGGCCGGGTACAACTGGGGAGAAAAAGGGGGGGGGGGGGGCGATATATTGTACGACCTCCTTCTGGGTGTCGCTCAAGCCGACGTCTGGTTGCATGAGAGTAACATATAACAGCCCCCCTCGCGGAATGTTCTACGCTAATCAGTCACTCATGTTGCGAGGAGATGAAAGGGTCGATGGACCCCGGAGTCAGCCACAGACAAGAAACGGGACTGGCCGACAATGTGTCGTGCGAGGATGCGAGTCTCATTATGTAAAGGACACGACATTCCTAAAGGACTGTTGCGGCTTGTCCCCCCCCGTTGTGTAAAGAATAGGAAACTCCTAAGGGACGGCGGCGGTTTGTCCCCCCATTGTTTTCTTTGCGTCTTCGTGTCAGCGATTTTGCAACTCGTGCGTATGTTTACCATATCGGTAAGCTCGCTCCCACACAGGGAGGAGAGCAGCGGGGGAAGAGATATAGCATGCATTCTTTTTTTTGGGGGGGGGGGGGGCATGGCATAGCTTGTGTGATGAACAACGTATTTCCAAACACCGAACATAACAAAATCACACGGCTGCACCGTGGAAGAGTGCCCCCGGTGAGATGCACGGCGTAGAGGGGAGGGGGGGGGCACAAAAGACCTATTGTTCCCAGAAAGGGCAAAGGAAAAGAAAAGAGGGAAGCGGGGGGTTGGGGGTGTGGGGGGGGGGGGTAAAGGATTTGTGAAGTTGCGCTGCGCTTCAGGAGGTTGGCATGGCGTTTTTACTAGGCGCCTGTGTGAGTTTGAAATAGCAAGTGGAGCAACCGAAAACATTATTTCATCCATTGTGTTTCTTGTTGTGTTTGGTCCCGGCCTGATTTTGTTAACCTTGCCTGTTCTTTTGCTGTGCTGTTGCGTTCCGAGCTCCATGTGTTAATGCAACCCCTCATTTTCACCCCCCCCACCCCCCACCCCCCCCCCCCATATCATGGATATGCTAACAGTGTCTCGCTAATGGTTGTGTTGTGTCCTGTTGCGACGTGTGTGTCTGTTATTTTGTGTTGCCTTGGATGCTGTACTCCATGCCCTGGTCCTGTGTGTGTGTGTGTGTGTGTGTGTGTGTGTGTGTGTGTGTGTGTGTGTGCCCTCCCAGCCTTGCTGTTAAACAATCCAGCCTATCACCTGCTCCTGTCAGATCAGAGACAAGGCTCGCGGCCCCTAGCCGTCGCCAGCACCTCTCACGCTCAGGAAAAGAGCCTCAATGTGCCCCAGGGTAAGAGACCCTTAGACTGGGGGGGAACACACTCAGCAGGGGCCCCTGCTTTCTCAGGGCCCGGGCGATGCTATTACCTGCAGTCTTTGCTCACATCGTACAGCCACAGCAAGGTGTCGTGGGTTCTCGTGATAGGGCAGTGTGTTCTGCATGTGTTTGACCTTTACCCTCCCGTCACTCATTTGTTTACTCACTCTCACCCACTCACCACTGACTATACTGCATGCCTCGGTCGAAAATGTTGAATCACTTGACAGCAGGTTTGTCTCACAAGGGGGGTGAATAGTCGCCAGGCAGGCTTAGATGGGGACGGGGTATTCTGTTTGCACTGCGTTCCCTCGTTCAAACTAACCCCTCACCTGCCCCCCCCCCCACCCACCTTGTCTCTCCCTCCCCCTCTCTAGCGTGTGGCTTGGACAGAGATCTGGAGAAAGGTTTCATCCCTACCCAGGAGGAGCCTCCTCCCTACCCCGGCTCTCCCCCCTACCCGTCTCTGTCTCCCCCCGTGTCCCCTCCCCTGCCCCCCAGCGTCCCCCACTACGCGGAGGCGGACATCGTGAGCCTGCAGGGCGTCAGCGGTAACAACACCTACGCCGTGCCCGCCTTGACCTCGTCGAGTCCCGGGGCAGACGCCTCCCCGCTACCGGAGCTGCCTCGCCAGTGTCTCATCTTCAAGGAGAAACTAGGAGAGGGACAGTTTGGGGAGGTAAGAGATATACAGGTGAAGGCTGTGTTTGTGTGTGTGTGTGTGTGTGTGTGTGTTAAAAGCGTCTCTGTACTTTGAAAGGTGCACCTGTGTGAAATCGAGAGCCCCCAGGACCTGCCCAACCTGGAATTCCCCTTCAATGTGAGGAAAGGTCGCCCTCTGCTGGTAGCTGTGAAGATACTGCGCCCTGATGCGTCTAAAAATGCCAGGTCTGTAGCACCAGTACTGAGACGAACTCTGGCTTCTGAAGAGCTTCACTAATGTCTCTGCTTCCAAGGCCTTTTTTCTTGCCACTGTGTCCGCCTGTGGTCCCAACACTTCTTTGCTTCCCATGTCACGGATCTGAAATATTTCTCATTCCTGCTTTTGTTTTGCTCTCTCTCTCTCTCTCTCTCTCTCTTTTTTTCTTTCTTTCAGGAACGACTTCTTGAAGGAAGTGAAGATCCTGTCTCGGCTGAAGGACCCGAACATCATCCAGTTGCTGGGTGTGTGTGTGAGCAGTGACCCTCTGTGTATGGTCACCGAGTACATGGAATGCGGGGACCTCAATCAGTACCTGTCCCACCGAATGCTGCTGGACAAGACCGGGCCCTCGCACAACACACAGACTATCAGGTAACCTACACAGTGAGCTTACAAACACACACACACACACACAGTCAAGGTTTCCAGTTAGTTACTCTTTTCTGTGTTTTTTTTTTTTTTTTACCCTCTCTCTCCCACCTAGTTACCCAGCTCTCATCTCCATGGCCAGCCAGATTGCATCAGGAATGAAGTTCCTGTCCTCCTTGAACTTTGTCCACCGGGACCTGGCCACCCGTAACTGCCTGGTGGGCGGGGAGAGGGGTGAGAGCGGAGGGGACCGGGGTGGGGAGCGTCCCATCAAGATAGCCGACTTCGGCATGAGCAGGAACCTATACGCTGGCGACTACTACAGGATCCAGGGCAGGGCCGTGCTGCCCATTCGCTGGATGGCGTGGGAGTGTATACTGATGGTGAGAGAGAGGGGGGCGGAGCCTGTGTTTGTGTCTGTTTGTGTAAGAGGCTGTGGCTGAAAACAAGTCCATCAGAGTGAGTCTCTCTCTCTCTCTCTGTCTCTTTATCACCTCGCTTTCTCGCCTTGGTTACTCTGTTTTCTTTTCCACCTTCTCGCCTGCTGTCTTCAACTCATCCTTTAGGAGTTCCTGTCCCCTTGCATTCAGGAGTTGGTACCTCCTTGAATTGCCTGTCTACTCAGCAATATGCCGTGTGTTGGAAAGAGAGACTGTGAAAGACAGTCAGTTGTTGATCAGGACAAGTGAGAAGTTTAGAAAGAAACTAGTCGACTTTCCATGCCGCTTTTGCCAAAAACCTCTCCTTTTACCATGATAAGGTGGCAGTAATGGTTGTGATGACAACGATGTCTCTTTTTTTGGGACCCCCCCCCCCCCCTTTTTCTCTCCAATTGTACTTGGCCAATTACCCCACTCTTCCGAGCCATCCCGGTCACTGCTCCACCCCCCTCTGCCGATCCGGGGAAGGCTGCAGACTACCACATGCCTCCTCCGATACATGTGGAGTCGCCACACCTGCTTCTTTTCACCTGACAGTGAGGAGTTTCACCAGGGGGACGTAGCACGTGGGAGGATCACGCTACTCCCCCTAGTTCCCCCTCCCCCCTGAACAGGCGCCCCGACCGACCACAGGAGGCGCTAGTGCAGCGACCAGGACACATACCCACATCCGGCTTCCCCCCCGCAGACACGGCCAATTGTGTCTGTAGGGATGCCGGACCAAGCTTGGGGGAAATAAGGGGGTTCGAACCGGCGATCCCCGTGTTGGTAGGCAACGGAATTGACCACTGTGCCACCCGGACGCCCCAACAGTGATGACTGTGATGATGAAGGTGATGTGTTGGTGTTTCCTCAGGGGAAGTTCACCACAGCCAGTGACGTGTGGGCATTCGGGGTGACCCTGTGGGAGATGTTGAGTGTGTGTCAGGAGCAGCCCTACTCCAACCTCACAGATGAACAGGTCATCGACAACGCCGGCGAGTTCTTCAGGGACCACGGCAGACAGGTACACACACACACACACACACACACACACACACGCACTCATACTCAATATCTGGTTTTACACCAAACACATTTTTTTAGCCGTACATCTGTTGCAACAGAAATGCTTTTCATTGAATCAAAGTCTGTGCAGGTGGGCCTCTCAGTTCCTTATTTAAGTTTCAAGTACATTTTCTTTGTGCATTTGCATGTAATGTGGCACTTATTGCCTTTTATTATTTTTTTACTGTGTTCTGTACAGTGTCCTTGAGTGCTCTGAAAGGTGCCCACAAATAAAATGTATTTTTATTATTATTATTATTACACAGGCTGTCAAACTACTGATATATAAATTTCTCTCATTCATATATAAAAACAAAAAGAAGAAAGGAAAAAAAAATCAACTTGTACAAACTACAACACAAAACAGGCGGCTTAAACCAAATCCATCCATCCATTACCCAAGCCGCTTATCCCAATCAGGGTCGCGGGGATGCTGGAGTCTATCCCAGCAGTCATTAGGCGGCAGGCGGGGAGACGCCCTGGACAGGCCGCCAGGCCATCACAGGGCCGACACATTTACACCTAGGGACAATTTAGTACGACATGTCTTTGGACTGTGGGAGGAAACCGTAGCCCCCGGAGGAAACCCACGCATACACGGGGAGAACATGCAAACTCCACACAGAGGATGACCCGGGACGACCCTCAAGGTTGGACTACCCTGGGGTTCGAACCCAGGACCTTCTTGCTGTGAGGCAACCGCGCTAACCACTGCGCCACCGTGCCGCCCGTTAAACCAGATATTTATCCTAAAGAGTCTGCGTGCTGATGTTTGCGTGTTGTGCGTAAGTGGTTTGTATTAGCTGATGCACTTCTTAAGCAGCGCAGCCTATGTGGCCCCGGTGTTAGATGGTATTAAAAAAAACAAACCCTTATATATGATCCTGTCAACCTCTCTCTCTCCTTCCCACCTCTTCCCTTTGCAGGTGTATCTGAGCAGACCCGCTGTGTGTCCCCAGGGTCTCTACGAGCTCATGTTGAACTGCTGGAACCGAGACTGCAAGCTCCGCCCGTCCTTCGCCCACATCCACTCCTTCCTCACCGAGGACGCTATGAACATGGTGTAGAAGCGAGCGCGTGCGAGCGCGAGAGGGAGGGTGGGGAACCGGAGATAGAGACCGAGAGAGGCCACAAAGAGGGGGGACGTCTCCTGCCCCCTCATGTCCTTGCCACAGTGGGGAGGAGGCTGAATGAGCGAGGTGTAGTGGAGGTGCGCAGCGGAGGAAGGGGAGAAAGGGTTGTATATTTTGTATTTCCTGGGTAGACAGGGCTAAGACACCGCTGGTTCGGTATTCATTTCCACCACAGACCCCCCCCCCCCCCCCAATCCATTCCCCACCCTGGGAGAAAAAAAATCAAACCCTACTTTTACTCTTTACATAGATACTAGTCCACGCTACATATCACAATGAATGTAATGCAATATGTTGGTGGTGGGTGCAGCCTGCATAAGGATCCTAATACTGTCGTCTCTCGCGTACTATTACTTCACATACACAAGATATAGGACAGTTTGTTCGACTAATGCAAAGTGCTGTAGCGTTAACGGTAGAGGAGGTAGCTGAAAAAAAGTTCAGTGAAAAAATCATAGGACCATGCTAGCTAGCACTATGATCGCTGTAGCAGAATAATAGTTTTTACGGTTACATGAATTTGCTACTAATCTTTTCAAATACAACTAACAGGGTAACGGGTGAAGGTGTAGAAAAGTGCGCTGTAGACATTTCTGATGCCGAACACGGCAAACAAAACTCTGCAGAACACACTTTATCTCTTAGTAGACACTGCACAGATAAGGTTTGATGTCTTAGTATTTACAGTATGTGTTCCCTGCGCGGGCCGTCGGCGGACCCCTGCGAGTACACTCGGCTCCAGGCCCGACGGCCCGGTAGTATCGAGTCTCACAACCACGGCAGCCATACAAACACAAAATGATGCTGCCCTGCTAGAAGTCTGTCTCCATCCTCAGAGATGGCGGATCTAGTTTTCTAAAACCATACCGGTAAGATCATCTCCCCTTTTTAAAAGCGCTCCCTGCGTTGAGCCTTAAGTCCCCCCCGAGCTGATCCGCATCCACAGCTGTGATTGTGTTGTTACGGTGGACTAATGTGGAACGATGTGGACCAGCTATCAGCAGGACACCCCCCCCCCCCCGTTCCATGAGGGGATCACTGGAAAAATGTTCTCTCGGTCGATTCCCGGTGCGGCTGGGAATCGGCTGTGGTGTGACGGCCATTTTGATCCAGATTACTCGCCGCACATCATCTCGGGAGTCTCTACCCCCGTTCTTCTCTTCGCTGAACTCTTTTTGTACCCCCCCCCCCAACTTTGAGCCACAGACAACGTGTCAAGAGGAAAACGAGGAACCGGAGAGGGAGATGTGCTGCCAATGAGATCCAACCAGCCAACTGGAACGGCTTCCTGGAACAGAGGTACAATACTGCCACCTACAGGGCAGAGGGAGGGACGCGTCCAGACGTGTGTGAGCGTTGGCAAAGCTGTATCTGGCTGTGACCTGGACTTGGGAGGATACAGTAGATATAAAATTCCACTACCAGCTGCACTTTAAATCCTGTATTCTCAGCCTTAACGCAGTTCGTCACGAGAGAGCCGATATGAGGTATGTCGACGACCACGTGTTTACTCGTGGTCAAACCTCGGCCAAGGGAGAGAAGGACGCACAGCCAAGTACGCGTGTGCCGGCTCAACATCACGCCAGCAAGGCATCACCGAGTCAATAGATGTAAAGAATTATTATTATACCGCCACGGTAGAATGTCATCTCCCATTATATGAAACCATATCTTGTGAAACTTTCAAGTTCGAGGCCAAAAATGTGCCCCCCCCCCCCCGTCTTTTACGCGCGTTAACTCACGCCGCTCATCTAACAATCTTGTCTCCGCTCATCCAAACCAACCATACTGTATTTGAAAAGAAGCAGTTTTCCTTACAATCATGGCATTGCTCGAATTACACGAATGCTGGGAGTCCTGAATTTAGTGTGAATAACAACGCAGACCTCCGAATTCTCCTGTCTAGTACATAAGCTGACTGCGGTAGAGCGGCTCTACCTGACTGACTGTACAGATCTGTAGACCAGCCGAGTCTGAGATGAACCAGTAACCCATGTTTACCGGCGGGACGAGTGTGAGCGCTTGTGCCATTTGGATAAGATGGTATGAGCCTCTCGATTGACTGTTTTTGATACACTGTAATTCAACACGTATTTTTATATATATAAATATATATATATATACTGTATGTACTTAAGACACTCCTTGATGTCTGTGATTTTTTTTTTTTTGTCCTTTGTGTCTTTGAAACGGATCCTAATAGTGTGTACATATTTTTAAGGACATAATTGTCATTTCCTGCGCTAATATATATGGAAAAACTCTGTTATATTTGGGGTCTTGTTTCTTTGTAGAGAGCTTGCTGCCTTGATGCTGTTGTAATTGTGTCGTCTATTTTTGTAGATGTTTTAATAAAGTTAACCTTTTCAAGTAACTCGAGGGGCGCCGCATGTTGTGTGGAGCGGGACTCCTGTGGGAAACGACTGGACACAAACACGTGGTTCCAGTGTTAAAGGTTAGAATTTATTGTTGACATACACTTACATTTTTTTGTACAACATTCACACTGGTGGTTAATCGCTACATAATAAAATTGGCAACCACGGCAGCAAATAAAGAAACTTGCTTAGAAAACCCAAGTGGTTCCTCACAGGGAAACGGGGGGAAAAAAAAAGGGGCAAGCGGTTTGAACGGTTTTGGCTTTGGTCTGGAGCCACGGACAAAGACGGTCCCCGAACGGTCTGGAGTCGGACCGTATTCCCCAGGATGCAAAATGAGCCGTGATATTCGATATGGCATTCGGATGAGGCCTCGGCATAACCTGGGGCGTCCATCCTTTGTAACCAGCTTGGATGCTGTCAGAACTTATTCAGGCACTTGTTGGTGACAACACGCAAAGTTGTGAGGCAACTGGCGAACTTTGGACTTGGTAGTTACAGAAAAGGAAGAAGTGCCCCTGAGGTCCCGGTCGGAAGTGCTCGGCTGTCGATTAATAAATCTCTATTAATAAATCCTCATCTACAAAGGTTTAATATGAACCAAACTGTACTGTCGACATGTGATAGGTGTCACAGTGCCATCGAAAATCGGGACAGTAAAAAAAAAAAGAAAACTGGAATTGCGTCCAGTAGAGATGAGTGACTTCCTCATACTGTTACACTCTATATTACGCCTCACACATGGCTTCAAACTCGCTAGTGAGGTTGTTGGGTAACTGATTCTCATACACACACACACGACTGACCTAGATAATGCAGACTTCGGAGACCGCAGCAGAGTCTACAACCATCATTTTCGCCTACCCGCTAAAAACGTTCTCCTTTTCACCGAGGAGGAAAACCTCCCTTTGCCCACCACTCACTTCCTTCCCCGTCAGACCTGAACATACAGAGCCACACTTTTCACTCGCAGGGCCAAACGGTGGCCTCAGTTAATCTTACAGGTACTGGTTAGCTTAGGCAGTTAGATATCAAGGGAATGGATGTGGGGAAAAAAATTCAAGCACCACCCAACACCTACATAGTCTACCTACATCTATACTGTAGTATTGGGGAAAAAAAGCAAATTAGATAGACTCTACCACATGAACTACTAACACCGACAGAAATTTGCAGGGCATTTAAGAATTAAAAAGATAAAACATGTCCACAGCAATGATATGCCCACACTTGAAATTATGGGGGACTATTGGCCCCGACACATTTCAGCAGTTTCATGTACAGTTAGGAGGCGCTGAAACCAACATCTAAGTCGAACATGACTAAAACCCTAACAGATATTCAACATAAAGTCCTGTGACAGCAACAAGTTGTATGACAGCATATGTGGACCCGGCCCTTCAGCGGGGGCAAATGAAGTTGATTGCAGGTAGAAAATAAACACTGATACGACAGTGGAAATCTAATACAAAAATCGACAGAAATAGGGACTGTCTTAACTACTTGCGGCCAAAGTGACCGGATGTCTTTGTCTCCTTTATCCGACTTGTCAGATATTGACATGCTCTCCCGATCAGAGCACTCAGATCAACATGGGGTCAGGAATGTGTTTGGTAAAAGAGAAACCAGAAGAAACGGTATAAAAGTGATCTAGTTTTTTTTTTAAAAATAACTTGGAGGGGGCTTATTAAATAAAGCTCAAGACAAAAAAAGAGTCCCTGGCAGATAGAGGAGACAATGAGCTGGGAGCCACTTACAGCCACTGGGACACAAAGTGGAAACATGCATGCAAACATCCATTGGTATTATAGTCTTGAGTCGGTATAGAGATTTCAGGCACTGAGGGGGAGAAATGCAGCTCAGGGTCTGTGGATTATAGAGACCTCTTCTCGTCACTCCTACCTTTCTCTTCTTAACGCACTCGGCTGGACTTTCCACTAACCTGTCGAGTCAGAGAGGTGAAATTGTTAAGCGTTTGCCAGTAAACAATGACCCAAGTCGTTTGTCTTCGTCTCTCGTTCGTACCTGTGAGATGTCAACCCCGGTGAGTTTCTCCAAGGTGGAGGGCAGCCTGGCCATGATGTCCAGCACCTCTCCGGTCAGTTTGGCCGCACCCACCTCTGAGCCACCGCTGGACACCATGGTGATCTTCTGGGCTTTCGACAGGGGCTTGCTGATCTCCTCCGCCACCTACAGGCAGGAGGAACATGGCCGTTATGCACCAAGCAACCACGGTGGAGATGGCTTATCAAGGGCACAAGCAATTACAACATGTGATTTATAAATCTGACAACTCAAGTGGCTGTCCCATTTACCTTTTATCTGTGTTTCTGAGAATGACCAGACCCAGAGTTCCCAGATCTGCACAATAACAGCTAAAATAACCCAAATTAATTTGCAGGATGCCATGTGTTTAATCACTAGCTTTAACGACCCTGGAAACCCATTTTTTGCCAGTTTTTTTCCATCCATCTAAGATAAACTTCTTGCTAGTTTTCACCTACAGGAAGTGCTGTAAGGACATTAAATCTTTCAACACTAAAATGCCAATTTTGTTAAATACCATCTTTGAATATACATTGTGGAGGGTAAAATTGTTATCCAGCAGTTATACACATTTAAATCTGCTGTCCTAACCTCCACCATCCATCCACCAATCCACCGTTTAGACTGCCTGGTAAAAGTGACCCAATTCCTGGTTTTTTTGTTCACATGCGAGGCTGATTGGATATGTATTATGACAATGTAATCAAGAAAAAAAGCACACCGAGTTTTCATATCTGATTTTGATCATATTCATATGTAGAAATAAATCAGATAGGAATCTGACATCTGCCAACGCGACATGTTACCACACAGATTGGATTTTTCAGGTCACTACGAATCGAGCATCATTCAAAATGCGACACTCCTACACTCTTGCATTCTGAATGATGTGGTGCACATGTGCTGGTGTTTACTTTAGCATCAGTGCACAATCTCTCGTGCAAACCTAAGAGTTATGGCGTAAGCACAGGAATGGATATGGGTCACTTTAAAGTAAAAATAAAATAAAATCAGAACTTGACATTAAGACCTGCGGCATAAACGTAGCCTTAGAGTGGCTCTGAGTTCCAGACTGACCAGAGGCAGCTTTTCCAGAAGCATGTCCACCATGGCTCCCTCTTGGTATTGCTTGAAGGCGTCTGCCTTTTTGGCCATCTGCTCAGCCTCAGCACGACCCTTAGCCTCCAAGGCAAAAGCCTCGGCCTCACCCTTAATCTGCACAAACAGACAGATACACACATGTGCATAACAGGAGCACACAGAAACACATTTAGAATACAGAGGAGAGCCTACAATGAAAACATGTAGAGGAACACATGCAGAGACAGAGGCGAAACAGAATGGCGCAAATACTGTAGGATAGCGTGCTACTGTTAAATCTGCAGGAAGAGAAAGAAGAGGTATTTGCTGAGACAGTTAGCCTCCAACCCATGGAAAGGAGGACCACTTTACAACCCACAACACTGAACACAAGAAACGCCAAGACAAAATCATGGCGGAGTGAATTAAACTAAAGCCTGGCTGCTTTGAGACAGGAAAGTACCATTTAAATGGTCAAGTGAATCAGAATCAACTTTATTGGCCAAGTGTGCCTATGCACACGAAGAATTTTACTCTGGTACACAGCAGCTTCTAGCACTTGCAGAGTGACAAAGCAGGAAGGGAGGCACGATACTGGGCAGATGAGACAGGTGATACAGGGAGATATTAACTGAGCTGGAGCCGAAGGTGAGATGAACAAGAGAGGAAGTGGGGTGAACAAGTGAGAGGAGAGGTTGACAGGAATTAATTGAATTTAGAGAGTAAGGAGGAGAAAGGCAAAGAAAGGAAGGGCAGGACTCACTTTAATGGACTCTGCTTCAGCCTCAGCCTCCATGATGAGCTGCAGACTGCCAATGGAGGAGAGAGGTGGAGCTGAATTATAAACCTGAGCACATTTAACATCCTATGACTCCCCTTTCTCCTTCAGGGCCAGTTTCCATAGCTTTGATATGTTTTTTTTTAAAAACAAATAAATGCAAAAGAATGTAAAAACGCTGATCAAGGTAAGCATTTACTAAATGGGTATAACACCATCTGGCAAAACAAAAGATTAGAAAATCTCTTCGCTGCATGTTGGCTATAAAAGCCAGCAGCAGCATCATCATTCAGTACCTACCGCTGGGCCTCAGCCAGTTTCTCCAGGCGGTATCTCTCGGCCTCGGCAGGCTTCTTGATCTTGGCCTCCAGCTCCTTCTCCCTGCGGGAGATCTCCTGCTCCTGAAGCATGATCTGCTGCGAACGCTCGACCACCTGTACCTGCATCTTCTCCTCCTCGATGCGCTGTTTGGTCTTGGCCACCTGCAAAGACAGAGAGAGGGAGAACCAAAAGCTACGACCAAAAGCTACTGTTACAAAAACGTTGAAGATCATAAATGTTCATCAGTACTCCGTTGTTATCTGTTTATACTCTGGAGTAATCTGTAATCTAACAATCCCAATGGGAAACAGGGACGGACATTAACTTTTTTCATCCCCTGAACAAAGTAGTTGGACTTCAAAAAAGAGAAGAAGCCTGATACTGTTTTTCAGAATGAAACAAGAGCCTCCAGTTGATGGGCAACTATCCACCATAGTTGCTGATACAGTAGGCCGACAGATCAGCCCAAGCCAAATTTTACCAGCATGGCAAAAAGTCAAGATAGCACAATATGAAGGGACCAGAAGACAGTACCTGAAGCTGATAAGCCATCTCTGACTCAGCCTTCTTGCTGTTGACCTCAACATCGTACGCTGCCTTCTTCAGCTCGTAGTCTCTCTGGGCCTTGGCCATCTCAATCTCATTCTTATATTGGGCTGACACCTTCTCCTGCATGGCATGGGCCTCCTACACAAAGGCGACAGTAGACCGTAAGAAGACTAAAAGTGAGATTAAGTAACAATACAAGTTCATAGATTTCTAGGCTCATAAAAAGGGTGAAGCTTAAAGTTGATGCTCATTCTCAGCCAGAGAAGGAATTTAAAATGTTTTTTTCTGATGCATGGTTTCAAAAAGGCATTTTTTCCCATTATATATCTTAAATGTTGTATATGTATATTCTGTGTACATTTCGTTTATTCTGTGTATACTTCTATTTATCTGTTCTTATATAAAGCGCATTAAATCTTTAAATGTAAATGTGCTATACAAATAAAATGTATTGAGTGAACGACTGACTGATTGATTGACTGATTACTTGAAGGGAATATGGAAAGGTCTCAATGGGCATGAAAAAATATAAATGAAAAAGAGATGTCAGGGATATACCTTTTCTCTTTCTCTGTTGGGACAGTGAGGAGGATATTAAAAAAAGGGGGATTAATTATTTTACCCTTATAACAGCATCACGTTTATATTGAGCCTCTCCAATCCTGGCATCCTTCTGGACCTGGGCTGTTCTAGCTTTACCAAGGGAGTGAAGGTAGTCCTGGAAGAGGTCAAGAGAGAAGGGGGGAGAGAGAGATGCAGAGAGAGAAATACGGGGGGGGGGGGGAGTTATTAGCAACGCGACATATACATCCACGGGGAAAGGACGGATGCACGTGGCTGCCACAGAACCACTTAGGACTAATTCGCTGTCATTCTGGGGATATTGATGTTCATGGAGGGAAGCTCAGTGGAGTCAGAAAGCACCAGTGAGTCAGTGATGATCACTGTAGTGCATTACAAAAACAGATAAACGTTCAAAAGGATAGTCACAGACATAAACTGACTTATTCCTATAGCCTGTTTGCTACAGTATTTTGATGCTCTAGCCCAGCGGTGGCTAACCATGTGCCATGAGGAGCCATGTGTATGCAGGTTTTCATTCAAACCCGACTCCACACGAGGTGATTTCACTGATACAATCTTCCTCTTTGGTTGAAGGGTTGCTAATCAGTGAAATCACCTGGTGTGGAGTCCGGCTGGAATGAAAACCAACCTGTATACACATGGCTCTCCGTGGCACATGGTTAGCCACCCCTGATCTAGCCATAAGGCTTTTCTTGTTTACAGATCATGGCATATTGCAGATTAAAAATTTGACAGTTTGAACCAGCGTACCTGATCGTCGTGAACGTCTTTGAGGGTGTAGCTGACAACACCGATGCCCATGTTGACCAGGTCAGAGGAGGCCACCTTGAACACCTGCTCAGAGAACTTCTTACGATCCTGGTAGATCTCCTACAAACAAAGGGCGATACATTCAAAATAGTGCAGCACAATACATGTGCATTCAACGACAACAGAAATTACTGAGCATGGCTGGCCGGTATTTCAACAGGACCACGTGATGTAATATGAGAATGTATTTTCTTTTGTGCGTGCGATTGTGTGTGCATACCAACCTCCACAGTCAAATGGGCAATGATGGCTCTCTGGTGTCCTTCAAGTGTCTCCAGGGCAATCTGGGCAATCTCACCCTCAGACTTGCCCATGAACATCTGACATGCAGTGGCCAACATCTCCTTGTTCTGGCCCTGAATCTTCACCTGAAGGTGAAAGGGGAAGAAAAAGTACACTGGTGATATTGAGAGGAAAATTAATTTAATACATCAAGATAACTGAGGGACAATGCAGGGTTTCAGTGAATATGGAACTACCTATAATTGGTAACGTATTCTTTGTGAAAGTCTACTGATCTCCTGAAGCCCAACCATTTCATGACACCAACGGTGGAGTGGAGGAAGGAATAGACCAAGTGCATACTCTGTGCTGGTCCGCTGCACTACCAGATTGCCACATTTTCCAAATTTTTACAGGGAGGACAAAGCGCAAGGTCAGCCTCAAAACAGCAACCCCGAAGCTGCAGGGGATTTAGTGTCTTGGCTCAAGGACACTTCAGTAAAAGCAGATGTTTGCTCTTCATGGGAACATGACCACAAAGGACCCAACAATCTTGAATTTCTTCACTAATTTACTAGACATCTGGACCCGACGTAGCAAGGTTTATGTCATGTCAATCATAAAGGCCATTTCTAATAGTAGCTAGGTCAATTATGCTTCCATAATATTTCTATTTAATCTGATGGAAAATATAATCTACACAAATATTTATTTTCATCAGCTATCAAAAGATAGTGTTGATTATTATTCTTATCACTGTTGTTAAATCAGGCTTTTTCTTACTAATATTTTGTACGTCAACATAGTAACTTTCTACTGTGTTCACCAGAAATAGCTTATCTGAAGTTGATACAAATGGTGGCCATGTGGGAGTTGTGTGATATTTGGGCTACCCTCTCCTCACTTGGTACCTGTGCAATGCCGGTGACAGAGATAGGGACACCGTGACGGGTGTAGACTTTGTCACTCTTCACATTTAGAGTCAGGGTGTTCAGGGTGATTCTGAGAAGGACATAAGTAAAGGAAGGTATGGGGAAAGGGTGAGATATAGTAGTAAACAGTGAGAAAAGAGAAGAGGGAAGAATGATGGGTAGAAGACAGTGAGACAGTGAGAGTCAACCGCCATGACAAATGTAAGTCGGGGTTGCAAATGACCAACAGCCCAAGAATAAATAACATCACTTCTTAATTCCGAGGTTTATACAGAACTTGGTAAATCATTTATGTATGTCAGGGCAGGAAACCTGTGAGACATGTAACAGGGAACCAACAAAATGAAAGAGAACAAGAAGAATGAGAATGGAAAAAACCTACCTCTGAATCTGTTGAATGCAAGGGACGACAAACACTCGTCCTCCTGCAATCATAAGAGGGGGGGAGCGGCCAAAGCCTGGGGGGAGGAAGTAAGGGAGAATGTGGAACAAGAAGAATCAATTACAAGCAGAAACATAAACAATAGCTTCACATACACATCACTATAAATGTTATACTACAGGTAGTGGGTAGACAAGAACCAATCATTCTACCTCAAAAACCACATTCCATAAATTTGAGCAATGTTAACCATTCAGTCACTATTGTAAAATACATCTGAGGTAGTTTAGGCCAGGTCTACAGATTAGGCCAGGCTGGAAAAGTCCTAGTGTTCTACCATTTGTGACATTATTGGTTGTTAAGTATTATCTTATCACAAGATCCGGATCATTAAATCCCTCATAGGACACCATTTTACCTTTACATGGTACACAACACTCTTCTGGTACCTTCAGGATACACAATTTCTCATCAGTGAGATAATAGTGTGTACTAGTACTATTAAGTGTCACATGACAGACTGACTCAAGAGAGTATACCGTAACATTGTGCTTTCTGTTCAACTGCACAACCTTAAATGATGGGCAAAAGTAAACAAGTCAACCCTTTTTGTATTCAAATAACTTACCCGACACAACCATGGCTTCATTTGGACCACAAGTATAGAACATGTTGTCTTCTTCCTTTGAGCTGTAAACGGATTCAGAGGTTTGTCAGTTTGTCAACTTTAATGAAGCTATCTTAAACCAAGAAAGCAGTGCATCCATTGTAACATTACTGGACTGCAAATTTGGATGTAAAAAATAATGTCCAGTTGGAAAATAAACCAAGTAAAGTCCATTTCATTGGTCAATATCACAAATTTGCCTCAAGGGGCTTGCTTAAATGAGTTTTACAACAATGAGTTTAACCACAACGAGTTTTACATTTAAAGGCCAAATGAGAATTTTTATTCGGTAATACGGAGCACTTTCTCCACATTTGCTCATAACTAGAAACTAGAAAACAAAAAATGTTTGGGCCCAGCATCTGCAAAGACACAACAACCAACAACACGATGCACAACTCAACGGAAGAGGAAGTGAAGAGGACAAGAAGGTCGGTTGTGAGGGTCTGCTGAAGATTTCATGGCATCATGCTACATTTTTAAAAGCTATCGCTCAGTTAGATATAAATATTTATACATTACATACGTATTATGCATAGGCTCTGAGCCATTTGTTCAGTATGTGTTGAAGGATCTTTTCAGTATGTTTATGTGTGTATATCAGTAGTAGTAGTAGTAATAGTGTAACGGGTTATTTTCTTGCCTGGTGCGGGATTCGATACGGCGTATACTGCACCACAAGGCGACATCACTAACCGCTCGGGCAGTGGTTCTCAACCTTTTTGGGGTCCTGGACCCCCTGCGTATTTTTGATCTACCCTGAGGACCCCTCCACCTGTTCTTGGGGGAGGGGGGTTGCAATTTGATAGAAACAGTAGAAACTGCATTTTAAATTGCATTATAGCATTTATTCACTCTTTGGGGCAAAAATAAGAGCTTTCAGTTGTAACTTAGATATAGTTAACAAAACAGAATTCTTATGCAGTAACTTTCAGATATATGTAACAAAACAGAATATGTATTCAGTAACTTTCAGATATATGTAACAAAACAGAATATGTATTCAGTAACTTTCAGATATATGTAACAAAACAGAATATGTATTCAGTAACTTTCAGATATATGTAACAACAGGATTTTTATGCAGTAACTTTTAACAATGCAAACGGGAGCGAGATCTCTTATTAAAATGCAATAAATTACACTTGTGAAACAGATGTAATTAGAGAAAAGGGTCCTGTTACCCTTTATAGTTTAGGTAGATAAAGGTCTCAGTCACATTTGAGTAAAACAATCCTATTTCTATAAATGTCATAGGAGCTTTTTTTAAAGATATTTTATTTTCACGGACCCCTTGCAATTACACCACGGACCACTAGGGGTCCGCGGACCCCCGGTTGAGAAACACTGGGCTAAAGGGTCAGACCCGATAACGGGTCTTATCAGTAGTTTGCAGTAGTATATCTACGCAATAGAGGATTAAACTGACACGTGTGTATGTCAATCATCCAAATCGGAGACTTAATTAGGAAGCAGGCTGGAATTCACATGTGCACAATGCCAAAGCAATCTGTGGTGGCAGAAAAAGAAAAGAAAAAGACCTTGATTGTGACAAATACACCAGCAATATTACATGGCATCGTCCTTCACACCAAATAAACGCACGACGCCCTGAAATGAATCAACTATTCGTAATCGCACCGCCACGACCGTGCAAGCAGTGGGCTCGATAATAACAACCCCATATTAGCCTGACGCTTAAGAACGACCCACCTCAGAGTAACGCTCTCCATCTCTGCGTAAATCGATCGGTGAAATTGATGATCGGCGTGACGTCATCGTTCGACCCACTTCGACGGGGGAAGCGTATTCCGACTTGCCCAACGCTGGGCAGCGGATGGGCGAGGCCCCCACGACCCGTCCTCTTACAACGGCACCGCGGAGGGAGCCGCGGCTGCTCCCCGAACGGAGGGGGGGGGGGGGGACAACCTCATCGGGTTACAACGGCGAACTACTCACCGACATGCTAGCTGCGCCGCGCCGCGCCGCGCCGCTAAAGTTAACGCCACTGACGGTTGACGTCATTTCCCGGCGTCGCCTACGTTGCTGCCCGCAGCGTCGGGACGGGGGGCGACACTACGGACCCGCGTAACGCGGCGTTGGCCCGGTGAAAGCAACTCTTACCGATGTCGTCAAACGTGCGAAGAAGCGCTCCTAAAGTGGTTCCGGTCGTTTCGGGCAGGTTTCGGACGGGATTCTTCGCTCTCTCTCGAAACAGGCCGACTTCGCTAATATGGGAGACTCGCTCGCTCTCGCCGTCCAAGGGGGAGAAGAGAGCCTGTCGGAAGCAGGGCGGGGCGTCACGACCACGCCCGTTTCCGTGAAACGAAATATACACGTGCTGCCACCTGCTGGTGGACATGAGCACCTGCTGCTGCTGCTGCTGCTGCAGCGTCCTCGTCTCACGAAAGGCTGGAATAGAATATAACAGAACAGAACAGAACAGAACAGAACAGAATAGAATAGAATATAACAGAACAGAATAGAGCAGAATCACTTTATTTTTCAAAGGGAACTTCTTAAAGAGTTGCCAGTTTGGGTAAAAATAAAAAATAAAAGTATTCTGATTCTGATCGAATCAAACAAAATATGCTAATAAATTATGTACACTTATACTAATAAATTATAAATACAATTATGAATACTGTATGTGCCCTGTCATGGCCTGGCGGCCTCTCCAGGGTGTCTCCCCCGCCTGCCGCCCAATGACTGCTGGAGTAGGCTCCAGCCTCCCTGAGAGCAGGATAAGTGGTTTGGACAATGGATGGATGGATGTGAATTGTGATCATACCAATAAATTATCCCAACATACGCTTATACTTTTATGCTAATGTGTTATACTAATATACTATATTGCTGCTATACTAATGCAAATGTACTACACTAATAATAATATACTCACACTGCCAGGGATGGGCAACAGGATCCAGAAAGGGCCGGTGTGGGTGCAGGTCTTTGTTCCAACCAAGCAGTTACACACCCGAGTCTACAAATCAAGGTCCTCAGCCAAGACTGTTGGTTGCCAAATAGAATCAGGTGTGTAACTGTTTGGTTGGAACAAAGACCCGCACCCACCCCGGCCGGCCCTTTCTGGATCATGTTGCTCATCCCTAAACTGATTTAGTGACACCATAACAAAATAAGAAAGCACATTTGAAATGTTACGTAACACAATAACCGAATAAGCCGTCAAGAGCACCGAGAGGGTGAGCATCCGCGGCTTTATAGACGACGAGTTTTTTTTATGTAACGTTCTCTGCACTTGCTTCGAGCGTCACATTTAGATCAGAGATGCGCACAGAAACCCAGGGTGCATCCGCCCGTCTCCCTGTCCGGGATGTGACCGCCGGGCTACGGTGATGCTGATGCGGTGTGACAGAACGCCTGAGCGACAGTTGGCCACCAGATAATCCAGTTTTGCTGATGCTGCCTTCATGACTATGTGACCGTGTTGGCCTTTTACCCATTTGCCGTCATCGCTTCACGTACAAAGTGAAGCGTTTGCTGTTGCTTATATGTTGTAATTTGAGATAAGTTGCTTGGCACAATTGGATCTTTTTTGTTTTTTTTTGTTTTAACAGTACAGCATTGCTCTCATTCTGTACATAGTCCCCCCCCCCCCGTGACAGACGATAGATAACATTTGAACAAGTGCAGAAAAGTCAGCACTTTAGTTGGCTGTTCTTTTACTGCGAGTTATAATATTTTCAAAACAAGAGCTACCGCTCTCTGCTACGCTAGAGCGGCAGTACTTCCTCCGTTTCAGCTCTTTTGTTATCCCTCAGCCTCTTGCACGCCGTCCTCCTTGCTGGGGGTGACTGGGCCTTCTGTCTTCTCTGCCGCGGCGTTGGTGGCCGTGCTGGGAGTGCCACCTCCGCCGGCTGCAGAAGGAGACCTGTGAAGACAGATGTGCACGGCCTCGGAGCGGAAATTACAACCGGGCCTCAACATTTTCAGCAAATGTGCTCTGGGTTTTTACACTTGAATTTGTTTTGCCTGCGCGATACGAGAAAACATCCACGAATTACGGCGATTTGACCGAGAATGTGTTTCGTATCCAGTCATGTTTCAGTGGTTATGTGCTCAGCATGATAGCCAGAGCCTTGTATAGTGGACGTGTTTCTTGAAAGATTGGAATACACTTCCCATAAACAAATGTGTGTGTGTGTGTGTGGTGGTGGTGGTGGTGGTGGGGGGGGGACACACCGAGGAGCCTTGGAACATTGAAGCTCCTACAGAATTCATCCCGCCACACTGCACCTCACAGTGCTTGTGTTGAGCCTCCTGTAAAGCTGCTATCTCATCTCGGCCAGATGGAGTAGGAGTGGTGAACGGTGGCTCACTTCCATCAAAACCTCTCGATTCTGTCCTTGCAAACTTCATTATGGGGTCACGGTAGCTCAGTCCCCTTATTAACCCCCAGACTAAAAAAGGCCGGTGGAAGCTTCTTTTCCTTTCCTGACCGGCGTTGTGCGCTTGTCCTCCACCACACCCGGTCTGCTTCGAGTAACTGTCTCGCTCAGAGAGCTGCTAGGTGACACAGCACAAATCGGGCAAGACTGTCTGCCTGGAGTCCATTCCTCGGCATGTCCTGAAGGAGGCATGTTTTAGCCGTTACGTTATTGGAGATATGTCATATCTTACATTCCCAGCACGCGCACACACACACACACACACACAGGGACATAAATGAATACACAGCAGATGTGCTAATAGACCTGTGGGAGCCTGCTGTCAGTTCAGAGCTCTCAGACTACATCCGGATGGATCCATGTATTGCTGGGCTGTGGCACAAGCGAACGGGAACGGATGAATGGAATTTTGGATCCATTTGCCAATTCGCTGCGCTTTAAAAAGACACCGAGCAACACGAGTACGAATCAGCCGCTGATCAGCAGAGCGGATTTAAACGTGGCAGCTCCGTGTTAGCTCCCACCTAGCTCGGGACACGGCCTGCTGATGTGGCCTACTTACACGCCCGACTGTTTCTACTCATCGTCACAACATCCTGTATTGCCGAAACAACCCAAACTGTCGGAGGTACACAGCAGAACTCCACATATTGTTCTGCAACACTTTCAATTGTTTTTATTTTAGTTGTGGTTATTTAGGAGAAGACGCACACGTCCAATAAATTTTTGATTTTCAACCCCATCCGACCAACGTTTAGCCTAGACGACACCTCCGTCCCACGCCCGACACCTCATCCGGCCCACAGACCGCGTGGAATGACGGCACTTGGGCGGTCCGCTCCTGTTTGCCAGATCTGGGCCAGAACCAAGCCATGGCAATGCCGGACGTGCCACATATTTACCAAAGGTGGCCCATATGTGTTTTGTGATATTTGGGCCATACTCACCATTTACCACACGGGCCACTTCAGGGTCACATCCGGATCACATGTTGCCGAGAGCACCGCATCTTTGCCAAAAAAGGCCCACATCTGATTTGGCATATTTGGGGCCATATTTGCTGTTATACATGTGGGCCACTTCAGGCTCACATCCATGTTGTCAGGGCCAGAAGAGGACCACCAGTGCCGCATCACTGCCTGAAGTGGCCCACATCCGGATGCTGTCTGGGTGTAGTCTGGACAGCTGTAGCCTAGACGTTAGGCTAAAACGAGTTGGACATATAAATGTGGACGTATAAATGTGGACGTATAAATATGGACATATAAATGTGGACATATAAATGTGGACGTATAAATGTGGACGTATAAATATGGACATATAAATGTGGACATATAAATGTGGACGTATAAATATGGAAATATAAATGTGGACATATAAATGTGGACATATAAATATGGACATATAAATGTGGACGTATAAATATGGACGTATAAATGTGGACGTACAAATGTGGACGTATAAATGTGGACGTATAAATGTGGATGTATAAATGTGGACGTATAAATGTGGACGTATAAATGCGGACGTATAAATGTGGACGTATAAATGTGGATGTATAAATGTGGACGTATAAATGTGGACGTATAAATGTGGGCGTATAAATGTGGACATATAAATGTGGACATATAAATGTGGATGTATAAATGTGGACGTATAAATATGGACATATAAATGTGGACATATAAATGTGGACATATAAATATGGACATATAAATGTGGACGTATAAATGTGGACGTATAAATGTGGACGTATAAATATGGACATATAAATGTGGACGTATAAATGCGGACGTATAAAGGTGGACGTATAAATGTGGACGTATAAATGTGGACGTATAAATGTGGACGTATAAAGGTGGACGTATAAATATGGACGTATAAATGTGGACGTATAAATGTGGACGTATAAAGGTGGACGTATAAATGTGGACGTATAAATGTGGACGTATAAAGGTGGACGTATAAATGTGGACGTATAAATGTGGACGTATAAATGTGGACGTATAAATATGGACATATAAATGTGGACGTATAAATGTGGACGTATAAATGTGGACGTATAAATGTGGACGTATAAATGTGGACGTATAAATGTGGACGTATAAATGTGGACGTATAAAGGTGGATGTATAAATGTGGACGTATAAATATGGACATATAAATGTGGACGTATAAATGTGGACGTATAAATGTGGACGTATAAATGCGGACGTATAAATGTGGACGTATAAATGTGGACGTATAAATGTTGGCCTAAATAACACACAAACCGTTGTGAGTGTTCTTGCGCAATATGCGGCCTTGCCTCGTGTATCTCAGAGAGTTAAAGTGATTTGGGCGATAATGAATTAATCAGTTTAGTCTAAAAGTGGTCTATCTTTACAAGCATGGCTGGCCCGAGGGATAGGCACACCAAGCAGCTGCTTAGTAGGACCCCCCCCCCACACACACACACACACAAACTGTGCAATTGTGGCCTTCTTGAATGTTAACCGTATGTCACATTGTCCAAGGGGAAAGTGGTAAATCTTGACATGTCCTCCTCGTCAGTGTGCGCAGGACGAAGTGAGACTACTGTCATGTTGTGTTGGGCTGAACAGCGAGGACGCGGCCGATGTCGACCGACAGCCAGCGACCCGTCGCCTCGTGACGCCAACAAAAGACATTCAAAGTAGTCTCGCGGAAAATACACACAGCTGCACTGACTGATGCAGGCGTCTCCCCCTGAGAAACCTAACAAGAGAAGAGGAGTAAGACTCGGTCTCAGACCCACTCGGCGTTCTGTCCTCCGCCGCCGTGCTACTAGGATGGCGCCCGCTCTCTGCCACGCCGCTCGCCGGGAAGGTGTAGAAGCTGCAGCTTTTACCAGCCCAGCATCTACACATGAGCAGAACCCAAATATTCCGACCCTGCTAGAACTTCACCCGGGGCCTGTGGACTCCTCGGGTCGACTCTGTCCTTGACCCAGTCTCACTGAATTACCCCCCCCCCCCCCAAAACAACCGACCATCGCTATAAACAAATATTTCGGTCCACTACTTGCAACATTTGTCTGGGACAGCCCTCATTTAGCCCAAATTGCGCAGTGTGTGTGGAGGCCGTTTACCAGCCCCCCCCGGCCCCCCCCCCCCAAAAAAAGGAGCTTGGGCCGGCACTGCTTCGCTTTCCGAGTCTACATTTCCCACTCCAGCCACCCCCGTAGCCTCCGAGCTCCTCCCCCCTCCGCCCCGAGTCTCCTCCCGTGAGCCAATCCGCGTCCGCGGCGGCCGGCTCGGGAGTTGGCCCCGCCCAGCCTCCCAAAACCCAGCCTGGTTTTGGAGACGCTCCAGGAATATAAATCCATTGTCCCCCTCGCACGAGAACCTGCGGTCGGCTCCTCGTGGCGTGAATATACGGCGTGTCGTCCCCGTTGCTCTCGTGCGTTTTTTTCCGTGTCCAGGATGAGGGAGATCGTGCATATCCAGGCTGGCCAGTGCGGGAACCAGATCGGTGCCAAGGTAAGGATGGACACCGACACCGCGAATGTCATCAGCTGCTCCTTCTACCCCCCCCTCCTCCACCCCCCCACCCTGAGTGGCTGGACCGGTCTGTGGCTGTATTAGTAATTTCATTATTATTATTAATAAGCTATCGTCTCCGCGTGTGCGTTGAGCACGGAGAGAAAAAGGGAGTCATTCAAAACCCGGGTCCGTTACTTATGTTGCATTTTCCGTTGGTTCCGGATCATTTTTCATTCACATGTAGCGGATTTTAACCCAGCGAGACCATGTGATGAATGAAGAGAACCCGTGTTATTGCAGTTATAATGTATCCATATACATACATATATGTATACATTGTAGCGAATTCGGGGGACAATGTAACCAGAGGAACTTGTCCCCTGAATTGGCTACAATGTATATATGTGTGTGTGTGTTGTGCGCTGCGGTGTCGGCGGCTGGGTGTGGAGTAGCGGAGCGGCGCTGTGGCGTGTGTATAACGGGAGGTTTTGTGTTGTTTTGTTCGCACCGAACCGGGCGTGTCTGCGTCTCGGCAGCGGGGATTGGGTTTGACCTCGAGACATTGTTCTGAAGAAGCGGAGGGGGGGGGGGGGGAGAAAAAAAAGAGCCCAGCCTTTTATTCGCTTGTCAAAAGGCCTTCGGTGCGCGCGCGGCGCTCCCGAGGCTCCTTTGTCTCGGACGTGCAAGATATGACTGGTTTACGCGAGACAATGGCCGCCCGCGAGACGGAATTTAGTCCGGGGCGGCGGGTTTGGACGGATCGATATCCGTTATCGATCACTTTTATTCCTGCAGGCTGCAGATGCAGAAAGTGCCCTTCCGCTCTCCCGTTGGAAAGCAGGAGGGGAGGGAGAGCCGTGGCATGGGTGGGGCATGGATGAAGGACAAAGATCCCCTCCACCCCCCCCTCCATTCCCTTTTAAAACAATAAAAAGATAATTTTGCGTGGTGACGTCACTGCTTTTCAAAATGTGGATCTCGAGAAGCATCTGATTATCTTGGGCTGAATGCAGCGCTTGTGCTCCTCACTCGGGTGATGAAACCCTAACAAAAGAAAACATGTTCTCCACCCCCCCCCACCTACCACCTCCACCCCCCCCCCCCACTGTCTTCCAGTCACAGTAACAGTCTGCTTTTTGCATTCTGGTCCATTATCCCCCCGTCCCCCTTTTTAAAAGCCAGACATTACTAGAGACGGACAAATCCTGGTCAAGCCAGACCACTCGAATGCAGACGGCCTTCCTTGCCCCGGGAAGCCAAACATCCTCCTCGTTAGAGGAAAACATTAGCAGAGACCACAACGCCACAGCATGCACGGCTGCCGTGATGCTCTGGCGACAGACATCGTAATGTCTAATAAGGCCGGGCCCGTCTCTTTCTAATCAATTTCCTTCCCCTCCTCTTCAAACCAAATTAGGAGGAGGGTGGGGGAGGAATGGGGGGGGGGAAACAGCTGATGCACAGTGGGTGAAGTCCCTGCCCTCTGCACTGACTTAATTTGCCATTACTGGGGGAGAAAGAGAAACGCCTTAGTAATAATAGACAGGGACATGTACCCTCCGGATCACTTGGTTTGTTTCCTTGTGGGCTATTGTGCGCCTTAGACTTGACGACTGCGGTAAATAATCACCCCAAGACGCATCAGTCTTGAATCTGTACTATCCAGTTTCTTAGTAGCGCTTCAAAATCCTGATTGGCACCTCTGTTAGCCCGGTATGGTGTTAAAATAACATCACCGTGGGCTTGGCAGTGAGAAGCACAATTCGACGCCGGTCCCCCCGGGGGTCTTATGCGGTCAGACGGCCGGCAGATATGAGTGGCAGGCTCAATGAAAGGCTACATTATGGTACATCGGGGTCAGGGTGTGGCTTTTGCATTGCTGCCTGTCGTCCCCATTCTCTCACTATGATTATTTTCAGTCCCCCCCACCCCACCCACCCCACCCGCCCGATGGCTGTCTGTCCCATCACTGTCGAGTGTCCGCGGTCGATGTCCAGCTCCGTGTGTGGCTCGCTCGCTCGTCAAACGCCCTCTTCCTCGCTTGACGCCCTCCCCTTTGTCTCTTTGTGCGGTTATCCTCCTTTTGGATTAAGGTCATTTGATCAGTTTTTTTTTTTTCGCCTTACATGGTTTTATTGAGATTCCACGATGCCGAGTCCACATCTGACTCCAATTTCTGAACTGCCGAGCTGCTACACAGCCTGCTTATCCAGATTACTTCAAATCCTCCCTTAATGCTGCAGTTTGTGCAGAAAATCAGCAAGAGACCCCCCCACAGCCAACATGTCTGGAGTGGGGGCTCTCAGGGAAGGGCGGACACACGCCTGCACACAGTCGGCTGGTCTGCACCTCGTCCCGTCCACCCGTGTGATTACACCCACACAAACGCTTTTATAGAGAGAGGCCAGAACCAGAACGTGGTCTTTAAAGGGCGCACAAGACATGAATACAGATCCGGAGACAATCGGCTTCTTTAGTGTGTAGTCGAGCCAGCCTGCAAAATGGAGTTCGCTCTCAGTTTGGCCCCGGGGGAGCGAGATCTGTAGCTCCTTTTGTGTTTTCTCCTCTTGCCCGTGGATGAATATGGAAATATTTCATCCGTATGGTATTAAAGGTTAAAAGATATGACATGGAGCGAAAGGAATGAGGTAGAAAGAAAAAAAAATACATACTTATGCTCACCAGAGTCTAAAATAGCAAAACCCACTGCTGTTTTCCTCGTTCGGCTCCCCTTCCAGTAAACCGCAGGGCAGATCATTTCGGTATTGGTAACCGTCACGCGGTGCCCTCCATTTTGTACTCGCAGTTCTGGGAGGTGATCAGCGATGAGCATGGCATCGACCCCACGGGAACCTACCACGGGGACAGCGATCTGCAGTTGGACAGGATCAGTGTTTACTATAACGAGGCTACAGGTAGGTAACCTCTGACGGATACGTTGGTCGTAAAAAAAAGAAGCATATTGTGTTTCATATATTGCGTTTTTCCTATCCACTCAGTTCCTCTTTTGACACATTTGAAACAAAATCAGATCCAAGCGTGAAATTCATCCCTCGTGTGGCTCACAGTGCATGTAACTGATGCTTTTGTTGTGTTTCTATAATTCATTATGGAACAGCAGTACGGGGAGTCCCGAGACAAGTTTCCCAGCGGGGACAAAAACTGTACTTTAACACTGTTATTCATGTCGTCACAATATAGACCCTTCTTTAATACGTAGTGTGGGTTTTCTGGCGTTACTGACGTGGTTTGCTTTTTCTCTCTCTCTCTCTTCTGATTTCCTTCTCTTTCATGTGGAGGTGGTAAATATGTGCCCAGGGCAATTCTGGTGGACCTGGAACCTGGCACCATGGATTCCGTGAGGTCTGGACCCTTCGGACAGATCTTCAGACCCGACAACTTTGTGTTTGGTGAGTTAAAAGTAAATCCAATTTGACCCTTTCTCGGAGAAAAAGGCTTCGATAACTTGCCAACTAGAGACGAGCCTTTGTTTTTCCTCTCGCTAATGAGAGCAAAGGCATGACTAACGAACCTGTAATCGACGGCGGTAAAACGGCTCCCATCTTCTATCGCTCGTTCCCCCTTTAGGCCAGAGCGGTGCTGGTAACAACTGGGCCAAGGGTCACTACACAGAGGGGGCTGAGCTGGTGGACTCCGTCCTGGATGTGGTCCGTAAAGAGTCCGAAAGCTGTGACTGCCTCCAGGGCTTCCAGCTCACCCACTCCCTGGGCGGCGGAACCGGCTCGGGCATGGGAACGCTGCTGATCAGCAAGATCCGCGAGGAGTACCCCGACCGCATCATGAACACCTTCAGTGTGGTGCCCTCCCCAAAGGTATCTTACTCGTGATGCGGCACAATGCTGCCATTCCCCCCCCCCCCACATTTTTAGAGCTTTCTTGCCTTAGGTTTTATCTGTTCTGAAGACACGAGACTGAAGAGATGGTTGTGCTCCCGTCTTTAGGTGTCAGACACAGTGGTGGAGCCTTACAACGCAACGCTGTCCGTCCATCAGCTGGTAGAGAACACAGACGAGACGTACTGCATTGACAACGAGGCTCTCTACGACATCTGCTTCCGCACTCTCAAACTTACCACACCCACATATGGGGACCTCAACCACCTGGTCTCCGCCACCATGAGCGGCGTCACTACGTGCCTCCGCTTCCCCGGGCAGCTAAACGCCGACCTCCGCAAACTTGCCGTCAACATGGTGCCTTTCCCCCGCCTGCACTTCTTCATGCCAGGCTTTGCCCCACTGACCAGCAGGGGGAGCCAGCAGTACCGTGCCCTCACTGTACCTGAGCTTACCCAGCAGGTGTTTGATGCCAAGAACATGATGGCGGCCTGTGACCCACGTCACGGCCGCTACCTGACCGTCGCCGCCGTGTTCCGCGGACGCATGTCCATGAAGGAGGTGGATGAGCAGATGCTGAATGTGCAGAACAAGAACAGCAGCTACTTTGTGGAATGGATCCCCAACAACGTCAAGACCGCCGTCTGCGACATCCCGCCCCGTGGCCTCAAGATGGCCGTCACGTTTATTGGCAACAGCACGGCCATCCAGGAGCTGTTCAAGCGCATCTCCGAGCAGTTTACCGCTATGTTCCGTCGTAAGGCCTTCTTGCACTGGTACACGGGCGAGGGTATGGATGAGATGGAGTTCACCGAGGCAGAGAGCAACATGAACGACCTGGTGTCTGAGTACCAGCAGTACCAGGACGCCACCGCTGAGGAAGAGGGCGAGTTTGAGGAAGACGCCGAAGAGGACGCTTGAAAACCGGCGTGAAGACCGAGACCTCAATTCCAAAAGAAAGAAAGAAACCCGAGAACCCGACATCGTCAGAACGAGAATAGAAAAAAACCCATCCAGAAGACACTAGAAATAGCACATTAGACATCCCTCGCAATTGACTGCTAATAAATTTGCCAAATGAAATGTTGTGTTCTTTGTCTTATTGCTCTAATTTTACGGTTTTGGAAATTTCAGCCCGGTACGAGGTAAGCCGCCGTCTTCATCTATACCACATTTCAAGCTAGAGATCGTGTGAGAGCTGAAGGTCAGAGAGGGTTTTATAAGTCACGTAGGATTTAGGTTCATTTTGATGCAAATAGTGTTTTGATGTGGGGGCAGGGGAGGGATCGAATGATGCATTCCTCTGTCCTAGCTAAATGCTGTGGGAATGGGGGGGGGGGAAATGGAGCCATGTCGTTGAAATTTTTTTTCTATATATAATATAGAGACGTGTACTTTTAAACCCAATTCTTTCACTGTTGAACTTTAACTCTGCACAAACACTTCAAGACCTGTTCCTGCAGACTCCCGGCACGTCAGCAACAAAAAGTTGCTTTGTTGACTATTCGCCCCAAGTCATCAGGGTCAGGATATGTTGCATGCTAGCTAGCCATGCTGGTAATAGTCTGTGCTACACAGCAAACAGCTCATACACGCAGAACATGACAATTTTGAACAAACTCCAAATACACAAGCTGCTTTCATTATGGAGAAAAATCACTTTCAGACAGAGATTTTTTGCTATATTTATTCTCACAATTGAAAGTATTCACATGGGTAAATCAGTACTTAATTAATGAAGCACAAGCAAGTCTGATGTGCAAGTACTTATATTTCAGTTTAGCTATTAGAAAATATTGCTATGATCCATTATCCATCATCCAAACCGTTTTATGTGTTGTTTTTATATATTAACAGTAATACTGGCGGCACAGCGGCGCAGTGGTTAGCGCGGTCGCCTCACAGCAAGAAGGTCCTGGGTTCGAGCCCGCGGTAGTCCAACCTTGGGGGTCGTCCCGGGTCGTCCTCTGTGTGGAGTTTGCATGTTCTCCCCGTGTCTGTGTGGGTTTCCTCCCACAGTCCAAAGACATGCAGGTCAGGTGAATTGGCCGTACTACATTGTCCCTAGGAATGTGTGTGTGTGTGTGTGTGTGTGTGTGTGTCGGCCCTGTGATGACCTGGTGGCCTCTCCAGGGTGTCTCCCCGCCTGCCGCCTAATGACTGCTGGGACCTTGAGAGCAGGATAAGTGGTTCAGATAATGGATGGATGGAACATACTAATACTGTTGTTGAGCTTCAATACAAAGCTAATTTTGACAATTGGGAATGGCTCCGAGACCCACTCAAGGAGCTCTTTGAATCCAAAATGGTGGTGAATGATCAATACATCTGAGGCTTTATTAATAATGATGAAATTGTGTTTACTTACAAGATTCAAAAGCCATATGATTTCCTTTAGCACCCTCAAAACAGGTAAATAATTTACGCAAAAAAATTGTACACCAACAATATGTATGTTACATTCACGCGAAAAACACAGATCAAGCCAAAACTACTACCACTACCACCGCCACTATTACTACCACTACTACTACTACTACTACTACTACCCCTTCTCCTTATTCTTCTTCTTTATTGGCGGTTGCAAACAACGATTTAGTGCATTACCGCCATCACCTGGAATAGTAAGTTGACCAGAATGTCTATTTACTCTGTCCATCCATCCATCCATCCATCCATCCATCCATCCATCCATCCATCCATTATCCAGACTGCTTATCCTGCTCTCAGGGTCGCAGGATGCTGGAGCCTATCCCCGGCAGTCATTGGGCGGCAGGCGGGGAGACACCCTGGACAGGCCGCCAGGCCATCACACACACACACACACACACACACACACACACACACACACCTAGGGACAATTTAGTACGGCCAATTCACCTGACCTACATGTCTTTGGGCCGTGGGAGGAAACCGGAGCCCCCGGAGGAAACCCACGCAGACACGGGGAGAACATGCAAACTCCACACAGAGGATGACCCGGGACGACCCCCAAGGTTGGACTACCCTGGGGCTCGAACCCAGGGCCTTCCTGCTGTGAGGCGACCGCGCTAACCACTGCGCCACATGCCATCTATTTACTCCAATAAATAAATAAATAAATAAATCTCAATTAAACTAGTTATTTCTCGGGTTTCTGAGAGGGATTAAAAGGCTCTCTCAGCAGCTGCTGCACACCTTCTCCAGAAATTACTATAACACCCAGAAATGTCCTTGCTGCATCTACAATTACATCAATTCTCTCAGATTTTCTTTCTACCCCAGCAGTACAGTTAATTGCCATTGCCAAAAAACTTCATCCAGTCCTTACAAAAGCAAAATTCAGCATGCTTCCTGACTGACTTGTCTTCCTCAGGTCCTTGTCTCATGTCATTCTCGTTGTTTCTCTCCATTCTTTTAGCAGCTTCTGCATACGACGATCCCCTTTCTGCTCCTGGCAGCGTCCAGCACCATCTCGATTCTTTCCGACTTCCCCTTTATTTCAGCAGTGTAATTTATGACCATGACAATGAATGCCAGAAATCTTTTCTTCTCCTTGCAGATATTCTGGTCAGCTCCATTCCTCTTCTGCACCGGTTCTTTTTGCACTGCCACCATCTTGTCATTCCTCTCCATTCTCTTAGCAGCATCGGTGTACAATAATCCCATTTCTGCACACATCTTACTCAGTTTCTTCCCTTGATTCTTCTTGAACCCTATGCTGACCCCATATCATGATTTCCCTCGCAGTGCAGGCACTTTGTTTGCACTTTCTCAACTTTACAATCTTCCACATTGCAGTTCTCCTTCCCACATCTCCCACATCTCCTGACTCCATTGCATAGTGCGGCAACATGTCCATATTCTTGACAGCATAAAAAAAAATTTTTTTGGAGAGCTCTCTCATACCCAGATAGCAAAATTGCTGTGGCCTGGACCCGCCCCACGCTGGCACTTTCATCCAGCCCACATACCATGTGGAATGATGGCACTCGGGCAGTCCGCCCCGTTTGTCAGATCTGGACCAGAACCAAGCCATAGCAATGCCGCATGCGCCACATATTTGCCAAAGGAGGCCCGTATTTGTTTTGTGATATTTGGGCCACTTCAGGGTCACATCCAGATTACATGTTGCTGAGAACACTGCATCTCTGCCAAAAAAAAAAAAAGGCCCACATTTGATTTGGCATATTTGGGCCATATTTGCTACTATATATGTGGGCCACTTCAGGCTCACATCCATTTTGTCAGGGCCAGAAGAAGACCATCAGTGCTGCATCATTGTCTGAAGTGGCCCACATCTGGATGCTACCTGGGTATGGCCTCACCCTGTAACGCACATAATCAAGGTACACTCTTTCTGGCAACTCCCCTTCAAACGTCAAACACACAGACTTACTGTCCTCCTCCCCTTCTCGGAATCTCGTCATTCTTCTTGCCTTACATACACCTGCAACATCCGGAAATGACTCAGCCTCTACGGACAGTGGCACGCCACTTACGTATCACTCCCTTCTTCTTTGCTTTTAATCCTAGTAGGAAGCAAGTCACACAGAGATACGTTTTGAAAAGATGATCAGTGACAAATCTGCAAAGGTCTTGCCATAATTTCTTGGTTGTGAGAACATTGCCAAAACAGGTATAACACTGTTTCTGGATGTTCATCACAGAAAGAACAGTTTGTGTTTACAATTATTTTTAAATTTCTGCATGTAGTGATTCTCAATTTTCTAATTTCGCTCTCCGTCTCCGGTTCCGACGTCACTTCCCAAGCTTCCATCATGGCCTCCACGAACCAGAATTTTCTGACCCAGATGTTTTTGGTCCTCATTATTTAATGATATACGGTGGAAGAAAGCATAGGCAATCTGTGATAAATACTGTATCAATAACAAGTTTAAGGAAATGTCTTTCAAAATATTGCATAGAATTTATCCGGTAAAGCTTGTGTTAGAAAGATTCAAACTTGATACTGATTTTAAGTGTGATTTTTGTGGACTAGAAAAAGAGAGTATTACCCATCTATCCTTCCAGTGTATATATACAAGAATGTTCTGGATTGATGCAGCCAACCTTCTAAAAAAGAGACTTAACATGAGTATTGAAATAGATATTGTCGCGGGACTGGGTTTAGATGTTCTTATATTAAGTAGTTGGAGGCTGGGAATTATGGTGCGACAACACAGTCTCTGGCGTTAATTAGCCGGGCTAGGCTACGGGTTTAGCAACCCACCTTGCACTGCTCCTGCAGTCTGCAGACGATGACGGACACTGGCTAGCCTGGCTGGGATGGTCTCACTCTGCAGACACTCGCACTGTCACTGGCTGCACACTCTGATCTCTCTCTGGGGGCTGGTAATCACTCTTACTGGTTCTATTATGGTCGTCGCTGGTTAGTCACTGTCTAGCGTCAGCTCAGTCGAGGTGTAGGAGTCAGGAATGTTACGTCTGATCGCTAACACGTTATGCTAAGCTAACACTGTGTGACAGTCTGTAAACCACTATAACAACTAACTCACGCTGTGCTGTGCAATGGATAACAATAGGCAGCACGCACGCATTCCTAAGTCTCTTCTCATTGGCTAACAGGGTCTCGCGTTACTTTAGTCAGACTGTCTGTCTGTCACTATCTGTCAGGGAGCTGTCCCGCAACACTACCCCCCCCCTTTAGATTGTTGAGTCCCTTCAACATAAAGATAAAATAACTCTGGGAACTAGAGTTGGAATTACACCCGGGACAAAACACCCGGCACACAACTAGGCCCGGAACTAAGGGCGTCAAAATAAACTGGTTGGGTGGTCACTATTAAAGTAGGACTCCTGTGACTAGCCTAGTAACCCCCTAAGTCAACTAGTCACGTCCGTCAAGATCAGTCTCGAACAGAGTCCCGGAGCCAGGCAGGCGGCCGGACTGGTCTGCCCCGTCTAGTGGTGGGGAGGGGCAGGGGCTCAGCAACGTCTGCTTCGGCTCCCTCTGGGTCAGGGGCGGAAGACTGCCCGCCTGGAACACGGGCTGCGGCCTCTCGGCGTCGAGTAGTGGTCGGCTCCCCTGGAGAACTGCTGGCAGCCAAGGGCGGAGACAAGGAGGGAGACACCTGGGCGCTCGTGGGGCTTTCATGGGGCTTTCGTGGGGCTTTCGTGGGGCTTTCATGGGGCTTTCGTGGGGCTTCCGTGGGGGGGCCCGATGTGTCATCTTCCTCATCGGGGAACACGTCTTCCAGACGTAGGTCGAGGTCGTCATCGCTCTCGAACCCCTGATCCTCCGCCAGTCCACCGATATCCTCCTGTCGCTCAATCTCTTTGTCGTCCGCTGCCTCTGTTTCCGGATCCTCGAGGTCTTCTCCTGGTGTACTCGGCAGGTTCTCTCCTGACGCCGGAATCTGCAGCAGTGCGTGCCGCCTCCGCTGAATCCAGATGGGTACTTCCTCGGCGAGGTAGGGCAACAGTCGGTCATGGTGGAGGACTCTCTCCTTCCTGCCCTCTTGGACACGGTACAGGACGTTTCCCATCTTCTCTGTTATGAGTGCCGGGCCTCTCCACCGTGGCTTCAACTTTGGCGATTGGCCCTTCTTTCGCGCGTCGTCCCTGACATACACCAGATCTCCGGGGTGGAATGTGCGTTGACGGGCCCGCAGATCGTGGTCTTTCTTGCTCCGGAGTTGAGATGTACGGAGACGCTCACGTGCCAGTTCGTGGATGTCTAGCATGTTGGCTTCCAGGTCAGCAACATATTCGGCTGGGGGACTACGATGGGCGTTGGCCTCCTGCACCCGTAGAGTGAGTCCTTGGGGCTGGTGGACTTCACGGCCAAGCATCATCCGGTTCGGCGTATACCCTGTAAGGGCATGGGGTGAGCTGCGGTATGCGCTGGCGAGGAGGTGGAGGTTCTTGTCCCACTCACGCTGGTTTTTCTCTACGTAGCAGCGGATCATTTGGAGAAGCGTCCGATTAAACCTCTCAACTTGGCCATTCGACGCAGGATGGTAAGGAGTCGTTCTGGTTTTGGCTATTTGGAGAAGCTCACAGAGGTCACGGAACAGGCTGCTTTCAAAGTTGCGTCCCTGATCTGTGTGGATTTCTAGGGGCGACCCGAACCGGGAGATGAACTCCTGTAGAAGCTTCGTCGCAGTCACTTCCGCGGTTTGTTCAGGGATAGCTGCGACCTCCACCCACCGGGTGAACTGGTCCACCATGACAAGGACGTACTTGTTCCCGGATGCCGAGATAGGGAACGGCCCGACGACATCTATGTGGACCCTGTCCATGGGAGCACCGGCCTGGAACAGTTGCATCTGAGCTCTGCCGACCCTCCCGGAAGACTTGCAGGCTTGGCACTGTGGGCACCGGCGGACAAATTGTTGGATGCTGTCCGCCAGTCCCACCCAGAAGAACTCCCGCTTGACTCGGTGGCACGTCTTTTCTCTTCCCAGGTGGCCTGACTGTGGAGGGCAGTGGCAAGAACGCAGGACTTCTTGTTGGAGGGCTGCTGGAACTATCAGGCGGTAGACAGGGACTTGGCCGGTTCCCTCATCCCAGCGGTAATAGAGAACGTCTCCACGGCGTTCCACATGGTCCCAGCACAACCAGAACTTGCGCACGGCCAGACCCTCCAGGGCTACTTCATCTTGAGACGGTAGCTGGCCTCCATCCTTCCAGGCGTGAAGCTTCCTCAGCAAAGGGTCACTGCGCTGGTACTCTGCCAGCTCCTTCTCGGTATACTGGGGCAGCCAGTTAACAGTGGGTGGCGATGACTGGATCCCAGTGTTTGAGTTCTCGTCCACTGGTGGCTCGGCAGTGTCCACCGGGTTCTGGTCGGGTGTCGAAGGTCTTGACGCCGGATCCGTAGTCGCCGGGGTCCTCGTCGTCCTACGGATCGCCAGGGGGACCACGTCGTCGACATCCTCGTCGAACCTTGCCCATCTCTGGTGTTCACGTCGGCAGTACGGGCAGCCTTGGCAGGGCAGTGAGTCGGGGCTTTCTCCTGCCCGGTAGCAGTCACAAGTTGGCGCTGGCGCCCTTGAAAGTGCATCCGCGTTGCCATGCTTGACTCCTGCTCGATGCTCTATTTTGAAGTGGAACTGGCTAAGCTCCTCAATCCACCTTGCTAGCTGGCCTTCGGGACTTTTAAAGCGGAAGAGCCAGGTCAGGCTGTTGTGATCAGTTCTCAAGGTGAAGTGCCGTCCGAGCAGGTAGTGCCGGAACTGTCTGGCGAACCGGACTACGGCCAGCAACTCCCGGCGAGTTACGCAGTACCGTTGTTGGACTTTTTGGAGGTGGGCGCTGGCATAGGAGACAACCCTTTCCTCCCCCTCTTGGACCTGCGAGAGCACCGCGCCTATACAGGTGTTTGAGGCGTCAGTGTCGAGGATGAACTCGCCATCTTTGGTGGGGTAGGCTAGCACCGGAGTGGATGTGAGTCTCTTCTTCATCTCCTCGAACGCCTCCTGCTGGCGATCGGTCCAGTGGAACTCTGTTCCTTTACTCTGAAGCTCGTACAGCGGGTTGCAGATGAGAGAGAAGTTGCGGACGAAGCGTCGGTAGTAGTTGCACAGCCCAAGAAAGGCCTGGAGCTCCGTGATGTTGGAGGGTGGACTCCAGTCTTCCACTGCCTTCACCAGCTCGGGGTTGGGAGCGATCCCCTGTCCGCTCACTATGTGGCCCAGGAAAAGCACTTCGCTGCGCAGGAGATGACACTTTGAGGGCTTGAGCTTGAGCCCGCTGGCTTGGACCCGCTCGAGGACGATGGCCAGGTTCTTCAACCCATCTTCAACACTGCGGCCAATGACGATGACGTCATCTAGGTACACGAGGAGGCTCTTCCACTGCAACCCGCGCAGGACAACCTCCATGGCCCTCTGGAAGGTGCCTGGCGCGTTGCAGAGTCCGAAAGGCATTCGGGCGTACTCGTACAGGCCATAGCGAGTAATGAAGGCCGTCTTGCATCGGTCAGCAGGATGGACTCCAATTTGCCAGTATCCACTCTGCATGTCTAACGTGGAGAACACGGTTGCGCCTTCCAGGGTGTCCAGACACTCTTCAATCCTTGGAAGCGGGTACGCGTCCTTCAGCGTCAGTTCATTGAGTCTTCGGTAGTCGATACACCATCGAACGCCTCCATCTTTCTTCCTCACCAGGACCACAGGTGAAGCCCACTCAGACGTCGATGGCGTTATCACTCCAGCCTTCAGCATTTCCTGGAGGTGCTGTTCCTCCTCTTGCTGGAACCCCAGCGGTGTGCGGCGGGTTGCCTGGCGTACTGGGCGTCCCTCTCCGGTGTCGATGCGGTGCTGGACAGCATCAAAACAGCCCAGGTCGTCGTTTGCTGCTGCAAAGACCTCCTTGTGCTTGACCAGAAGCTGCAGTAGGGCTCTCTGCTGCCCCTCTTCGAGCTCCTTACTGGCGGCTGCATACAGGGATGACAGATGGTCTGGTAGATCCAAGGCTGTTGCGGACTCCAGCCGTCGCACTGACACTTGTTCCTTCTCCGCCGGGTTCGTGGGGTTCGGCTCTAGGGACGGGGTTTCCTCTGCCTCAACCAACACGCCCAAGCAAACACCTCTCCTTAGGGTCACTTCGCGGGGCGACAAGTTGCATAGTCGCACAGGGACTCTCTTGGCAACGTCGACTACTACACTGCCTGAAGAGACTCCTTCTGCAAGGCCAGTGGGCTCCAGGACGGCAGAAATTCCTGGCTTTGGGCCTTCCACTAGACCCCAGACGTCGCGTTCGCTCTCCGCTGGTAAAGTCGAGGGGCACTCCAGCAGTACTCTGGAAACCGTGTACTCTCCTAGCGACCTGCCTATGACGACAGTGCCGATCGGTTCTCCATCAACGTGTACTTGTCCTCCGACCGAAACTGTGACTCTGGCGGCTAGCATAAAGTCCAGACCCAGGAGAAAGGGGTCGCGGATGGGTGCGACGTAGATGTCCCAGTCCTTGGTCTTACGGCCCAAGCGGATGGTGACTCTATACTTCGGAGTCTCGGTCATTTCTTTCCCCTCCTCCGCGTTCCTCAGGACGGCAGTCCCCACACTTGGCTGACCAGCTAGCTCCAGCTGACGGAAGGTGTCTTCAGACATGACGGTCGCCTCCGCGCCGGTGTCCACAACGCACTTGAGTTCCAGTTTGTTGACCGTGATGGGCACTACCAGACTAGGACCATCTCCTGCTGCTCGGTTTATGCGGGGTGCTGGCTGGCTATCGGCCTTTTCCTTGACGTGAGGGCTCGGTGAGCGGGAGGTGCAGTCTCGTTTGAAGTGGCCCTGGCCTCCACACTGGTTACAGGAGCCTCTAGGGGTGGCGCCCGGACTCGGTGATTGGTAACGCCGCTGCCCATTAGTGCTGCTCGCCGGCCGCTCTAGAGTTCTGCCCCGTTCCTCCTTCTTCTGTTCGGCTGTGTCGGATGTCAGCTGCGGGGGGGACGGTTTCCAGGAACGCCGCATTTCCTGCAGCAGCGCCGCTACCTCGGCTTTCAACTCCTTGATGTCAGCATTTAGGTCGGACTGCGTCGCGCCGGTGGCCGTCGATGTCGGGTTTGGCGCTCCCCCTTTACGCTCATCATCCCATGACACTCGGTGAATCCGCCCCTTAGCTTCGCTCTCCCTTCCAAGCGTTGCTCGATAGTCGTATTCTCGGGCTTCTACCTTCTTGAGGGCGTCTGCCAGGGTCTTAGGTTCGGAGCCCAGGACTTCGTAGGCGATGTTTTGGTTGCGCAGGCCTCGCAGGAACGCCTCGGCCGCGAACTCCTCCTGCAGTCCGACGTCGACCCGTGGATAGGCTAGCGTAACCAGCTTCCGTACTTCCTCTCCAAATTCAGACAGGCTAGTCTCCTTCCCCTGCCGAACCTCGCTCAGTTTACGGCGGGCAGTACTGGTGACAAGGGGTTTGGGATGGTGACTTCTGTTGCGGCCATCCGCTACTGGGCCGACATTCTCCATTCCCGGGGGCAAAGCATATTCACGGGGTCTCACATCCGGTCCGTCTGGACGGGGGACCAGTGGAGTAGTTAACTCCATGTCCTGCACCTCCAATGTTGTAATGCTATGACTGGCTCCATGGCCACTATCAAAGCCCTCCTGATAGCCATTGAATGGCTGCGGGGAACTAGGGAGCGGGTGGAGTCCCGTGCTCAATTGCTGCACAGCGGGAGGTTGGGGATGTGGCACAACTCGCCCGACAAGTACCCCTTTAAGCATGCACTTCACCTCCTCCATTGATTGTTCCTGCTTTTCTTGGTTAAGGAGGGACCGCTCAAACATTTGGGCTAGACGACACATCTGCTTTTCCATTTCGCTTTCCACAGCGCTATCCTCTCCCCCCCCTACAGCACCGTGCTCCACGTGCTCGATCTCCTCAGTAGGTTCCAACATCATCTAGATCACATGCAACGATGGCCTTGATAAAGTGCTACTGCACGTAATTAGCCGGTTGCTAGTTAGCAAGGACGCTAACGTAAATAGCAATAGCACCGCTATTCTGTATGGAGACAGAATGCAATCCAATTTCACCACTTCTGAACACCACTTGTCGCGGGACTGGGTTTAGATGTTCTTATATTAAGTAGTTGGAGGCTGGGAATTATGGTGCGACAACACAGTCTCTGGCGTTAATTAGCCGGGCTAGGCTACGGGTTTAGCAACCCACCTTGCACTGCTCCTGCAGTCTGCAGACGATGACGGACGCTGGCTAGCCTGGCTGGGATGGTCTCACTCTGCAGACACTCGCACTGTCACTGGCTGCACACTCTGATCTCTCTCTGGGGGCTGGTAATCACTCTTACTGGTTCTATTATGGTCGTCGCTGGTTAGTCACTGTCTAGCGTCAGCTCAGTCGAGGTGTAGGAGTCAGGAATGTTACGTCTGATCGCTAACACGTTATGCTAAGCTAACACTGTGTGACAGTCTGTAAACCACTATAACAACTAACTCACGCTGTGCTGTGCAATGGATAACAATAGGCAGCACGCACGCATTCCTAAGTCTCTTCTCATTGGCTAACAGGGTCTCGCGTTACTTTAGTCAGACTGTCTGTCTGTCACTATCTGTCAGGGAGCTGTCCCGCAACAATATGTTTGATGTAATACTATATTTTAGTAAAGATTGGAAATAACATGCTGTATATCATACAATTAGTTATTATTTTTGGAAAATGCAATATCCATAGGAAAAAATAGTCAGGAGCCAAGCCAAATTTCCTACACTTTATTAATACATTTAAATAATATAGAACCATTTTATCTAATCTTAAAAACAAAAAAGCTATTAAGACCTTCACATTACTAGGCGAATATAAAATGCTGCATATAACAAACTCTGGCATTGTAAAATGTAATCTTTTTTTGTTTATTTTTGTTTCCTTTTTATTTTTGTTTTCTATTGTCACTGTCTTTGCACCGTTGTATATGGAAATGTGTTCAATAAAGAAGGAAAAAAAAATCCACGACCAGAATTCCTCGGGCACTTTGGCCCAATCGGAGTCTTTTTCTTTAGAGTGACAATACGAAGTCAAATGAGTGAATGTATTTTTCTGAGTGACGGCTGTGTTGGCCTATAGCTATAGCACCGCCTACCGAGGATTTGAGTGGCAGTTTTTTTCTTTTGTTTTGTTTTTTTCCTTTATTGACTAACTGACAACGAGTTGCACACGCGTCACATTTTTACAACATGAATGACTACGGTGCAAACAAACATGCCGGGGGGGGTAGGCCAAATAAAAGATAAAAATAAAAAGGAAACAAAAACGTTTAAGACACAACAGCTAGGAAGTGTCCGTTGTTGATCACTTCCGTAATTGTCATTTGTCCCACCCGCATTCCGCGAAGACCCGCCCCTGCCCTGCCTCTGATTGGCTAACCCTACCCCCATTTTAAGCCTAACCGTAAACCAACCTAACCAAACAGAGGCAACGCGTACGAGCCAATCCAGAGGTAGAGTAGGGGCGGGTCTTCGAGAATCGCGCTTTCTGGAAGGCATGGCAGGTGGGTGCCGAAAGAGATAATGACACATAGGTGTTTCTTCTCAAACGCCACTCTCAACCTATATTAACAGAACATTGCAGCGCGGCTACATTGCTAGCAAAAGCCAACGGCTTGATGCGACTAGCCAAGTGTGTGGTCGTATGTCCTGTGATCAATATTTCGAAACAATAGTCAACAAACCAACCTAATTAGTAACGGTTATACCTGTTGACAGTTTGTATTCGCAAGCCGGTTGGACGAAGGTCCAGATCGAAGACGGGGGAAGGTGGTCCGCTGAAACGACGCCGAAGGTCTCGCCGTCTCGGCGTGTTTTGGGAGTTTCACCTACGCCGGACATTTTACGTTTCCGGCCACCGGAGTCTCCGAGCGATGTAGTACAAGGTGGGTGTTTCGTTTCTGTTTTCGGCAGGGGGGTGTAGTTACCAGTGCGGTGATATAGTTGTCTGAGGAAATGCTCAACAACCTGGACAACGGCTTGCCTCTTTAAGGACACGTGACTGGACGGCGTTGTTTCCAGTGTCCCGAGTTGGGGCAGAAGCGTTGAGTTGTAAGCTTGAAAGCAACGTTCACGCAGGCTGAGCTTTTAGGGAATCTGCCGTTTGCACGTGTGCGTGGTTGATGGGATATTTTATCTAAAATGTAAAGAAAAGTTCGTCAACCATCAGCGCAAGGAAACGCAACACAGCCTGGAAACCAACCGTTGGTTAGCGAGTTTGCTTGCGCTGAGCTCACAATCCAACTTTAGCGTAAAATGGTTGTAAACTACTAATAAGACACGTTAGCCCCCAGCTAACGGGTCTGACCCTTTAGCCGAGCGGTTAGTGATGTCGCCTTGTGGTGCAGTACACCCCGTATCGAATCCAGCACCGGGCAAGAAAATAACCGTTTACATTGGTGGCAGCGGTGGGATCCGGAAGCGTGCAGATCCTCAGAAGTCTCTTCGGAGCGCGGGACTAACAAAGCGCGAGGGCACGCTTCCGGGGGAGGGTGACGACTGTAAACTACCAATAAGACCCGTTAGCCCCCTAGCTAACGGGTCTGACCCTTTAGCCGAGCGGTTAGTGATGTCGCCCTGTGGTGCAGCACACCCCGTATCGAATCCCGCACCGGGCAAGAAAATGACCGGTTACCATGGTGTCGTTTAGATCTTTGGGCCAACGAAAGTGAAATACGCGTTTTTTTCAATTGTTGTCATTTTTGCACGTCTTGTGTATAGCCGTCGTCTTGTCCTGTCCTGTGTGAAGAATGGACGCCACTCAGATGATCGACGACTCAATATATGAGTCGGAGGAGGAAGAGAACGAAGACGACAACGAAAAGAGAGAGCCACTGGCTAAGCTGCGGATTTTAAAGAACGAACATGTCCCTCAAACAGGTATGTTAGCTGAAAGCTGCTACTACTATTACTTTCGGCTGCTCCCGTTAGGGGGCGCCACAGCGGGTCATCGGTTTCCATCTCTTCCTGTCCTCTGCATCTTTCTCTGGAACACCAGCCACCTGCATGTCCTCCCTCACCACATCCATAAACCTTCCTCCTTTCCTCTTCCCTGGCACCTCCATCTTCAGCATCCTTCTCCCAATATACCCAGCATCTCTCCTCCACACATGTCCAAACCATCTCAATCTTGCCTCTCTTGCTTTGTCTCCAAACCGTCCAGCCTGAGCTGTCCCTCTCATATAATCGTTCCTAATTCTGTCCTTCTTCATCACTCCCGATGAAAATCTTAGCATCTTCAACTCTGCCACCTCCAGCTCTGCCTCCTGTCGTTTCGTCAGTACCACTGTCTCCAAACCATATAACATACACTATATCAGCGGTGGCTAACCATGTGCCATGGTGAGCCATGTGTATGCAGGTTTTCATTCCAACCTGACTCCACCAGGTGATTTCATTGATACGTTCTTCTCTTTGGTTGAAGGGTTGCTAATCAGTGAAATCACCTGGTGTGGAGTCGGGTTGGCATGAAAACCTGCATACACATGGCTCTCCATGGCACATGGTTAGCCATCCCTGCACTATATGGAAAAAAGTATTGGGACATGCCTCTTAATCATTGAATTCAGGTGTTTCATTCAGACCCATTGCCACAGGTGTATAAAATCAAGCAGCTAACCATGCTGTCTGCATTTATAAACATTTGTGAACGAATGGGTCGTTCTGAAGAGCTCAGTGAATTCACGTGTGGTACTGTCATAGGATGCCACCTTTGCAATAAGTCAGTTCCCTCATTTCATTTTTAACATGTGCCTGCACATTGTTTTTAATGACAATTGAATTGAAATTTTTTTCCCTGCTAGATATTCCACGGTCAACTGTAAGTGGTATCCTTTTTTTTAAAAAATATTTTATTTTCAGTTTTATATTCAAGACACACACAAGATAAAGCAAAATAAAACAAAAATTAACAGACAAAAAAAAAGAACAACAAAAAGGAAAAAAGGGGGAAAAATAGCTGCCAGACATATATAGGTATATAACATAACTTGGTTCACAGCAGTTTTCAAGAAATTACACAAGTGTTACAAGAGTACAGATAAAAGGGAAGGAGTCCTGGGTTGCATCACTACAGACTGTAATTAATTATTTTTCTTTGAGATAGTCAGTGAATGGACCCCATATGCTCAAGAATCTATTGGGTGCTTTAGATTTATGGTATTATTGAAAAATGGAAGCGTTTAGGAACAACAGCAACTCAGCCACAAAGTGGCAGACCATGTTAAGTCACACAGCGGGGTCAACGAGTGCTGAGGCACATAATGCGTAAAAGTCGCCAATGCTCTGTTGACTCAATAACTGCAGAGTTCTAAACTTCCTCTGACATTAACATCAGCACAAAAACTGTGCGCCAGGAGCTTAATGGAATGGGTTTCCATGGCCGAGCAGCTGCGAGCAAGCCTTACGTCACCAAGCAGAATGCCAAGCGTCGGATGGAGTGGTGTAAAGCACGCTGCCACTGGACTCTGGAGCAGTGGAAAGGGAGTATTTTGAATAGACCATGGCCTGGGTGGGAAGGGTCTTCCATGGTCTTTCCTGCTCACCTCAATGTCTTGCGGCGTAAAGGTCATGAAGGGATGGCAGGTTGCAGCCAATCACCCTCTCAGCAGAGTGAATGATACGCTGCAGTCTGTCCTTGTCCTTGGTAGTGGCAGCAGCACTATTTCTTTCTTTAGTAGCCAAGCTACACTTGTAATTCCACCATGGCACGATTCTCTTATTCCCTGTTAGCAGAGCTTTTGGTATACTTTCTGAGGCAGCTTCTGTTATCATATATGTACTTCACTAGTGCATTCATCCACATCACGAGTCATTTTAATGTTGTTAGCTAATTCCCTGCAGCGTTCTTTAACTTTGTTTTGTTGAGCATTTTGAAAGCACCATCTCTATATAGGATCACGTTCTTGGGTACATTTATCAGTGTTTATTGTACATATACTGGGAAAATGGTCACTACATATGTTATTATTGCATGTTTTCCATTCACATATGTTAGCCATATTTGCAGAAATCAGTGTTAAATCAATACATAACATTTTATTCCTATTTATATCTAATCTTGTTCCTCTACCATTGTTAATACATACAAGATTCCTTGTGTCAGTCATTTCTTCAATCACTGCACCCTTATTATGATCACTTCCCCATAAACTATTGAGTGCATTGAAATCACCGCACTAAACTTCTCCTTACCTTTCCTCTCCTATTATTTCCTTAAACATTGCTGCAGTTAAAGTATGACATGGATTATAAAAAATAATATTTTGACTCAGTCTTGTGTTCTGTACACCTCAACTTCGCATTCATGTCTACCTAAAGGACTAATTCTTCTCTGTGGTAAATTATCTTCAATGAATGTGACACAGCCACCCACACCCTTGATTATTTGCTCGGTCATGTCTGACTGACATGTATCCTGCCAAAACGAAATCTAGATGTGGTTTCAAGAATCAAGAACAAATGTCATTTCTACTTGACAATAAAGAAATGAAATTTCGTTTCACTCAGCCCACAGCAGTGCAGCACAAAAGATAACCAAATTTCCAAAGACACCACCATAAACAGAAAACAAAACAAAAACAAACAGTTAACAACACAGCCCGTTCAGTGCAACACAGTCCAAAAATTCCACTGACCAGATAATGAACGCCAGCCAGGATGACTGTCGGAACTGCCGGTCTGCATGGGCTAGCAGTTAGCTTAGCCTGCCCCGCTTCTGCGTCCTGTCCGACCGCCTTTGGTGCTTCCTTCTTGGGTGCTGCTCCAGGCAAGGCCGTGGTTCTTGGGCCTACAGGACACAGCAGACTAGGCTCCCTCAGCTGATCCAACGCCAGCTGTCCCAGCCGGACACCTTCGACACACCTCCCCGCACTCCACACAGTGACACAGACGCAGACAAAACCTCTGCACAGCGGATGCTAGGTGAGGCCTCTGCCAGACCACCTTAGTGTTTCCTCTCGGGCACAGCTCCGAGCAGGGCCATCCACAGGACGCAGCAGACCAAGCTCTCTCAGCTGATACAACACCAGCTCTCCCAGCCATAAAATAAATAAATAAATCAAAGATAAAAATAAAAACGTCACATGATGATACAAACTTAGACGTAGATGTGGACAAAGACCCTGCATAGTCGGTACTGGGTGAAGCTGCTGCAAACGTGAGTTTGCACCGCCATCTTCCCATGTTTCAGCCATGTTTCTTGAATGCATATTACAGCTGGTTTGTCATTTAAATCCTTCTTAAATTCCTGTCCATTTGCTAATACTAATAACGGGGTGGCACGATGGCCCAGTGGTTAATGCTGTCGCCTCACAGTAAGAAGATCCTGGGTTGGAACCCCAGAGTTGTCCAGCCTTGGGGGACATCCCAGGTCGTCCTTTGTGCGGGGTTTGCCTGTTCTCCCCGTGTCTGCGGTGGGTTTTCTCCGGGTGCTCCAGGTCCCCCCACCATTAAAAAGACATGCATAGAGGCGTCTGGGTAGCGTGGAGGTCTATTCCGTTGTCTACCAACACGGGGATTGGCGGTTTGAATCCCTGTGTTACCTCTGGCTTGGTTGGGCATCCCTACAGACACAATTGGCCGTGTCTGCGGGTGGGAAGCCTGATGTGGGTATGCGTCCTGGTCGCTGCATTAGCGCCTCCTCTGGTCGGTTGGGACGCCTGTTCGGAGGGGAGGGGGAACTGGGGAAAATAGCATGATCCTCCCACGTGCTACGTCCCCCTGGCAAAACTCCTCCCTGTCAGGTAAAAAGAAGTGGGTGGCAACTCCACATGTATCGGAGGAGGCATGTGGTAGTCTGCAGCCCTCCCCGGATCAGCTGAGGGGGTGGAGCAGCGACCGGGATGGCAGGGTGATTGGCTAGGTACACTTGGGGAGAAAAAGGGGGCCCCCCCCCAAAAAAAAGAAAAAGCGTAAGCAACCCCTAAGGGTCACTAAAGCGAACGCGCCCACAACGAGGCAAGCAACACTACACCTGGCTTTCTGTTGGTTGGGGAGTTTTGACTGAGTTATTGAACAAAAACATCCGAGAGCAGAGCAGAAACACCCTATCTACTATGAATCCTCCATTCAATGGAAAGAAATTACATAAAATTTGAACATTCTTATGGACTGAATTGTACAGTCCCATAACCCAGGTTGTATGTAGATGTCGCAAAACAGATCCATTCAATGGATCACATCCGCAGGCTCCTCGCAGGCTCTGTTAGGGTTTTGTTTACCTTTTCGCTTATTCTTTTTCTATTGGCTTGCGCCTACGTCACGTAACTGTCAAGTTTCTTTCTGCAAAGACAAAAATGACTGTCATTCCTTACATTCTCAGTGGAAAATGCAATATTTTAAGCTAGTTTTGGCATGAAAATGTGTTTTGATCACATTTCTAGTGAGAAATCTGTGTTTTATTTTCATAATCTTTGTTCAGTGAATGTATATGATCTTTAGTTTGTTAGTTATTATGAAGATTCTTTCGGTCTCTCCAGAAAATGATTATATTTCATTATATTTGATCTTATATTTTTTTTATAAATATGTGTTACATTTTAACTTCTTTACTATTTTATGTTTATGCCTTAGATTCTCATTTTTACTTAAAATGACTCTACTTTTTTGGATGAGCATTGTTGAAGGGAGCCAGAGAAATAAGAATCTGTGGGTGCTGGAGCCTGTCCCAGCGCTCATTGGGCGGAAGGCAGGGAAACACCCAGGACAGGTCGCCAGTCCATCACGGGGCAGACACACACAGTCACACTTAGGGGCAATGATGAAATATTTTTCATTCGAAAAATACTTTACAAAAATGAACCACAATATAGTTATTAAAATCACAATAATCTCACAAATAATTACAAATCGCATAAATATAATAGTCTCACACATACATTATTCTCACAAATGATATATAATATAAACTGTACATCAGTGGTAAAGGAATAAACTATGTAGAGGGCTTGTGCAAGTTTTAAAAAAAAAAAGAGAATATAACAAAATATGAGATCAAATGTAATAGAATATAATACTGTGATTGTATTTCAGTGGTAGACCACTGAAGAATTGTATTTGAGCATAGAAAATGTTGCATTCCAACAGTTTTCTGGCAAGACCAGAAAGAATCTGTAATAACTAACAAACTCAAGATCATGTACATTCACTGAGCAAAGATTATGAAAATAAACTGCACATTTCTCACTAGAAATGTTCTCAAAATGCATTTCAATGCCGAAACGATCTTAAAATATAGCGTTTTCCACTGTGACCATTGAGAATAAAAGCATTGTCAGCCATTTTTGTCTTTGCAGAAAGAAACTTGAGAAGTCAGTGGGCGCAGGCCAATAGAAAAGAATAGGCCAAAAAAAAAACAAACCATAACTGTGCCTGCGGGTGTGCTCCATTGAATGGGCTTGTTTTGCAACCTCTACAACCTGGGTTAGGGGATTGTACAACTCAATCCATAAGAATGTACAAATTTTATGCAATTTCTTTCCATTGAATGGAGGATTCATAGTAGATGAGGTGGCAGAAATGTAAGAACCGCAGTTTTACATTTGTTTGCAAGCAACAATATGTCTGAGTGCAAGCATACAGTTTGAGCTGAAGCAGAGCAAATCTAAGCGCAAGCATGGGCTATTAGATTGTGAGGGCAGGCAGGGTTTTGATGGAAAGCATTACAAAACCTGAACGGGAAATCTATAAGCCATGCTCTCAAATTGAAAGATGACGCTCTTGAATAAAGAGGGGGGAAAAAAACCATTATAAAGGACCGTCACAATGTATTTCTCATTGTCAGTGTTGTCTTTTTTCAGAGCTGCCCCTCTATTTGGGAGAGAACGTGCTTGGTCGTGATCCCAGCATCTGCACCCTGCCCCTTCCTGCTCGCTCAGTATCCAAGCGGCATACCACAATCTGCATCTCTGTCTTCCGCCCACATGGTCACCGAGATGCAGCTGTTATGGAGGCACTGGTGTGGGATATGGGGAGCATGAACGGGACCCGCAAAGGCTACATCAGACTATCTCCTCATGTCCGCTATGCCCTCAGCGAAGGAGACAGGTTAGTGGTGGCAGACATCCCATGCCAGTATGTCAGCTGTGCTGCAGACAAGATTTCCAAACAAGAGGATGTGAGAAGTCCTGTGAACAAACACAGTGAAAAACGTGTCAACAGAGACTCCAAAGTGCCGGCGTTGGCGTTGTCACCTAATCAAGAAGAGACAAAGAAGACTGCTGAAATCAAAGGCCTGTCCTTTGAACGAACTCCTGCTCAGCCAAAGGGGACCCTGGTCCCAGAATCTGACTCTGATTCAGAAGGAGAGCAAGGGACGAGAAAAGACAGAAGGCTAAAAGCTGTTGGTATGTCATTTTTTTAAATGGTAAATACAATTCAGTTTGTGCTGTTATTGTACTGAATGTCTTTCATCTCTGTACATGTCTCTCTCTGTCTCCTCTTTGCCTTCAGTGTCTGATTCTGAATCTCATGCGTCCAATCCTACCTGTTCTTCATTCCTAAGTCCAACAAACATAATCATTCCAGAGAGGTAATTTAAAATATTATTTGTAGAAGTTTTGTTTGTTTTATAGACAAAATGTGTGTTTATTACTGCATGAACTATAAAATCAGTCTGAATATTCAGTGCATTTTTTTCAAAGCTTCAAGACTTTCCTTTTTTTATTTTTTCAAGTGAGGACGAAAGTCCCATCACACCCTCCTCCTCCACTAAAAATAGGTCGAAAAATTGTGTCAGCTTCAGCGAGGAAGAGAAAGACATGGATGTGGGGCGACATCAGCTGAAGAAAGAAAGGGCACAGGTGATCGTGGATGACAGTGCAGAGGAGGAGGATGGAAGGGAGAAAGAGCAAACAGCACCAGGAGAAAGAGAGCCTGAAAAAAGTGGACGAGATGTACCAGTGAAACAAGCAAATGCTGTCAGGCTCTCTAAAGAAGACGGATTGCCAGTATCCACAACAGCAATCTCCTTGGATGTCGTTCCCGTGTTTAAAGTGGACAATGACACTGATGTGGAGGGAGAGGAGGAGGAGGAGGAGAGGGACATGTCTGCTGGTCCTGCGACCTTAAATGAATCCCAGACGGTCGACCATTCAAAATATCGAGCCCAGTTTCATATGGACAGTGATACAGATGTGGATGAGGATGCTGATGCCTTAAACAATGTTAATAAATCAGTACCTGCTTCTTATGACTGCCCGAAACACACCAATTCCCTTAGGGTTGTTCAGTCAACAGCCATCAATTTAGAGAGTGACACTGATGTAGATGATGATGATTGTGCTGCTGTGTCAGGCACTGCTGCCAGGGCAACAACCACATCACTTCAGAATGCAAGCACAGCTGACACTGCTCCTTTCACACTGTCGAAAGATTTCCATGTTGACAGTGATACAGACGTTGACGAGAAAGACGATTATTCTGGAGCAGGGAACACGGAACACTCTGCTACCGTAGAAAAAACTCCTCATAGAACAGACCCTGGTGGAGTTGAACCTACTTCTACTTCTCATAACCTACATTTGGACAGTGACACAGATGATGAACTAATGTCTGGTCACAATCGTAGCAAACTCACTGCTGCAGACACAGGAGCTGATTTGGAGATCCGTTCTGACAGCGATACAGACCTGGAGGAGGATGCTCCTCGGCCTCCACCTATCATTGCCATGGCAACTAAACTTGCAACACTACCAGCCAAGGCCCTGTCTGTGACCTCTGCAGCTGCACCTACATCAACAGCTCGTCTGACAGACTCTGACGCAGATACAGATGTGAAGGAGTCAGATCTAGCACTGCATACTTGGGCCTTGGCTGATCCGGTCAACTTCATGTTAGACAGTGATACTGATGTGGATGAAGAGGCTGGTGAAGCAGAGGAAGGTGAAGGCCGGGTCTCATGCTTGTCTGGAGGAAAGGACTTGGGATCGCCACTGGTTTTAGCTTCTACACAGCAAAAATGTTCTTTACGCTCTGAATTATCAGGTAATCTATTATGTTGTATGTTATATAGCAGAGTGGTCTTGCAGTCAGCGATACCTGCCTTCAACACATGAGCTATGTTTGAACCCCATGTTGGCAAACGTTAGCCTTGCAAAATTGTTCAGTCTTGAGCATGATGTGTCAGAATCCCTACCAGTGTCGGGGGCATCATTCTGTTGCTGGCCTGTGCTATTACTTCCCCATCGCAGAGACAACAAAAAGAGAATTTAATAGTAGAAGAAGTATCGAACCGTTATTGGTAGTGTTTCAGCAATTTGGGGGTGGCAGAGCTATTTAGAAAGTTTTCTTTTCTTCAAAAACTTCTTGTGAGACAATTGCAGTTTTAATTGGAGTTGTTGGAGCCATCCAGAGGTGAGTTGTGATACTATTCAGTATACAGTGACAAAGACGGTGGCCACTTCTGAGAGGAAACATTTATATAAGCTACTAATTGGAATATATATTTTTGTGTCATCTTCCATCCCTCTCTCAGCACCTCTTGCCTCTTCAATGAGACTTGTAGCATCTTCTCCCTCCTCAGACAGCCAGGAGAATGATGACGTTGTCGTCGCAGAAACGCAGTCTTTCATCCTGGAAAGTCGGGGTCACCAGGCCAGCCTTCCAGGCGAGGCCATGCATCTCAAGCTTTTGCCTGGGGACGAAGAAGATAGACAGGCCCTCTCAGGAGGCTCTCTCCAGCTGGGCTTATCTGACAGCAGCCACCTGCAGCTCCAGGCCCAAGCTCTAGCCATGGAAAACACCCAAGCCTTTGTCCCCATAGATGGGGATGTTAATCTGGGAAGTGTCCAAGAGTGTGGAAATAACCCTCCCGTAGACAGGAACTCTGTGGAGGATTCAGACATAGAAGCTAACAAGGCCTACGAAGGGAACGGGGAGTCTGCCAGTAAATCAGATGGGTTTGGTAATGAAAAGCAGTTAGATTTTGCATTACAGGCAACACAACCATACCTCCTAGAGCCCTATGAGGAAGAGGAAAGAATAAACAAAGCTGCTACTGCTGAGACTCAGCAGTTTTTCTTTCCCCCAATAACCACTCTTGCCATGGCTGAAACCCAACCAATGTCTGCCAGTGGGGAAGAAGGGGAGGAGAAGGAGGATCTTGTGGGAGTCAAATCTTCTACAGTTTGTCAGATATCCAGAAAACAGAATGAGGGAGAAGAAAGGGATGAAACTGATGAGACAATTCAAGCTGAAGAGGGGCTTACCAGCAGTGACATCTCCACCGCTGAAACTCAACCCCTGGATTTGCATGATGCCGAGGAGAGTGACGATGAGGATTCAGTTCCAGTTGTACGCAAAAGGAAAGCAAAGCCACTGAGACCTGTGGAGGAAGAGGAGTCACAATTGATCCCTGGCTCAGAACCCTCTGATGCTGATACCCAACCCATGTTTACCCATGACAATAAGGAGGAGGAAGATGAAAAAATAATCAAACCTTTATCTGCTAAAAGAAAGGGCAGATCACAGAGTGGAAAACCAGAGTTATCAACCAGCACTCACACCTCAACTGCTAAAACCAAACCTGAAGCCGCAGAAGAGGCCAAGGCCAATAAGCAGAGAGCAACTGGACGACCACAAAGAGGGAAAGGTGGGAGAGAGTCTGACGCCGGAACCAGCAGCAGCAGCTGGGGGGGAAGATTAGTGAGAGGGATTAGATTAGGAAAGGAGGAAGAGCGGGGCAAGCCTTCAGAGCTTCCTAAGAAACAAACAACGGGTAAGGGTAAATCTTTGTTCAGCACCAGAGGAAGAAGAGGAGAAATTAGACCTGAGGAGGAGGTGGAGGACAGTAAAGATGAGAAGGTGCGGCAGGCTAAGCGAGGTAAAAAACCCACTAAACGAAGAGGAAATGAGCAGGAGGAGAGAGAACGGAAAGAGGAAGAAGGAGTTGAAATGGAACAACAGGAGCAAGCCGTAAAGGACAGGCTTCTAAAGGAACAAGAGAGATCGGAGAGAGCTCTGAAGGAACAAGAAGAGAGGGAGAGGTTAGAGGAAGAAAGAAAGGTTATGGAAGAAAGGGAGAGAATAAAGCAGAGGGAACAAGAAAGATTGGACAGGGAGAAAGCAGAAAGGGAAGAGAAGAGATTAGAGAGGGAGGAGAGAGAAAGAATGGAAAGGGAAAGAAAAGAGCTACAAAAAATGGAAAGAGAGAAGAAAGAAAGAGAAGAAATAGAAAGATTGGAGAGGAAAGAACTAGAAGAGAGGGAGAGATTGGAAAGGGAGAGAAAGGAAAGAGAAGAAACGGAAAGAATGGAAAGGGAGAGGAAAGAAAGAGAAGAAATTGAGAGGAAAGAACTAGAAAAGAGGGAAATACTGGAAAGAGAGAAGAAGAAACGGGAGGAACAGGAAAGAAAGGAACAGGAACAACAGGCAAGACAGAGAGAGAAAAATGAAAAGGAAGAAAGAGAGAGATTGGAGAAAGAGAAAAAACAACAAGAGAGGGAGGTGACTGAAAAAGGATTAAAAGAGCAAAAGGCCAGGGATGAAGAACACAAGCCCAAAGCCTCCAAAAGGGTTTCCAGAGCAGCCAGAAGGAGCGTTGCAGCAGCAACTGAAGCAGAACCAGAGCTAGACCTCAATATCTCAAACAGCGATGGTGTCCCTGCCAGGAGAACCAGGTCTCGATCCAACTCGGCAAGCTCTGAGAGGTCCGCTTCCGGTGTGACAGCCCTACAGAGCAAAGGGAGAGGGAGAGGCCGAGGAGCAAAGACAACCAGTCAGCCAGTACCTGAAATCACTACCAGACACAGCAACAGGCGGTGCACCGTTGCTGGAGATCCATCTGCCGAGAGAGGTACAACAGAACAGAAAACTGATGATAATTTTCCACCAGGAGTCCTATCCAGGTCCAACTCCCTCAACGCTGAGCCCTCTGGCTACAGCCCTAGTTCCCAGAGCCGAGGGAAAAGAGGCAGGGGGAGAAAGAGAGCATCGGAGCCGGAGGAAGACTCCATCCCCGCTGTCGATAATCAGAATGACCACAGCCCAGCTCCCAAAGCAACAGCAAGAGGCAGGAAGAGTCAGAAAGTGGACAGTTCCTCTGATGTGTCTCCCCAAATACACAAGGAAGAGAAGGCATGTTTTCAGCAACCTGGCACCACAAGGGGGAGAAAGCGAGGCAGTGCAAATGACTCTGAACATGCTGCTGCTGCTGTGACAGATGAGGAAGACCAAAGAGCTCATAATTTAGACAGAGCCACTAACGACTCATTTCTACCTCAAAGTAATGTCAAAAGCAAAGGTAGGGGCCAGAAAGCAGAAACTATCATGATTCCAGTAACTGCTTTATTCACGAATGAACACGAAGTTAAGGAGAATGGCAGACAGAAAGGGAGGAAGAGGGAGCTGGAGGAGATGCTGGGGGATGAGGAGGGGGAAAGCAGCGGGTCGAAAATATCCAGAGGGAAGGCAAATGCCCGGGGGCGAAGAACAGAAGCAACAGCAGCAGAGGAGGAGGAGAGAAAGAGTGAAGCAAAGGAGGTGAAACCTGCTCCTGCCCCAGCTAGTAGAGGGGGCAGAGCATCCACCACTCAGGGGAGGAGGAATGCCAAAGAGCCATTTGCTGGAGAGGAGGTGAAGAAACACACTCAGACAATTGAGGTGGAGATTGTTGACGGGAGGTTCGAGGGAACGCAGTCAGTCACCCACACAAAGAAGGCCGACAGGGAGGAAGGAGGTACAACTTCTGCCCTTGTTTCCATGGATCGGGATGCAAGCTCTGAGTCGCCAGAGGTAATAATAATCACTCAACACATGAAGTGCATATAAAACTCACTTTTCTTTTGGCCATGCTTGCCTTGTCCTTTGTGGTATTTTGATTCAAATAAAGGCATTGTAATGTACTGTAAATGTGAACTATAACAAAGGAGTGGCTTGGTAAATGATTTAGGGGGGAGGATAGGAGGAACCTAAATGACTAAATTGTCCCTAGGTGTGAATGTGTGTGTAGGTCTGTCACAATTATTTCATAATCACCTGATCGCGATTATTTAACCTCACCGCAATCATTTTGCATAATCCTTAGAATTCTTTCCATTTGTATAAAAAGAGCTGGATGAAACTAACAGAAATGTCATATTTCCATCACTATTTCCATGTCATTTTCCACCGTTTGTTGTTTGACCGGCACTCTTAATGACATCATCTTGTTGCGCCCCTTCCGCGATGGTTTAATGACCCTGCGATGGCCTGGTGGCCTGCCTGTCCAGGGTGTCTCCCTGCCTGCCACCCAGTGACTGCTGGGATAGGCCCCATCATCCCCGCGACCCTGAGAGCAGGATAAGCGCTTTGGATAATGGCTGGATGGATAGGAGGAACCTCAGTCTTTGAATGTGAAGGCTTTCACGTCAGCCAGAGTCCTTGGAGTGTGTCTCTCTCTGTCTGAGTCAACATTTCCCACTGTCATAATGTACTTCAGTTAACATCAAGGGCTCTCCAAGGATCTCACTTTCTTTTAGCGATATAAGAAGCCTGGTCCTCTTTGCACCAGCATTACTACCGCAATGAATCAAGTGTTCAGGTGTTCACTTGGTCACTTTTTACTCTTATGGTTTATGTTGTTTTCATTTTTTCACCCGTCTGTCTTTAATTTTTATCTCACACCCCCATTTACTTACTTTAGGTGCCACAGACCCCCACAGGGAAGGCATCCAATAAGCGAGCCGCCCCAATGGGCTCCTCCCCTGTGGCTAAGACCCCTCGTACCCCCTCTGCTTCCCCCAGGGCTACGAGCCGTATCAGAGCTTTCAAGCAGTCCTACAAGGTCAGTCTGTTACCATTTTACAATGCTGTGATTGCAACTATTCCCAAAGTACACATGGCCATTGTAACTCTAGTTAATGGTCATGGCAATTTGCATGTGAAACTGATTGTTGGTTCCATTGTTATGTGGTTGTATTGTTCATAAGGGTGGGGATACCTGCAGTCAGTTGAGACTGAAGAGGTCACTTAGCTCTCCACAAATTGCCAGGATTTTTTGCAAAGGTGTCTGTCCAAGAACCCTGGACATCGACCCACCTTGGAAGTCCTTCAGCTCCACCCCTCGTTGAACTGATTCAGCGCTGGGCTTGTGTTCATTATCCGTTTGCCCCTAGTTTATTTTCTCTTTTTATTCATTATAAATTCACAAATATTCTTTATAAATTCATTATAATTCTGTTATCCTCTTTCAATTGTTGTATTATGTAAATTGTGTACACACATCCATTGCACGTTGTCCGTCTTGAGAGAGAGATCCCTCCTCTGTTGCTCTCCCTGAGGTTTCTTCCTATTTTTTCTTCCTGTTAATTTTATTTTTTAAAGTCCGATTGGGTCAAATTGCATGAGAAAAAACAAAACTATCTTCCCTTAAAACATGAATTGAGGCCCAAATACGGTATTAAATCACTATACTTTATGAAGATGGACATTTTATACAGTGTGATGAAACCTCAGCACTATAAGGCCAAAAGGTATTCAAACCGCTCAGTTAGTTTCTTCCTCAGGTTTTGTTTACAGGGGTGACGGATGAGGCGGGGGAGAATGTGGTGGGTCGTCTGGGCGGCAGCTTGGCAACAGGCGTGGCTGACGTCACCCACCTGGTGACTGACAAGGTGCGCAGGACCGTCAAGTTCCTGTGTGCCATGGCAAGAGGGGTGCCGATTGTAACCACCGATTGGCTGGTGAAGGTTAGTTAGTAGTTGGTATATCCCTCTCTCTTTCTCTGCCTCTTTCTCACTGGTGGAGTATTCACAAATATGATGACCCCCTCCATACACACAAGCACACACACGCATGTCCACATCATTCATTTTTTGTGTTTCAGTGTGGCAAGGCCGGCAGCTTCCTGTGTCCGGATGTTTTCATTGTGAATGACAAAGAGCAGGAGAAGAAGTTTAACTTCTGTCTGGAGAAGTCCCTGAGGATTGCCAGTAGTCAGCCTCTCTTACAGGTACTTTCTCACTCGTCCCTCTGTGACTCATTCATTTCTTTTATGTATGTGGATCCCGTGGTGCTGTGCAAAAAGGAAAAACACACTGACTCACCCACAGCCCCTAAAGAAGTCGCTGATGATGAGCAACAATGAGTTGTGGTAAAAAAAAATTCTGTCGTAATTGTCCTCAGAGTAAAACCAGTCCTGCATTTACCAACGTTAAGACTTGGCCTTTTTACTGACATACTTCTTAGCCTACTGAAAAATGGACAAAACAAGCACACGGTGATTATTGTTTATCATTACACTGAGGCTTGTGGGAAAGCATTGGACATCAGTTATAAAAGTGCATCTTTTCTGAGCACTCCCCCATACAGATGAAGGTTTATCTCCTTTTTCACTGCGCTCTCTCACTAGCCTCAGTAGTTTCATTATGCTGGTAAATGTCTTGGCATGCATCGATGCAGAAGTCATATCACTACACTGGACACAGACATCAGATGTGGAGCTGATTTAGGCTTAAGACTGGATATCAGCATGGGGGTATGACTTTCATTCTTAAATCCAGTCAGAAAACCAGTGTGTAAGGGGTGTCCGGGTAGCATAATGGTCTGTTCCATTGTCTACCAACACGGGGATCAGCGGTTCGAATCTCCATGTTACCACCTGCTTGGTCGGGCGTCCCTACAGACACAATTAGCCGTGTCTGCAGGTGGGAAGCCGGATGTGGGTGTGTCCTGGTCGCTGCACTAGCACCTCCTCTGGTTGGTCGGGGCGCCTGTTCAGGGGGGAGGGGGAACTGGGGGGAATAGCGTGATCCTCCCACGCTCTACGTCCCCCTGGTGAAACTCCTCACTGTCAGGTGGAAAGAAGCGGCTGGCGACTCCACATGTATTGGAGGAGGCATGTGGTAGTCTGCAGCCCTCCCCGGATTGGCAGAGGGGGTGGAGCAGTGACTGGGAAGGTCTGGAAGAGTGGGGTAATTGGCCGGGTACAACTCGGGGGGGGGGGGGGGGTTCCCCCAAAAGAAAAAAAAAGAAAATCAATGTGTAGTATGTCAGAAATCAAAACAAATTGACCTACTTTCTGCTTTGCAGAGTGTTTGGTCTTACATTGTAGATAGTAGGTGGAAATGACTGGAAGTAAACCCTCCAGTATATAATAATAATAATTTTATTTATCTAGCACTTTTCTAAAACAAAGTGCTTCACAAAAATAAATGAATAAATAAAGAAACAAGGCAAGGCAAAAATAAGAGTAAGACCAAGTAAGTACCCAATTTCCCCTCGGGGATGAATAAAGTATTCTGATTCTGAAGAAAGTAAGAGTAAAAATAAGAACACTATAAATAAAAACAAATATCAGACATTTGTAAAAGCTTTCATAAAAAAAAAAGTTTTAAGACGAGCTTTAAAAGAAGCTATATGATCCTTGGGGTTCGAGCCCCGGGGTAGTCCAACCTTGGTGGGTTGTCCCGGGTCATCCTCTGTGTGGAGTTTGCATGTTCTCCCTGTGTCTGCGTGGGTTTCCTCCGGGGGCTCCGGTTTCCTCCCACAGTCCAAAGACATGTAGGTCAGGTGAATCGGCCGTACTAAATTGCCCCCTAGGTATGAATGTGTGTGTGTGTGTGTGTGTGTGTGTGTGTGTGTGTGTGTGTGTGTGTGTGTGTGTGTGTGTTGACCCTGTGATGGTCTGGCGGCCTGTCCAGGGTGTCTCCCCGCCTGCCGCCCATTGACTGCTGGGATAGGCTCCAGCATCCCCGCGACCCTGAGAGCAGGATAAGCGGTTCAGATAATGGATGGATTATACACTAAAAACCAGCTGTTAAATGGTTATACGCCAGCTGTTTCTGCTGTGTAACATCTCTCTCTCTCTCTCTCTCTCTCTCTCTCTCTCTCTCTCTCTCTCTCTCTCTCTCCCTCTCTCTCTCCCTCCATCAGGGATATAATATACACGTTACAAAGTCAGTGAAGCCAGAGCCAATGCATATGAAAGACATTATTTGCTGCAGTGGAGCCACTTTTCTCCCCAAGATGCCATCTTCTCACAAGGTACCGATTTTCCGCAAAGTACCTCCTTGTCAGGTCTCAGATCCCTTAACAAAGAGTTGTCAACCTAAATCAGTGGATCTCAAAATCCTCTTCTGGTCTCCTTTCCCTTCTTCCACCCCCCTCTCAGGCTCAGACCATAGTGATTTCCTGTGAGGAGGACTGGTCACTGTGTGGACCCGCCCTCGCTGCCTCCCTCCCGGTCGTCACTGCCGAGTTCATCCTGACCGGAATCCTCCAGCAGAAAATAGATTTTGAGACCCACTCCTTACCAGCCCCTACGATTCAACCCCAGGCTGTGGGAGGTCGAGGGAGGGGCAGGAAGAAGTCATAGCACGGACACAATGACTTGTAGCAGGTTCAGTGTATAGGAAACAGCCAGGTTACACACACGTGCAGGTGGGACTAGGCAGGCCTCATCCACGGTTACACCTGTACACTATCGTCCAAGCCAGTGAGACCAGCAGCCTCACTATTGAATCTGCACAACCTACAGCACCAGAATGGCCCATATGTGTAGAACATTATAAAACCATTGTGACTTTTTCAAGGCTTTGTGTGTGTGTGTTTTTTTGTTTTTGTTTTCCTGATTTCTGGAGTCACATGTCGCATTCCCTTCCAACCATCAAATTGTTGAAATCACGTTTTATTTGTATCTGAATATTGGAGAGTGTCATTTGTTTCAGTTTCTGGGAGGACAGAGTGCCACACACAGAGGTGTTGGAGTGGGCAGGCAGCTGCAACGTGGAGTCTACCCTAAACCACCATCAACTCGGGTGGACTGCCCTCGCGTGCCCAGCCAACGACTCCCACATAAAGTCCTCTACGGCCAACTGCACCTTGGTCAACGCACTGCTGGTGGGCAGAAGAAGTGGTTCAAAGACCAAATGAAGACCACACTGAAAAGATGCCAGATCAACCCCTCTTCTTTGGAGGAACTTGCCTCCTGCCGCACCACCTGGCGCTCTCACGTCTCAGAGGGAGTCAAGTATATGGAAAACCAGCACGCACAACACCGTGTAGCAAAGCGTGCGAAGAGGCATGCTCGCAAAGCTCCCCCGCCTCGCCCCCTTCCCAGCACCACTTTTACATGCCCGGTCTGCAATCACAACTGTGCATCCAGGATCAGACTATTCGGCCACCAAAGGACTCACAAATAGGAGAAGATGGTTATCATCGGACACGATAGACAACCAGCAATCAAGCAAGTGTGTGTGTGTGTGTGTGTGTGTGTGTGTGTGTGTGTACATACACACAGGGTGTTGTGATGCGTCTAGTGCAGCAGTGTGTAGTTGGAGGGAAGGTGCACGTGATCTTCCAACCCGCTTGTGTCCTTCCTGCCCTTAGCTTGCTGCCGCTGGCTAGCCTTTGTGGCGAATAGGGAAGCATCCTAGCGTGTAAGCCTTCCCTTGCCAGTACATAGCCTCTCCTTCACCAAGACTCCTGCCAGGCCTCCCCGTGGCCACACGTGCTAACTGGGGTCTTGCGGCCCCAGGCTAACTTGGCAGGGGGTCTCGGAGCAGCAGTGGGCCCCAGCGATATGGTGTGCAGGCCCACCCTGGTGGACACGCCCTGGCACCTATCAACCACTGCCCCGCTGCCTTGTGGGTGAGTCTGGGAAGACATAAGGCTAAGGGAGCTTACCCCAACAGAAAAGCAAGCTGTGGCGGCACGCTTCGAGGCGGTTTCCGAAAAACTGGATTTCCGGCAGCCCCCTGCAGTTGTGTGGAGGTGCCGGTCGTCTAGGGATCCCCCTTGCCATCGGAACCATCTCCTCTACAATCAAGTCATGTGGCGTTGGGAGCAGCGCACCCCCCATGCCACTTTAAAAACCATCTCTGCGCAGCTATCTTCTGCTATCTGAGTCCTCAAAGGACCCACAAATAGAAGAAGACGGTCATCATCGGGCACGATGGCCAACCAGCAAGCAAGCAAGCAAGTGTGTGTATATGTCGGCCCTGTGTGATGGTCTGGCGGCCTGTCCAGGGTGTCTCCCCGCCTGCCGCCCAGTGACTGCTGGGATAGGCTCCAGCTTCCCCGTGACCCTGAGAGCAGGATAAGCGGTTCGGATAATGGGTGGATTTTGTAGACGTGTAAGTGTTGTCGGAGATATGCAGCGAGGGAAGTTGAGAGGCGTTAAATATCCTTCCCTTCCTCATGTCTGTGAACCACCTCTCGTTCTCTCTGAGGGAGCCGAACAAGGTAGGAGTTCACATGCGCTGCCGGCCAAATGCTGCCAAAACAGTCAGGAACACTCATTTTATTTCATGTAGTTGCACACATGAAGTTAAACGAAGTATCGTTTCCCCCGGCCCACAGCAGTGCAACACAAAAACACTTCCAAAAACTAGTAGATCTGCAATGTCTCTTGCAGTCTTTCCTCGTTACCTGACATTTTGGCATGTAACCCACTGTGGTATACAGGTTTTAACCTATTCTCAAAAATAGTGTTTAGCTGATGAAAGTGTAAAGATCACAGGTCATTACTGGAATATTCTCTCCGCTGCAGCAAGTTGTACAAAAATGTCCTGTCTTTAATCACGAGGTTGTTTTTATACAGGTTAATCATGAATACACCATCGTGCCCGATATCCGATGTCCCTTGCGAACAACTGGCTGCTAAGCTAACATTTCCCTCCAGCTTGTCACCTTCTGGGATGTCGGTCTGGAAACACCCGGGTATGCATGATGGTGCTGATGCTGCTTTCAAGACTCTACCTACAGGTGTTTAACTCGTGTTATTCTCTCTTCTTTTGTATAAAACCCCAGTGGAACGTGAGTCATCCTAAGAAAAAGTGATGGGAATTCAAACCTTAACTCTGCTGTTATGCTTTTAACCCCGCCCCCCCCCCCCCCCCATATACACACACTGACTAATATTTCAACGTTCATGTAGGTCAGGTGAATTGCCGTACTAAATTTGCCCTGGGTATGAATGTGTGACTGTATGTGGTTCCTGTGTGATGGCCTGGCGGCCTGTCTAGGGTGTTTCCCCGCCTGCCGCCCCGTGACTGCTGGGATCGGCTCCAGCATCCCCGCGACCCTGAGAGCAGGATAAGCGGTTCGGATAATGGATGGATGGACAGCTCTTGACAGTCAGTAAATATTAGGGCCTGACCACGAGTGGTGCGAAGGCCCTGTTTTTGTAGGGATCATTATTAGGGCCCAAGCTCAGAGTGGTGCGAAGGCCCCATTGTATGTTTAGGGATTATTAGGGCCCGAGCTCATCTGTAAGATTATTATCACTCCCCTTTCAAACACATTAGTGATGTGCTAGGGGCGCTCGAAAATGTGCACATGTATCATAAATGGCGAACATTGATATCTGATATGGGTCTTGGGCTTTGTGTAGCAAATCGGTTCGATAGCGCACCCCCCCCCCAATAATTGTCAATCTCCTTTAAAATTGATGTAGATCTACCAAATTTGGTAGGGTGGAAAAGGTGTCTGAGCTGGAGAGCAAAATTTGAACATGTGGAACATCTGCACGTTTTGCCATGAAAGAGAAAGCTGTTGTAACTTGACGTTGTCTGTTCTGGCCCAAATTTCACATGCTGGATGAGAGTCCAGGCCCGAAGACCCCCCTCCCTCCCTTATCTGAACCGCTTATCCTGGTCATGGGGATGCTGGAGCCTATCCCAGCAGTCATTGGGCGGCAGGCCGGGGGGAGACCCTGGACAGGCCGCCAGGCCATCACACAGGGCCCACACACACACACATTCACACACAGGAGGAAACCCATGCAGACACGGGGAGAACACGCAAACCCCACACAGAAGACAACTCGGGACACCCCCCCCCCCAAGGTTAGACTACCCCGGGGTTCGAACCCAGGACCTTCTTGCTGTGAGGCAACCGCGCTAACCACAGCGCCACCGTGCCGCCCTGAAGACACCGATGCCCATATTGAGTCATAGTCATAGCGCCACCTACTGACAACAGGAAGTCAGTCTTATATGACGAACATCCTCCGATTTACATGAAATTTACATAGCGTTGGCTACGCACGATACACAGCAACATGACATAATTAGTGGGTGTTGTCTAGTGCCACGTAGCGGACACAGGAAGTGATATGTAACTCCTTAGTGCAATATCGGATATTCATGAAACTATCAGGTGATCGCCATATGCAGCAACATAATGTACATTTAGTGCGTGTTCTCTGGCACCACATATCCGACACAGGAAGTGATAATTGTCTTCTACATGCAGTGTTTAATATTCGTGAAATTGTGTATCTTTAGATGCAAGTTAGTGTGTTAATTTGCGAAGCTTTTGTGTTTTCTCGGAAAGTCCTTAAGGTGGCGTGTTTGTCAATGTCATGACGCTCACTGCCCCCCCCCCCTCCCCGACCCTGAGAGCAGGATAAGCGGTTCGGATGATGGATGGATGGATGGATGGATGGATGATGCTCACCGCTCCTTCACTGGGACCATTAGGCAGTCACCTTAACCGGCTGGTTCCACTCCAGTGTACACTGAATGAAATCTGTGTTACCTTGCATCACTTCATAACACCACTCACAGGCAACAGGGACTGAGTGACGAGTAGTTCATCAGATATATACACAAATCCCAACATGTCCTCTTCAGTACCACATGCTGTATACAGCTAATGATATTTTACCCACACACACACTGTCTGATAATGCAGTGCATTCAGAGCAGTGTCAGCCATTCTCCACCAGTGTTGCCATTGCTGCCCACATAGCAAAATTGCTGTGGCCTGGACCCGTCCCACACCGATACTGTCTTCCGGCCCACATACCGTGTGGAATGGTGGCACTTGGGCGGCCCGCTCCTGTTTGCCAGATCTGGGCCAGAACCAAGCCATAGCGATGCCACATATTTGCCAAAGGTGGCCCACATTTGATTTGGCATATTTGCTATTATACACGTGGGCCACTTGAGGCTCACATCCATTTTGTCAGGGCTAGAAGAAGGCCACCAGTGCTGCATCATTGCCTGAAGTGGGCCACATCCGGATGCTGTCTGGGTGCCAGTCTCCCCGACGTGCGTGAGGTGCGAGGGTCCGTTCATTGCTGCTTGCAGCTTGAATTTAAATTGCATGGGAAGATGAAGTCAAATGATCAGCAGGCGAAACAGTTTTTGACCCAATTCTTTCTTCCATGATTCCCAGAAGAGTCCGGAGAGAGACTCTTGTCAGACTGTCTGACTCTCTGCCTACCACATTATTCAAAATCTGGATTTGTGGCGAGGGAGAGGAATCGTTTTGGTGCTGTGCTGCGTCTAACAACATGATTCCCTTTCAGACTAGCTTGCTGTAGGCATACATATTTAATCGTACACCAAATACATTTAAAAAAAATTTTGAGAGCTCAGAAAAAAACCTCGTGTCTGGTCTTCTGGTTTGATTTTATGATCAGTCTCGTTTTCGGTTTATATTGCCCAGCATCATCTTTTATTTAGCGACTCGTCTGCTTTTGACTGTTCATTCTTTTTATTGCAATATGCATTCACCGAATGTCCCCAGAACATTAGACACACCGCACACTTCACGAACTTCAAGCCAAAAAATATGCTGCCTGTGAAACTGGGGCGTCCAAAGGGGACGGAAATGGGGGGGGTGGGGTGCTGATCTGAGACCAGTGAGGTTGTCACGAAGCTCTTATTGTCATGTGACTTGACCACAAACACAAAAATAATTGTTTTTTTCCTAAGAGCAGGGATTCCCTGAGTGTGGTGCGCGCGCACCCCTTGGGATGCTCGAGCTTCCTTTAGGTAGTGCAAGAGGAAAAATGTAATGGTGGTGTAATGGTGGTGTAATGGTGTTACGAGATGGATCGTGTGTAACTTTAACTGCAATGTCAGTGGCGGCTGGTGTTGGAAAAAATGTTTTTTTTGGGGGGGGGGCGCAATTTACCTTTGCGCAGCGCACCTGACAGCTGCTTTAGTGTCCACACAGTCACAGAGTTATTAACAAGGTCGATGTAGCCCATAGATTTTATCAGGGTTCGTAGACGGTGGATGATTGACAGTCGAGACGAGGCGCGTCGCGGTGGGTGCGAACATGATTGACAGCCACGAGAACTGTTCAATCACATTAGATCAAAAAACATGAGAACAAACCAATTCGCTGTCAATAAAAGTGGGCGTGTCTGGGCCATGGAAAATCCGAAGAAACCAATCAGGCAGCAGCCTCGGGCCACCTGCTCGCCACAAGTGTGAGGGCTTACATAAACAAGGTATGGTTTGGCCGGCGCCCCTCACCCAGGAAGTAGATGTATTCAGACAGAAATCCACCAAATACCATTTGAACCAATATTTAATGGCTGCTGACAGACTGAAAAACACTTTTATTTCATAATTATTTGCATTATACAACTAAGTTATATGTGATTTGACGGGGCCGGTGCCCCAGCGCCCTCTGCTGGCCAGCCGCCACTGGTACGGTTAAGTGTAATTTAAACTTGATGCAACTTTTCTTTGTGAGCGGCTGAAATATGGCGGCGTTTACCTCCTCTGATCTCATGATGGGCCTACCCGCCTCTGGGCCTGCGCGCGTGTCCGCGCCCTCGCCCACCCTCTTTGCGCTTTAAACGTGACGGCTTGTGCGTTACTTTGTTGCCATTTATTGAAACTTTGTTGCAGTGTCGTTTGTTTCATTCGAACGCGAGAGCACATTGTCGCCATCTCGAATAAATGGTTACGTGTGTTGTGTGGCTATAAATAGGCTCTGTTGCGGTTTCTTGTTTTGTTTATTTATTTGTTTTGTTTTGTTTTGTTTTGAAGACGTGGGGGATTGGGGGGGTGTCTCCTAAAGAGTTTGGGAACCGCTGCTTTAGAGGGGGGGGGGGCAGATATCGTCTGCCGCCTTAGAGCCGTCCGTCCTAGTGCTGTAGGCCCAACACACCCGGCCATCCAGTGTGTAGTTAATTTATTAATTTGATCAGTTTGAGTGAAACAAATCCCAGAGCCTCCTTCAAAACCCTGGCGGCCCCGTCGTCATCATCATTAAGCACTACAAGACGTCCCGGTACGAGGTCCGCGTGCCTGCGTGACCGGTGTTCTCCGACATCACACGAGCGTCTCCGAGAGGGAGCGGAGCCCAACGGGTTGTGAACGGCTCCCAAATGAAGAGCCCCAGTCGTCAAGAGCTGCTCTTCATCCCCCCCGGCGTCCGCTGACTGTCAGGTCGGCCCACTGAGGGTAAGTGATCCGAGAAGGGTCGTTATTTTCTCGCGTGCATGAGGAGGAATGTGTGTCGTTAGTTTGTCCCGGCATGGGACGGGTTAAATGCTGCAGTTTTGTTTGGTAGACCCGCTCTATCGGCTATCCCAACGCAGAGCAGCCTGGCCAGACTTTGGCTCATCATATTTCCCCTGAAAACAATGTATTTCATGGCAACCACCAGGGGGGGGTCAAGTCAGTTTTATTTGTGTAGCCCAATATCACAAATCACAAATTTGCCTCAAGGGGCTTCACAGCAACACAACATCCTGTCCTTAGACCCTCGCATCTGATAAGGAACAACTCCCTAAAAAAAACCCTTTAACAGGGAGAAACCTGAGGGAGAGCAGCAGAGGAGGGGTCTCCCTCCCAAGACGGACAACGTGCAATGGATGTTGTGTTTACACAATTTACACAACACAACACTGAAAGAGGACAACAGAATTATAATGGAATTATAAAAATATATGAAGAATATGAGGAGGAGGATGCCAAGCAGTGTCCGGACGCCACCGGAACAGCCCAGCACCCACGCCACGTGACCACCATCACCATGTTGGGGGGGGGGGACCCAGGATAACAACACTTATATGGATTTATAAGATATATAAAAAGAAAATGCGATGAGGGGAATGCCAAGCAGCGTCTAGGTGGCGACCACCATCACCATGGAGACCTGGGAGGAGGACCGACTGCGCGTGCGCACAAGGGAGACTCGAATGACACCAGGGTGAATATCTGACCATACTTTACCTCCAATTTGAGAAATAATCAACATGTGTAGGTAATGCATTAATTCCTCAATCTAATGTCTTGGACAGAGTGCTTAACAAAACAGCTTCATGTAGCCGGGTGGTTGCATGTAGCCGGGTGGTTGCATATAGCCGGGTGGTTGCATGTAGCCGAGTGGTTGCATGTAGCTGGATGTGCATTTTAACAAAGCTTGGGGAGAATAACGCATTTTAACAGAAACGAGGTCAAGCAAAATATATTAACTCTGTAAAAAACTTGTGATGCAGCCCAAATAAACCTCTGGAGAGTCTATTGCGTTCTTGTAATCATTTTGTTATAGCTATTTTTTATTTCTGTCCTTTTTTTTTTTACGTGACCAGCAGGACTATCTATGAACAAAAGTAGCCTAGATTATTCGATCATATTTCACTCCAAGTAACATTTTTATTCTCATCGCCTTCAAGTGACAGCAGCTGCCGGTGTTTTGCAAATGTTGGATCCCCTGTAGAATATGCATCCCTTGTAGTCCGTAAGGCCAAAAGCAGACCCTGGTTCTGTTCTTCCGTACGGAGGCGCAGTGAGCTAACCAACATATATACGTTAAAGATGTCAGGCAAATCATATTGCTATGATGGGCGTGTCTAACGCCGTGTTGTTCATGTCTGATAGTGAAACTGGGGCAGGAAAAGAAGATAGCGGACAGTATTCATCATCTGTGTCATGAACAGCATTAGCAAATGCACAAACGCTGCCCATTGTTGCGAGTGTCTTTTGTGTTGATATGTGTGATGATGTTCCAAAGTATGCCTTGATACATTTTCTGCATGCGTGTTACCAAAGTAAGCATCTTTTTTAAAACGTCGGCCTTATGGAATAGACCCTATAGATCTGTTTTGTTTCTTTTTCTTTTATCATCAAACATATCGAGTGTTCTACTGATGTTGTTACAAACTTTTCAAGGGACCATATGTAGACAAGTCACATGATGAGATCTGACCCATGCAGATGGGGGATATCACATGGGGACCCACGGGAAGAAGGTCCTGGGGTCGAGCCGTGGGGTAGTCCAAACTCGGGGGTCATCCCAGGTCGTCCTCTGTGTGGAGTTTGCATGTTCTCCCCGTGTCTGTGTGGTTTCCTCTGGGGGCTCCGGTTTCCTCCCACAGTCCAACGACATGTAGGTCAGGTGAAACCCCTATGGTGGACTGGCGGCCTGTCCAGGGTGTCTCTCCACTTGCCACCCAGTGATTGCCGGGATAGGCTCCAGCATCTCACAGCCTTGAGTAAGGATAAGTGGTTTGGGTGATGGATGAATGGAAGTTCTCGTGTCTGCGGGATACGTAGTCTACAGGGACCTCCAAATTTGACAGAACACCGGCACTGGCTCTTTTGGTCCCCGCCTGCAGTGTGCTGATGACAGACTGGCTGGAGCCGCATGCAGGCCTCAAGACGTTAGAGTAGGCTGATGTACTCTGGCCATCAGATGGTCTGATTCTGTCTGCACAATCATATCATGTGAAGACAGAATAAAATTCACGTCTTTTGTGGCCTTTCAGACGTAACCAGTCCTCCTTTGCTTGTCAACACTCCACATAGCTCCACCGTTCATCTCCCTCTCCTCCCCCCGCCCTCTGATTTTAATGAATCTGACAGGTGCAAGCAATACGGTGGAAACCTGTCTTCTCCTTTAGTTGTGAAATAAAGATTTTGAAGTGAACTGTGCTACAGCGCGTGTCCAACTGATGATCCCTACAGTCTGGATGTTTTCTGGACAAGACTGTGGTTGGTGGAGTCTCCTTACCTTCTTTAGCTGTGCTGGACAGAAACACCATAGAAAATGACAGAATTAGTCCATTTACCAGTATTAGAAATGAAAATTTGCTTGGTGCAGTGGTTAGTGTGGTCGCCTCACAGCAAGAAGGCCCTGGGCTCGAGCCCCGGGGTAGTCCAACCTTGGGGGACGTTATGAATATGCGATCGTACACACAAGGTTTGGACAGTTGCTGGAGAGGAGACCATCAGGAGTGCAACAACAATAATGCAGTTTTTAGAATAGACACACCGTGAAAACTGTGCATCTCAAGTACACACTCAGACAGGCTTAACTGGGTGACCCGCTCTCCTGGCGCAGAAATCCTTTTTATTTTTTCATTTTTTGATGCCTCATTATTTATAAATGTCCAGTGCTGCTAGAAGAGGGTAGCCTGCGTGTGCTTGTGCGCGTGCACTTTTTTAAAGTCTTGATTTTGATATACTCTATTGAACCCCGAAGGGAAATTCCTCTCTTCATTTAACCATGCTAGCTGTGTAGCTAGGAGCAGTGGGCAGCCGCCGCCGTGGGCAGCGCCCGGGGACCAACTCCAGCTCGTCTTGCCACCCCTCGGTCAGGGGCACAGACAGGGGTATTAACCCTAACATGCATGTCTTTTTGACGGCGGGGGAAACCGGAGCGCCCGGAGAAAACCCACCGCAGACACGGGGAGAACATGCAAACTCCACACAGAGGACGACCTGGGATGACCCCGGGGTTCGAACCCAGGACCTTCTTGCTGTGAAGCAACAGCGCTAACTACTGCGCCACCGTGCCGCCCACTTGCTTTGGCCTGTGTGAGTGTGTGCAGCATGGCTTCTAACATGTGTCCTGGCTGTCACCATTACTTTGTATTGGGTACAGCCATTTCTCCTCTCAAGCGGGGTTTATGTAAGACAGGTGGAACGCGATGTCGAGAGCGAACCGATGAAAGGTGAGGCACAGCTTTGCGGAGTCCCCACATCTGCAGTCATCGATGGCTTTTCCGCCTCTTTAGAGTGCCGGAAAAAGATCCGTCCTCTGGAGTCAGAGTGAAGACAGCCAGAGGCTTTGATTTCTGAGTGGGATGCCCTGGCTGGGATTATATAGAATAAGGAGGAGGAGTGGATGAAAGGGAAATGAGCGAGAGACGGAGAGAGACAGAGAGAGAAACTGCACGAAAATGGGGGAAGAAGGACAGTTGCTGCAAGAGAGGGGAATCGTACAGTGATATAGCGGAACACAAAAGGGTGGCGGAGAGGTGGCCGGGGACGAGATGGAGCTGTCGAAGAGAGGGAAGACGGAGGTGTGACCGAGAATGCTTGTAGGGGGAAGACAGGGAGTGGCCTCAAATGGCGACAGTAGAAACTTGCAGTAGATGGGAGACTGGCAAAAGAAGTGAGAAAATGGAAGAAAAGGCCAAAAGGGTGGGGGGGGGGCAAAGACAGAGTGCAGAATTCACTGGGGTAGAATGATGGAGGGAGTGAAGCTACATGAAGGCAGAGAGAGGGAGAGCGAGTGAAAGACGGCAGATGTTATATTTTGTGCGTCTGGCAGCCAATAGGCGACAGCCCAAAGGACCGGGAGACGAGTGCGAATGAGCATGCGTGTATATGAGCGTGTGTGTGTGTGTGTGTGTGTGTTTTGTCATGTGCTTGCATATTTGTGCTCAGTGAGGCAGGCCATATAATGTTTTTTATTTTGCCTCAGATGCTTAAAATGTCTGTCCAGGGTGTCTCCCCGCCTGCCGGCCAGTGACTGCTGGGAAAGGCTCCAGCATCCCCGCGACCTTGAGAGCAGGACAAGAGGTTCGGCTAATGGATCGATGGACGGATGCTGAAAATAGACTCTAATGAAGAGCCTCGCAGATTGTGTTCTGTCCTTGAAGACCTGCTGTGAGGACAAACAGATGGACACGGTTCACTAGTCGTCCTCTTCCCTACAAACCAGTTCTCGTCACCGCGTTGAGAATCTTGGATCAGTCGAACACCGAAGACCCGCTCGCCTGTGGAGGTCCATCAACGCACAATACACTGGCTTCATGCCAGGGTGAGGCAGCGACATTTCCCGAAATAGGGACAGAGAGAGGGCGGCACGGTGGCGCAGGGGTTAGCGCGGTCGCCTCACAGCCAGAAGGTCCTGGGTTTGAGTCCCGACCCGGGGTAGTCCAACCTTGGGGGTCATCCCGGGTCGTCCTCTGTGTGGAGTTTGCATGTTCCCCCCGTGTCTGCGTGGGTTTTCTCCGGGGGCTCCGGTTTCCTCCCACAGTCCAAAGACATGTAGGTCAGGTGAATCGGCTGTACTAAATTGTCCCTAGGTACGAATGTGTGGGTGTGGATGTCTAAGTTGGCTCTGTGTGATGGCCTGGCGGCCTGTCCAGGGTGTCTCCCCACCTGCCGCCCAATGACTGCTGGGATAGGCTCCAGCATCCCCGTGACCCTGAGAGCAGGATAAGCGGTTCGGATAATGGATGGATGGATGGATGGATGGATGGATGGATGGATGGATGGATGGATGGGACAGAGAGAGCACTATTCTGAAATTTTGCCGTAACTTGATCGTTGTGGATGAATGTAGAAAAGGACTGGGCTGTGCTTTCTGTCCACCAGGGAGACAACCTGCACCGTGACGCAGCTTTGCTCCACCTTTTACTTCCGATGTAATAGAATCAGTGGGCTTTTAGGCCCCCTGCCCACAGCGTGGTGAGGCAGCAGCGGTGCAGCGGGTTGGCCGAGCCCTTTTAGGAGGCAACAAATGTTGACCGCCAGATTATTACACTGTGAAATATTAATTAACTCTATTAAATTAAGGAGGACAACAGCCTCCCTAACGATATCAACGTGTAGATGTGTGTGTGTTCTCCAGTTATTAGACCCTCGTAAAACGGATAAGAAAAAAGCCATACAAGGCGACCTACCCTCACCCAGACACAGCAGAGACAGACATAATAAGGACGATAACTTGGTCTCTAATGGTCTAGGAGAGACTGACAAACGAGACTCTCGATGCACAACTCGGAGTCAAGCAGGTTTCGTTCACAAACCTGTTTATTTGGGTCAGAAGGCAGGGCGAGGTCAGTATACCGGGAAACAATCGGCGACCAAAGCAGACAGGAGGCCGGCAGACAGGAGAACGGGTTCACACACAGTTCAGGTGGGCAGGGTGTCGGTTCAAAACGGGCGACCGGAGCAGACGAGGGGCCAGGCATAAGAAATGGAGTCCAGAAGCCAGGCTGCAGAGTCAATCGCGGGCAGGTCCAGCAGAATAATCACAAAGATAACGCTGGCTAGCTACACACGAGCCAATCTGGCGAGAGACCGGTGAAAAGGGAGCGGTATCAGCAGTATGGCCTGGATGAGGGGGGGATGAGCTGCAGGTGAGGAGATGGGTGGGGAAACCAGGGGAGGGGAGTGGTGTGACGGCCATGCCGGAAGGGGAGATGGGAACTGAAATGACAGGGAGACCATGATCTGGAAACAGCTGACGAGTCAGTAAAGAAAAGGTTATGGCCGAGGTCATGAACTAGATGGACTGATAGATGAACTCTGGTAGACGTTGACAGACCCCCCCCCTCCCCTCCGCCCCCTTCTCTCTAGCAACGGCTCCTGACGTTCCACCAGGCTGGTCAGGGTGGGACGGCTGGAAGTCCCGGATGAGGAAGGGGTCTAAGATGCTGCGGGTGGGGACCCAGGAGCTTTCTTTGGGGCTATAAGTGTCCCAGTCCATGAGGTACTGAATCCCTCTGCCACGCCATTGGGATCTAATGAGGCAACAGACCGTGTAGACTGGCGCTCCACCAAGGAATCGGGGTGGTGTCGGGGGTCTGGAGGAGGGCCGAAGTGGACTTTCAGCAACGTGCTTAAGCTCGGATACACTAAATATTGGGTGGATCCTCATGGATTTTTCTGGATTTTTAATTTCCTGAACTTAGTCACTAAAGAAGGAGGCAAATTCATTGCAGGCCCTGGTAGATAGAAATTCAGAGGCTGCTGCCAGGGGGGGGGGTGGGGGTGGGGGGGTTAGCCTGTTGACAGTAGCAAACAAGGCACGTACAGTATTATTGTTTATGGCGATGGAGTCAGAGAAGAGAGACCGCCTTGCATCCCTCAGCTCCAAATCATTAACGCACAGTCTCTCTCTACAGATTTCATAATGAACAGTAGGATTTGTCTTTCGCCACCAGCCCTCAGCTTTACGACTCGTTTTCCTCCATGGAGATCTTTTCTTACCAGAAACCACCTCCACCTTAGCAGGTGCGATAGCATCGATAGCATCTGTGGTTTTGGAATGAAAATGGTCTGCGAGCCCGCTGAGCGAGGCCCGAGGGAGGGCGGGTGCGGAAGACCGAGCCTGAATAAATATTTCGCTGGGGCTTTCAGTGATACGCCGTTCTGTGATGACCTCTGCTGGAGCGTTTGTGCGCATGGAGACGGTACTCTGACAGAAGACACCGGAATGATCGGAGAGAGCCACATCAGTCACCACAACCTTAGAAATGTTCAGAATAAGGAAGTCCAGAGTGTGGCCCCTTGTTGTGTGTGGGCTCCGTCACGTGCCGAGTCGGCCCATAGGGATCGAGAACACAACCCGGTTCTTTAGTTCCTCTGTCCTGGGGGTTCTCAGCATGGAGGGTGTATATCACCAGCAGTAACCACACAGCCAAATCCAATACAGATTACAGACAGCGGCTCAGTTACGTCATCGAAAAAGTTTGCCACATATTCAAAAGAAGCAACATTTTCCACAAGATGATATCTTCCCGCACTGGAGCGAATCTTTAGACAAAATGGCGACTCCGCCTCCTTTCTTATGCTGTCTGGTTTCACTCACACGGCCGAAGTTGGCAGGGCTTGACTCAGTCAGAACAGCTGCACCGTTGTCTTGGGCTAACCAAGTCCATCCGTTATCCAAACCGCTTATCCCAATCGGGGTCGCGGGGATGCTGGAGTCTATCCCGGCGGTCACTGGGCAGCAGGCAAAAACACAACATTTAGACGGCGCTCGAAATCACTGATTAAAATGTTTTTCCCTGATGTTTAGTAAACGCTGAATTTAACGTGTTAAAAGTAAATATCCGCGCAAATGTTTTGCAACAGGCCGTGGCTGCTGGCACACAGCTGGAGCCAGTTTAGATGAGGTAGCTGTGTGCTTTGAGTTACACTGTTCCTCCTGAAGCGGGCCAGAACCGGGATTGCAGAATGTGGAGTTGCTCCTCACTGTCCGGGGTGGGCTGTAACAGCAGCAGAGGGTCCATACTCAGTAAGCTGAGAGAGATATAAGCCGAAGGGGCGGGGGCAGGGGGGGGGTAAGGACCCAGTTGGTACTAGTAGTCAGCATGCCCAAGCAAGAACTTTTGGTGTTGCATAATATCTCGTCAGTCCCCCTTTATCTGCATCCTTAGCTTGCGTGGATATCTCTGAGAGGAGGTGGCGGGGGGGGGGGGTCCATGGTGTAGTCCTTGTTTTCCTTGGTAGAAAAGATTGCTCTACTTTTCCCATATTTTCCCGACCCTTTCTAAATACCGGCAGCGAGGTGCCGGAGGCCGCAGGTTAGGTCGGCAGTAGGCGTGGGAACCCCCACTCTGTTTAAATAAACCCAGCACGCCTGACTGACAGCTGCTTTAGTGTCCACACAGTCACAGAGTTATGGAGAAGGACGATGTCGCCTATAGGTTTTATTAGGGATCGTAGACGGTGGATGATTGACAGTCGAGACGGGGCGCGGTGGTGGTCGTGAACACGATTGACAGCCACGAGAATTGTCCAATCACATTAGATATAAAAAACAACAACCATTAAAACGATACCAATTCGCTGCCAACAAAAGTGGGCGTGTCTGGGGCGGCGCAGAACTGCGCCCCCTGGAAAAGCTGAAGAAACCAATCAGACAGCAGCCTCAGGTCACCTGCTCGCCACAAGTTTGAGGGCTTACATAAGGTGTCGTTGGGCCGGCGCCCCTCACCCAGGAAGTATATGTACTCAGACGGAAATCACCCAAACACCATTTGAACCAATATTTAATGGCTGCTGACAGACTGAAAAACACTTTTATTTCATAATTATTTGCATTATGCAACTAAATTATATTTAACATGTTTAAGTAGAGTTTCATCTCTTGATATTTGAAGGGGGGCGGCGCCCCAGCGCCCTCTACTGGCCAGCCGCCACTGCTATGAATAAGAAATGGGGCCAAATATTATCTATCATCTGCATGTCCTTAGATAACCCCTCCACACACACACACGTGTACAAATAAGATTAAAAAAAAAGATAAAACAGGGGAGACACAAAAGAAATAAAGAATGGAAACACCGAACAGGTGATACTGAAAAAGGAAGGGAGAAGAAGTTGATGATAATGATGATCATGATGATTTATTTTGAACACGCATGAAGCAATCAATCAATCAATCAATCGATCAATCAATCAACCAATCAACCAACCAATCAATCAGATTTTATTTGTATAGCACTTTTCATACAAACAAATGTAACACAAAGTGCTTCACACAATAAAACAATGAAATCAATAAACCCCCCCCCCTCACAAAAAATAAATAAAAGTACAGGCAAATTTCAGAAAAGTACAAACAAGTTTAAAACTGGGTTAGTAAAACAAATAAGCAGAATATAACATACAGATAAGTCAACTCTGCCACCTCCAGCTCCAGCTCCTGTCTTTTCATCAGTGCCACTGTCTCCAAACCATACAACATAGCTGGTCTCACTACCATCTTGTAAACCTCCCGTTTAACTCTTGCTGGTACCCTTCTGTCGCAAATCACTCCTGACACTCTTCTCCACCCACTCCACCCTGCCTGCACTCTCTTCTTCACCTCTCTCCTGCACTCCCCATTACTTTGAACAGTTGACGCCAAGTATTTATGCCTTCATCACCTCTACTCCTTGCATCCTCATCATTCCACTGTCCTCCCTCTCATTCATGTATATGTTTTCTACTACTGTGAACAATAACTTAGTTGAATTTAGATATAGAGACGATGAAAGATGAACATGGCTCATCTGTTCCCTGACCAGCCTACCTGTCCATAACATCGATATACTTTCTCTCTCTAGACAGAAAGGAACCAGTCAGTATGATGGCAGTGAGTGGGATCGTGTTCAGCTTCCTCCTCAGCACAGGTATGTATGCACAGTAATATTACTGATGGTGCTCCCTCCAGCAATAATGTGTGACTTTGTGTTAGCTTTGTCACTTGTTTAGTGTGGATTTGTGTTTTTATCTAACAAGACACCACAGCGTATTCTTGGCAGGAGAAAAAGGGCACCTTTAGTCAAGTATAGTCAGACTGGTGTATAGATAAAGTCAGCTCAGTGTTTTTTGTAAGTAAACATAATGTTGGGGATAAAGGTGCAGCTATAATCTGTTATTGGTTTCTTGGAAAGACAAATGATCGGAAAAGACCTCTAATGATTATTTTATTTATATTTGTTACTAGCTCTCTGTGCCCCTGTGAAAGGCAAGACTTGTTTTCACTTTATCTGACCAGCAGATGGTAATTTGGAGATGGACAGTGGCCAATAATAGATGGTAAACTTTTATTGGCCTCTCATGTTTTCTTCATTCTCTTGTTCTTTCTCACCAAACGTCTCCTGCACCCGCCCCACAGTTAAAGAGGAGTCGAACACCTTGTTCCACAGGGACGACTTCCACATCTTGCTGCCCTCCCAGGGGGCGGAGGTCACCTTCCAGTTCAGCTCCACGGGCGGCAGACGGGTCCTGATGCGGGACGCCAATGTGGTCGGCACCAAGCTCAACCGGGACCGGCAGCGGGCCAGAGGTAGAGCAACTGGAGGGTTGCCAGTTTGATCCTCAGCTCCTCCTTGCAAAAATGCCGAGGTGTCCTTGAGCAAGACACCCAGCCTCTAACTGCTCCCGATGAGCAAGTCGTTACTTTGCATGGGTGACACTGCCGTCAGTGTATGAATGTGTGGGTGTGGGTGGGTGGATGTGAGTCATTCATGGATTGTAAAGTGCTTTGAGTGGCTGTTGCAGCTAGAAAAGCGCAATGTAAATACAATCCATCTACCGTTTAACTGCTACCTCAGCCACCCCATCCTCGACGCTGTGAGGCAGATGAGGACGTGCACACTGTGAAGAACCCCGAGACACCGGATAACATCCAGCACGTTTCACTTGTCCGACATGAGGCATCGGGCGAACGAGAGTACTCCCGACGGCATCAAACGCATTGGAGCTGTAGGCTGCACAGTTCACCAGTAGAGCCTCTCCTGCTTTTAGAGGAGGTGGGTTTGCCGCGTAGAGAAACTTTGGAGGACTTGTCCGCCCTTAAGAGGATAGGACAGGTTTCTTTTAAATGTAATAGATTACTGGTTACCTGTTTAAAAAAGGAATCAATGATGTGATTCCCTCCTATAGCATGGGTTCCCAAATGTGTTCATGCCGTGACCCACCTGTGGAAATACTTGTGGCCCAGGACCCACCAGAGACTTTGTGCAGTAAAATAAGGAATACATTTTCAATATCTCATATTAGACAATTAACAATCCAATCTATGTTGTTCATCAATGTATTATTGCCCTTTTCAGTCTTCAGTCATTCCTTACTAGTGATCAAATGAAACAGACAAGTTGTGTCTGCATTAAACAAGATATTTTAGAGTATATTTAAATACTTATATTGTTTGCACTGGCTCAAAGACTACTAGTACTACTGCTACCGTCAGCTGCTCCCACTAGGGGGCGCCACAGTGGATCATCCCTTTCCATCTCTTCCTGTCCTCTGCATCTTCCTCTGGAACACCAGCCACCTGCATGTCCTCCCTCACCACATCCATAAACCTCCTCTTTGGCCTTCCTCTTCTCCTCTTCCCTGGCAGCTCCATATTCAGCATCCTTCTCCCAATATACCCAGCATCTCTCCTCCACACATGTCCAAACCATCTCAACCTTGCCTCTCTTGCTTTGTCTCCAAACAGTCCAACCTGAGCTGTCCCTCTAATATACTCGTTCCTAATCCTGTCCTCCTTCATCATTTCCAGTAAAAATCTTCAACTCTGCCACCTCCAGCTCCGCCTCCTGTCTTTTCGTCAGTGCCACTGTCTTCAAACCATATAACATAGCTGGTCACACAACCATCTTGTAAACCTTCCCTTTAACTCTTGTTGGTACCCTTCTGTCGCAAGTCACTCCTGACACTCTTCTCCACCCACTCCACCCTGCCTGCACTCTCTTCTTCACCTCTCTCTGCACTCCCTATTACTTTGGACAGCTGACCCCAAGTATTTAAGCTCATACGCCTTCGTCACCTCTACTTCTTGCATCTCATCATTCCACTGTCCTCCCTCTCATTCACGCATAGGTTTTCTGTCTTGCTCCTACTGACTTTCATTCCTCTTCTCTCCAGTGCATACCTCCACCTCTCCAGGCTCTCCTCAACCTGCACCCTACTCTCGCTACAGATCACGATGTCATCTGCGAACGTCATAGTCCATGGAGACGCCTGCCTGATCTCGTCCATTAGCCTGTCCATCACCATTGCAAGCAAGAAAGGGCTCAGAGCTGATCCTTGATGTAATCCCACCTCCACCTTTAACCCATCTGTCATTCCAACTACACACCTCACCATTGTCACACTGCCCTCATACATATCCTGCACCACTCCTACATACTTCTCTGCAACTCCCAACTTCCTCATACAATACCACACCTCCTCTCTCGGCACCCTGTCATATGCTTTCTCTAAATCCACAAAGACACAATATAACTCCTTCTGACCTTCTCTATACTTCTCCATCAACATTCTCAAAGCAAACATCGCGTCTGTGGTGCTCTTTCATGGCATGAAACCATACTGCTGCTGCTGATCATCACCTCTCCTCTTAACCTAGCTTCTATTACTCTTTCCCATATCTTCATGCTGTGGCTGATCAACTTTATACCTCTGTAGTTGTTACAGTTCTGCACATCACTCTTATTCTTGAATATCGGTACCAGTATGCTTCTTCTCCACTCCTCAGGCATCCTCTCACTTTCCAAGATTGTGTTAAACAATCTGGTTAAAAACCCCACTGCCATCTCTCCTAAACATCTCCATGCCTCCACAGGTATGTCATCTGGACCAACTGCCTTTCCAGTCTTCATCCTCTTCATAGCTGCTCTCACTTCCTCCTTGCTAATCCACCAAATTTCCTGATTCACTATCCCCACATCGTCCAACCTTCTCGCTCTCATTTTCTTCATTCATCAGCCCCTCAAAATACTCTTTCCACCTTCTCAACACACTCTTCCTGCTTGTCAGGAAATTTCCATCTCTATCCTTGATTGCCCTAACCTGCTGCACATCCTTCCCAGCTCGCTTCCTCTGCCTAGCCAATCGGTACAAGTACTTTTCTCCTTCCTTAATGTCCGACCTCTCATAGAATTCACCATACACCCTTTTCTTTGCCTTCGCCACTGCTCTCTACACTTAATGCCATATCTCCTTGTACTCCTGTCTACTTTCTTCATCTCTCTGACTATCCCACTTGTTCTTTGCCAACCTCTTCCTCTCTATACTTTGCTGTACTTCCTCATTCCACCACCAAGTCTCCTTGTCTTCCTTCCTCTGTCTTGATGACACACCAAGTACCTTCCTAGCTGTCTCCCTCACTATTTCTGCAGTGGTTGCCCAGCCATCCGGCAACTCTTCAGTACCAACCAGTGCCTGTCTTAACTCCTGCCTGAACTCCACACAACAGTCTTCCTTCTTCAACTTCCACCATTTGATCTTTGGCTCTGCCTTCACTCTCTTCCTCTTCTTGGTCTCTGAAGTCATCTGACAGACCACCAGCCAACGCTGCCTAGCTACGCTCTCCCCTGTCACCACCTTGCAGTCTCCAATCCCTTTCAGATCGCACCTCCTCTTTAAGATATAGTCCACTTGTGTGCACATTCCTCCACTCTTATACATCACCCTGTGTTCCTCCCTCTTCTTTAAATATGTATTCGCCACAGCCATTTCCATCCTTTTTGCAAAATCCACCACCATCTGTCCTTCCACATTTCTCTCCTTGACACCACACCTTCCCATCACCTCCTCTTCATCTCTGTTCCCTCCACCAACAGGCCCATTGAAGTCCGCTCCAATCACCACTCTCTCCTCCTTGGGTACACTCTCCACCACTTCGTCCAACTCACTCCAGAATTCTTCTTCCTCTTCCATCTCACATCCAACTTGCGGGACATATGCGCTGATAACATTCATCAACACACCTACAATATCCAGCTTCATACTCATCACTCTGTGTGACAGTCTCTTCACCTCCAACACACTCTTGACATACTCTTCCTTCAGAATTACCCCTACCCCATTTCTTCTTCCATTCACACCATGGTAGAAGAGTTTGAACCCACCTCCAATGCTCCTGGCCTTACTCCCCTTCCACCTGGTCTCTTGCACATACAGTATACCTACCTTTCTTCTTTCCATCATATCAGCCAGCGCTCTCCCTCTACCAGTCATAGTGCCAACATTCGAAGTTCCGACTCTCACCTCCACACTCCTACCTTTCCTCCTCTCCTGCTGCCTCTGGTCATGCCTTCTCCTCTCCTTCTCCTTCGCCCAACAGTATCATTGTTTCCACCGGCACCCTGCTGGCCAACAGTACCGCTGGCGATCGTTGGTAACTGGGCCTCAACCGATCTGGTATGGAAATCTGATTCGTGATCCATATATTTGATTTGGCAAAGATTTTACACCGGATGCCCTTCCTGATGCAACCCTCCCCATTTATCCAGGCTTGGGACCGGCACCAAGAATGCACTGGCCTGTGCATCTTCAGTGGCTGGGTTTTGCATTGGCTCTAAGAGTATGATACAATAAATGTTTTCTCTAATTTATTTTTTATTTAAATAAACAGATATCTGATCACAGAAACAGAAAATAAGCATGCATTTCTTTCTGTGTCCCTAAACAAAATGTGGTTTTTGCAGATATCCCTCGACCCCCCTGACCCTCTGCTGCGACCCACTTGCTGGTCGAGACCCATAGTTTGAAATGCACAGCTCTATAGGAGTCAGAATAAAAAAAAATGTCATTGCACTAGCTTCATTTACTCTTGTATTAGATTGCCTCCAAACTCCATGATGCTGAATCAGCAATACGTTTAAGATTGTCGTTTATAATTTGAATTGTGTTACAATCCTTACATTCAACTATTCATAACTCTAAAAATTCGTATTTTGCAAAACAAAAATAAATCTGTGAATTGTTTGCTTATGTTTTTCGTGGACAAATCATGGATCAATTTATGTATCTGCAATCATACTACACTATGGCTACTCTCCTTATCCTGACAATTGGGGTGGGGGGTGGGGGTTTGACATAAGTGGACAACAACACAGAAAAAAAACAATCTAGATAAAGTCTCCTTTCTCCCAGTCGCTTCCTCCCAGCATAACCTTAGTTGCTTTATCTCATCTGCTGTCTGGGTAAATATAAAATGGTAGATGGACTGCATGTTTTACCGCTTTTGCAACAGCCACTCAAAGTGTTTCACAGTTAATGCCTCATATTCACCCACGCACACACACTCAGACACCGATGGTGGTGTCACCCATGTTAGGTAACAACCACCTCGTCAGGAGCAATTAGGGGTCAGCTGTCTTGCTCAGGAACGCCTCGGCATTTTTACCAGGCAGAGCCGAGGATCAACGCCTCAGCCCTCCAGTTACCAGAAATCTGCTCTACCTCTTGCGTCATTGCCGCCCCAAGTTGTCATCCTCCTCTGAGCTGATCTGTTCCTTTTCCAGGTTCCAAGCTGTCTTTGCTGAAACAATCATCAAACAGGCCCAAAAAAACTATTTCAGATCCCACCCATGTCCTCCACCCTGAGTACCAGCTTCTTCCCTCAGGCAGACCCTTCAGAGTCCTCCAGCGCAGACTCAACCACTTTATCTTTAACAATTTTTATTGATTTTCACAACACATTTTTATGCACATACACATGAATATATGGAACTACATAACCATAAATGTATTATACCTAATCCATATACATAGATTAGTACACAGATTGCACATATATTTTGCCATACATATTATTCATAATACACACATACATACAGAAAAAAGAAAAAAGGAAAATAAACAGACAAGAAAAAAAGGGGGAAGAAGGGGAAAATTGTCTGCCATCTCAATCTAACCCTAATCTTCCTTATTGAGTGAGATTTGTAAGCTCTTGTAATACTCGGAAAAGGGGGTCCAAATCTTCATAAACTTTTGTGTAGAGCCTTGACGGGTGTATCTGATTTTGTCAGGTTTCAAAAACTGCATAATGTCTTTAATCCCTCTGGAAAAGTTAGGTGAAGCTTGTTGCTTCCATGAGAGAACAATGGGACGTCTAGCAAGCAAGGAGGTGAATGTTATACTTACATGTGCTTCACCTTTAAGGGTACAAGTTTCTGGAGCAAAACCAAATAGGGCACATGTGGGGTGAGGAGGGAACAGCTTGCTATAGGGGTTAAAAATACTGGTCCAAATTGTGTTAAGGTTAGGGCATGACCAGAACATGTGTGTGTGATCTGCTGGTTGACTTTTACAGCGAGGACAGGGAGGGTCTGCGTTAGGACACATTTTGGCCAGTCTAGCATTGGTCAAATGTGCTCTCAAAACAACCTTTAGTTGTATTAAGTTGTGCCTTGCACATGGTGAGGAGGTATGTATTAGGCCAAGTGCAGCCTCCCAGTCATCATCCGTCATTTCCCCTCCGAGGTCCTCTTCCCAGAGTCTCCTAACAACTTGCAGTGAATGAGGGGAGATATTACTTATTCTGTCATAAAGAATTGATATCAAGCCTTTGCAGTCTGGGGATAAAGAAAGAATGTGACTGATTGTATCGTTTGTTGGCAAATTTGGAAAAGAAGTAATGTTTTACTGGGCAAAGTGTCGGATTTGGAGAGATCTGAAAAAGTGAGATTTTGGCAGATCGTACTTTTGGGAAAGTTGTGTAAATGAACAGAATTTTCCATCAACATATAAATTAGAAAGTGACTTGATTCCCTCTGAGAACCAAACTCCAAAGGTAGAATCAGAGAGACAAGGCGGAAAGTTGTAATTATTTTGGATAGGGGAAAGTACTAATGTCAAATGTAACTTAAAATGTCTCCTACATTGTGACCAAATTCTACCTGAATGGCACACTGTTGGGTTGGAAGAAAACTGGCTTGGAGGAGGGGGTGAGCAGGCACAAATTAAGGAGTGTAGATGAAATGGGCTGGAAGCATGTTCCATTTGTACCCAGGCCTCACAGCTGTCCGTCACACATTCCCCCATCCAGGAAAATGTTTTCTTAGTGCTACCAGCCCAATACTAATGGATGAAATGAGGTAGAGCAAGGCCAGCAAGCTTTTTAGGTCCCTGCAGTGCGCTTCTTTTAATTCTATGTGGTTTACCGTTCCAGATAAATGAAGTTCTTAAAAAAAAAGACTTCTTGATCAGAATGGGGATATTTTGGAATAGGTAAGTAAATTTTGGTAGTATAATAATTTTAATAAGATTGACTCGTCCAACTATGGAGAGGGGGAGCTTCATCCATCCGGCCATAATTTGTTCACATTTTTCAAATAAAATATCAAAATTCTTGGTGAAAAGAGCTGAGAAAGTGCGTGTCATTTAAACCCCAAATAGTTAAAGCCGTTTTTGACTATGCCGAATGGGAAATGTGAGATAGAAATTAGGGTAGCTGCCTGATTAAGGGGGAACATTTCACTTTTCTGAAAGTTAACTTTGTATCCTGAAACTTTTCCAAACTTAGTCAAAATATCAATAATGGGAGGAACGGAAGTTAAGGGGTTTGAAATATACAACAGAAGATCATCTGCATACAAAGACAGTTTATAAGTTAGGCCCACACGTTCCACACCCCAAAACTCCCCGGACTGTCTAAGAGCGACGTCTAAGGGCTCAATGGTGATTGCGAAAAGAAGGGGCAACAAGGGCAGTCCTGACAAGTACCCCTGCCGAGTGAGAAATATCTAGATTGTTGTCCATCGGTGATCACACTGGCCAAAGGAAGAGAGTAATCCAAGAGATGATGGCATCGTCAAATCCAAACTTATTTAGGGTTGAAAACAAATATTGCCATTCAACCCAATCAAATGCTTTTTCAGCATCAAGCGATACAACCATTTCAGGGGAGCGGCTCAGAGGGGCATACATAATATTTAGTCATTTTATCAAGTTTGAGCTGGAATGCCTATTTAGAATAAAACCCGTTTGGTCTGGAGATATAATCTGAGGCAAAATCTCCTCTACTCTCACTGCTAGAATTTTAGCTACTATTTTATAATCTACATTTAATAAGGAAATCGGACAGTATCAGAATCAGAGTCATGGGTGACAGTTTGTGTATGTACTGTATATATGCACTGTTATCTCTGTTTTTTAACAGCAAATACTGTGTGACAATGAAGTCTATCTTATCCTCTTTCTGCTATGATCATGTCGCTGCTCAGGTCAGCAGGCCAAACTTTGATCTGAAAAAGCCCTCCGCATCCGAGTGTGGTGGGATGAGGCATGGCAGTGTGTGTCTGTGTGTGTGTGTGTGTGTGTGTGTGTGTGTGTGTGTGTGTGTGTGTCTGTCTGTGTGTGTGTGTGTGTGTGTGTGTGTGTGTGTGTGTGGGTTCATGAGTGAAGGAGCATTGCGGCAGATGCCAGGCAGTAGCTATGCAGCCCTTTAACCACCGACCCACCCTCCATCCTTCTCGGCCTGCTGTTTTCCCGTTCCTACCCCGACTTCATAGCGATTCCCTCTGTTTTGGTTTTGTCCTCACTTTCTTATTCTGGCTGCTCTGATATTTGCGGATCAGTGCTCCCTGCACCCAGCCTCCTCCTCTCAGCTCCTGTCATATCGTTTCTCATTCTCTCTCATCCTCTGCCCCCTTCATCCTTTCCTCCTCTTCAGCGCCATTCTATTCCTATCCATATCCTATTATATGGCTAGTCTTTGCATCCCCTTAGTCGACATGAATAATTTCTCACTCTTCGGCGTTCCTATGTGACTCTCTTCGGTTTAAGTCTATTCCTATCCAGTGCAGCTAGTCTTTCTGCCCCCCCCCCCTTAAGTTGAAACAAACAATTGACGGACCCATTTATCTTCTACTAGATTGCAACAATAGAAAAAGGTGGCAGCCCGGAGGCTGTTTCCACTCGAAGACGGTGCTTTGGCTGAAGGTTCCACCACCACTTCAGAAATGCCCCCGCACATACCCAAGGGAAACCTTGCAGATATTTCCCATCCATCACCGCTGTAGACAGTCGAACACCCCCTACCAAATGATGAAGAACCCACAGCTACTGGGCTGCGGGAGTTAGGTTTAACACTTCTAATGCCTGAATGTAATAGTAGGTCAGTAATGATAAACTCACATGTGTCTAACTAATGCTTAACCTGTGGGCCTTCTCTAATCAACGGGAACAGTTTGTGTAACTGAATAACACAAGGAGCTCCTTAATTCCTGTCTTCCCCCTTTCTTCCTTCTTCTGAAATGCGAGAGGAAAATTCTTGGAGTCTTCAGAGACTCCAGGCTCTCTTTGGAGCAGCTAGTGTTTCTGTGTATTAGTTACACCCTTCCCTCCTTCCAAGACCTTCGGTGATTCCCTTCTTTCTTTCCTTCCTTCCTCTCCCCAGTTTTTCCCCCATTTCTTCCTGTTACTCCTCATTCCTTGCTATCCCCCTATCTCCTCTCCATCCTTTATCCCTTGGCAATTGACGGATTGTTCTAGTCTCGGTTCTGTGCCTTACAGCTGTTTTAATCGATATTCGTTCCTAAACTATTAGAGCTCGCTGGCTGGTAAAGAGGTTCGTACCAGCATCCACGTTTACCCCAAAATGTGTCCAAACCTCAAGTATCTGAGGTCTAGTGGAGAGCCAACTTCTCACAAGTGTCATTTTCACATGCCGTAAGTTCAAAAGCATCATTACCATAAGCATGTTGAAATGATTCAAAACGTCCAAATCAGTCGGTACCATCTCTCCAGAACTGCTTCAGTAAGAGATCAGAGGGCGGTTCAGGGTCAGTCAACCATTTCAGAGTAAAAGGGTTGGTTAAAACCCCTGTATGGTGCAGGGGAGGTGTGCAGATACGTTTGTGTGTGACAAAGGTTTATCTCCACCTCATGTTTTAACTGACCACACCCAAACCAACGACAGTCCAGGTTTGGTGCACTTAAATCAACGAAAAACTTTTTAGGATTTCCACGAGAAGCACAAAGCCACGGACAAAAGATCTGTTGGAAAACCGTATTAATTAAGTAGATCCATCTCAAACCATTTACATCACTGGTGGTTCTTTCTAACTTTTCCTGACTTTCCGAATTTTCTTACGAATAAAGGGAAATAAAACGAGGTTACATAAGCTTTAAAAGCCATGTAGGTTTACATGTCAGATTTGATACTTTGCCCAGTCGATAGAGTACATAGACAATTAAAAGCACACAACATTTATAAACGAGGTGCCTAAACGCTGGGCCCACAGGATGGTCAGATGGATGCAGTGCAAAAGAATCAAGGCGTTCTAATGATCATTGGTCTTTGACCTTATGCAAAGCATGGCAATATGAACACCAGCGTTTATTTGCTCGCTCGCTCTCTCTCTCTCTCTCTCTCTCTCTCTCTCTCTCTCTCTCTCTCTCTCTCTCTCTCTCTCTCTCTCTCTCTCTCTCTCTCTCTCTCTCTCACACACACACACACACACACACACACACACCGTCGTCTGTGTATTAGTGTGTATGTGTGTACGTGAACGTAAGGCGTTCATTGACTGTAAAGCACTTCTAGTGGCTGTCACAGCTAGACAAGTGCTATACAGATGCGATCCATTTGCCATTTGTAAATCCTGCACGTGTAAGCCGGTATGACGTCTCTCCTCCAAGCTCTCATTTTTTTTTAAGTGTATGGAACAGTGGTTATGTTTCACTTAAAAACTTGGAGAACTAATCTAAATCCTCGCCGAGCTTAACTACAGAATATGGAATACCTAAGCTTGCTGAGAACTAGGCGGGGCTACACATAAGAGGCGGGGCTACACATAAGAGGCGGGGCTACACATAGGAGGCGGGGCCACACCTACACCCAAACCCTAATCCTAATTATGATTATGGGCCATGTGTGGCCCCTGTGAAGGAAAACTGGCACGACGCGTTAGGAATTGTGCTTTGTTTCTTGTGTATTGGTTTCTCTGTGCCTGTGGGTCAAATCTGCTTTAAAGAGGGGTGTTGTGAATTCCCCAGAGGGGAGTAAGGGATGTTTGTAATGGGGGATGGGTGTTATCTTCCCTCCCATCTTCTTTGCTTAACTCATAGGGCCTTGTAATTCTATATGGCCCCCCTTAGCCGGGGATGACCAGATGTTTAAACCAACCTATGGCGTGAGGTATAGGAGATGTATGGTTTGAAGCTGACCAATGGATAAGTCTTTGACTTGGAAGGGTATGTAAGGAAGACAACTGCTTTGTTCAGGGAGAACACAGGGGGGTGTTTCTCCATATGGTGCAACACTATTTGTCTTGTCTTTGTCTTTGTATTGTACAATACTAAGTGTCTTTTATCGTCAACCACCAGTGGCTTTGTGTGATTACTTCTGAGTCCAGAGTGCTCACAGGTAAACCCCACGACACCTCGCCCCATTCCCCAGGCTGCAGCTGGGTGCAAGTCTGACTGAGGCAAAGGAGGCGGCACCGAGCAGATTGACCATACGTGATTCCAACATGGCGGCAAGCTGCTGCTAGATACTGGCTGGAAGGCTGAAAAGGTTTTTTTTTGTTTGTTTCTTTCTTTTCAATAAAGTGATTCATGTACAAAACATAGAGGTATACAAACACCTCTCAACATACAAGGCCCCTTAGGTAAGAAAGAGAACTTAAATTGTATAAAATAAAATACATAACAAACGATAGAGAATTTAAAGCAAATTAATAGATAAAACAAATTAAGGATACTAATACGTCTGCTTTTTTTCATAGTTGCTCCAGGGGTCCTCCAATAGTTGCAGTTCTTCATAAGCTCTGAGGAGAGATTTTGCAAGTTTTTTGTTCATTAGTCTCAAAGCCCTGAGACGATTGTCCACAAGGCCCCTTTGGAAAACAGAAAAAAAGGGGTTTCGTTTGCCTCCATTTGGACGTGTGGATGAAACATTTTGCCACGAGTATCAAGTTGTTGAAAATCAAGCCCCTCTTACTGTCCTTCGTGTTAATACCAAACAGAATATTTTCTCTCGGGAGAGGAGCAAGTTGGATTTGGGTTAACAGCCAGTGCTGCAAATCCTCCCCAAAATGTCACAGAGTACAGGCAATGGAAAAACAGATGATCAGGAGTTTCAATTTCTGTATCACAGAAGCTGCAGTTGTTATGATCAATACCACATCTCATTCTTAACAGCCCCCGCGACCCTGAGAGCAGGATAAGCCGTTCGGGTAATGATGGATGGATGGATTCTTAACAGCTCGTTGGATGGATAAATATTATTCATCATTGTGAAATGGACTTCTTTTGTCTTGGGGCTTATAGGATAAGGGATATAGTTAGTCCTCCAGTTGGATAACCGAGTTTCTATTTGATCGTATGGGGAATAGTATGTTGTTTAGGTGGTTACGTTTCAATTTGTTTGAGTTTTCCTCAGACAGAAAATCATGAGCATTAAAGTGAAGCACAGGTCGACCTGTCACGCCTGACTGTGCCTCTGTGTTGTGGATTAACATCCTAACGGATACAGGGGGCACGTGTGCAGACTATGTCATGTTTCGAGCAGCGGTTTTTAAAGCTAGCCAGTATCCCTGATCGTTGATTACATGGGTTACCGACCAGATATTTTGATCCATCCAGTGTTGTAAGTAGAGAGATTGGCCATTACACTGTACCTGTAGTTCCAGATGGGGGGTTTGATGTGGGATGAAATTATGCGTGTACAAGAGTTTCCAGCTTAACAGTACCTGTTTGTGAAATGAGGACATTTTTACTGACAATTTTTCAAACTGAAAAAATTAATGATAAACTCTACACAACCCTTTTTTTTTTGAACAAGCCTATGGGGAGACAATGCCAAATACAATTTTTGTTCAGCAGGAACGATTTTAGCTATTTTAATTTTAATGCAGCATTTAAGCATTCAAAATCAATAGCTTTTATACCACCATCTTCGTATTCTTTGACTTTTTCTGATTGAAAAAGTCTAATGAACCGGATTTTTCCAAATAAAATGAAAGCTCAGTTGGTTAATGGTTTTGATGAATTTATTAGGTATGGCCATTGAATATGCAGGATAAATGCATTTTGCTCAGGATTCCATTTTACTTAAGTACGTTATTCCGAAAACTGTCAGGTCCCTTTGTAACCACATATTCAGCCTAGATTTACATTCAAGAATTTTGTCTTGTATATTGAAAGAAAATTATGCTGGCTCTCTTGCAAGTGGGTGTTGCCAAGGTGTTACCTCTAAGTGCTATCTCTGCACCAGCACAATGGAGGGTTACCATTAAACTGAGAACTATTATGCAGTGCCTGCGATGGCCTGGTGGCCTGTCCAGGGTGTCTCTCCGCCTGCCACCCAATGACTGCTGGGATAGGCTCCAGCATTCCCGTGACCCTGAGAGCAGGATAAGCGGTCTGGATAATGGAATGGAATGGAAGAATATTTAAGGTTTCGCTGGTTTTTGCATCTATGGTTGTATGAATTCCAAGATATTTCACAGAAGATTTGATGGGAATATTATAGGCATTTGTAAGGTTGCAGCTATGCATGGCTGTTAAATAACATCTATTGCAATTAAGTGTTAAACCTGATGCTTTAGAAAACACATCAATTAATTCAAAAACCTTAGGGATTTATTCAAAATTTTTTACGAAGATGGTGGTATCATCAACCAGTCGGCCTATAACTGTCTGTACATCAAAAATATTCATTTGGGCAACTTCAGATTTTTTTTCTTATAGGAATTGCCAACATTTCTGCTGCCAAAATAAATAAGAATGGGGAAATGTTGCATCCTTATTTAACCCCTCTATTGATGGTGAAACAAGGGGAGGTACCTTGGGGGAGTGCTACTCAACTAGTTGTGTCGTTATAAAAGGATTCTATTATGTTACAGAATTTAATACTTACATAAGACTTTGAACAGAAACTGATGTTCTAACATATCAAATGCCTTGTAGAAGTCAAGGAATAGAATGAATCATGTATCCTCTATTAGATGGCTATGTTCTAAAAGGTCTTGCACTAGTCTTCTATTATTATGTATGGACCTGTCACTTACAAATCCTGTTTGTGTTTCACTAATTATTTGATCCAGACCTCTTTTTGATCTGTTAGTGTAAATGTAGGTTAGTAACTTATAATCGTTGTTTAATAGTGAAATTGGACGGAAGTTATCTAAGAGCTCACTGTCTTTGGTATGAGTGTAATGATGCCTCGTTTCATGCTGATTGGTAGTGAGAAATTAGTTGTAGCTTCTCTAAAGACTTGGAAAAGAACATTTCTAAGCAAACCCCAAAAGTGTTTGTAAAAGTTGGCTGTCAGACCATCGGGGCCAGGAGATTTATTCCCCAATCTACAAAAATATGCAGAATTTTTCTTTCTTTCTTCAATCCACTTAGATCTTAGATCTAGACCTGATAAATGCCCCTCGAGCTTTTCTTTCATAAATTCTGTCAATTTTGGATTGCAATGAAGAGAATTTATTTTTGTCATTCTCTGTTAATATTGGGTCGATGCTAATCAAATGTATCTCCTTTATGATATTTTCTTCTTTTAAGCCGCTTATCTTAATATATTTGCCGAATGAAGTTGAATATTGGCTGATTATGTATTTTAAAAATTCCCATTTCTGATATGATAATATGGTGTCATCCTGCAAGACTTCTTGAACAAGGTCTTTAATGCCATTACAGTGTTCGTCATATTTTAGAAGATTGGCATTAAATTTCCAGTATCATTTTTTTCCTGACAGACTGCATTAAAGGTGTTACTGATAAATCGATACAGCAGTGATCAGTAAGAGGTGCAGGGGATATTTCACAATTTGATATTTGGCTAAGCATTGTATCGGCCACTAACCAGTAATCTAATCTAGATTTGGTTGAGTCATCTGGTTTGAACCAAGAAAACTGTCTATGATTTGGACTTTTTTCTCTCCAAGGGCCATGAAGGCACCAGTACTGTGTTAGGATGAGGGCCTGTAAATTTGCTGGGGGATCTGTCAAGCCTCTCACCCAAAACCATGTTCCAGTCACCACCCATTATTTCATTTTCTGCAGAACATCTGTCTTTGATTTTTGACACTGTTTCTTTGACGTCTGCAAGAAGGTTTCTATTTTGCACTGTGTTGCAGTAACCATAAAATTCCCCAGAATTTGTGAGTCATCGTCTAAATGTAACACACATATAATCCAGTGACCATCATTACTAGATTTAGTTGTCGCTACTTTTCCTGGACAGTTATTAAACAGAATTGCAACTCCTGCAGATCTAAATGTACCATGTGAAAAGATAATTTTAACTCCCCATTGAGTTGACCAGAATTTTTCATCAGAACCATTTGAGTGGGTTTCTTGGAAGAATCTACATTGTGGACTTTTACTTTTGCAATAAAGAAACATAGCTTTTCTTTTTAGATTATCTCTGAGGCCCCTCACATTAACTGTTAAAAGTTTAAGGTTGTTTTTTAAGGACATGAAATAACAAATATTCTGCACCTCATTTAATTTATTTAACATGTTTAAGAAGAAAGGTTTTTAACAATAACAGAGAGCTTTCTTTTTCAGAAGCTTTTTAGTTATGTAGATGAAAACTTGAGGCAAGTCCCTAAAATGTGTCTTGGACACTGTCCAAGTGTCCGCTGGAATAATTTACCACTCTCCATTGCAGGCCGCATTGCAACAATCATAATGTCAATTTTACCCAGATCAATTACCTTTTATGAATGACCCCTGTCCATCCAATACCCAATTGATTCAATACACTTTACTCAACTAATCACAAAATTCTACTGGGAAAATAAACAACCTAGAATAAAACTCACAACACTACAGAAGAATAAACAGCTCACACCCCAGTGGCTCACCTGGTACACATAAGGCTAAGTCCTTACTGCAGCAGCCTAGGTTCGAATCCGGCCTGTGCCCTTTGCTGCATGTCATTCCTATCTCTCTACTATCGCTATCAAGATAAAGGCAGAAAACGTCCAAAAAAAATCTTTAAATGTTCCAAGTTTCCTCCACTATTACTTAGCCAATCAATTACTAGGGACCTATGATTTCTGCAATGGAGAAAACATGGATGGAATCGCGGAATTTGATAATGAAAATGGAATCAACTGTAAAACATGGAATATTGCTGAATTTGCGCAAATGTGGATGCAAATTATAAAACTCAGTGTTTTCCTTACCATTATAAGCATTTTTTTCACAGCGCTTATGCCAAGAGTCTCTGCCGTGGTTTGGTGTACACTGCTGCAGCTCCTGTCATCTGTCCTCTGACCCCCCAGATAGACAAGCCCCACCTCCCACTCCTCACATCCTGCTATGATGTACAAGAGCAACACAACAGGAGGTCAATCATAAAATGGGAAGGAGCAGAGAACAGAGGAGAGAAACCATAAAAGAAAAGGAGGACACGATTGAACTTAAGAGAGTGGGAGAGTGAGTGAATGAGGCGAGTTCAGAGAGATAAGCCAAGGTGAAAAAGTGCAAATGGAAAGTGACGGCATAGCTGGAAACAAGTCTGTCACAACACACACACACACACACACACACACACACACACACACACACACACACACACACACACACACACACACACACACACACACACACACACAAACACAGTCAAGTCAATGAGGCCCTCTGAGACGGCGAAGTCATCCAAAAAAATGGAGGAATTCGAAGCTAACAGCTAATGTTAGAGCAGAGCAATATCCGAACGACTACTATGAGTCAGAACAACTATTCTGTAAAATTTGCCAACATACGATTGACTGGACCCGTAAGAGTACGTGCGATGATCCCCTGCAACCAAAATCTCACATCAAAAACTGAGAGAGGCAGCACACTAGCAAGAAGAGCTCATCACCTCAGCAAACTCTCACCAGTGCAACCACATCAGCAGATGCAAGATGTGAGTTCGTGGGACACTCTGTGACTATGCAAGGAGTCAGTGTTCAGTTGGAAAAAATAAAAAATGGAAAGCACTTTCTTTGATTAAAACATAGTGCAATGTTGTGTTACAAATTCAATGATATTCATTAAATTTGGGATATTTTCTTATTGAATTGTTGAAATTTTATTCATCCACCACATGATTAGACACGTTCCGATGACAAAATATACTTGCATCGTGAAACACAGAATTCAAAATTTTTTAAATGTAAAACATGGAATTTGGGGGGGGGGGGTGGAATCTGGAAAAAAATTAAAATGGATTTCATAGGGCCCTTACAGTACATCATGAAATGCATTCCCTCAAATGCTCACCAAGACCAATGGTTAGAAATTGTACTATCAGAATACAACAAACTGTCCTTCAAAGATCTACCATTCCTCTGAACAACAATAAAAAAAAACACACAACTGCTACAGGAACACAGTCATTGCCACAACTCTGGGAGCTTGGTACAAAGTCAATAAGATCACCAATCGCACATTCATCATGTAAATTCATCCCAGTTACCCAGACTTCGTAATCGACACGCTCACCTTCACTTCCGCTTCCGGTGTGGGAAGATGGCTGCGCGAATTCGCGTTTGCAGCGACCTCGCCCGGTCCTTGCGTCGGAAGATGGCGGCACGAATTCACATTTGCTGCGGCCTCGCCCAGCGCCGTCAATGCAGTGCCTTTGTCCACGTCTGCGTCTCAGTTTAGTCTTCGTTTGATGGCCGGGAGAGCTGGCGCTGGATCGGCTGGGAGAGCCGGGCAGGCTAAGCTAACGGCTAGCCCGTGCAGACCGGCAGTTCCGATAACACCGAGGGCGGTGTGGCGGCGGTCTCGCCTGGCGTCGACTGTCGTGTTTTTGATGCCGTCATGAGGGGTGCGGGGAGGTGTGTCGAGGGTGTCTGGCTGGGAGAGCTTAGTCCGCTTCGTCCGGTGGGCCCGGGGACCACGGCCTCTGCCTGGAGCTGTGCCCGAGGAGGAAACGCCGAGGGCGGTCTGACAGGACGCGGAAGCGGGGCGGGCTAAGCTAACGGCTAGCCCATGCAGACCGGCGGTTCCGACCTTCCTCCTGGCTGGCGTTCGTTCTCTTGGACGGTGATTTTTGTTTGTCGTTGTTTAGTTTTGATAAGTGTTAGTGTGTTCTTGTAGTTTTTGGATGTGGTTTTGTCTTTGTGCTGTACTGCTGTGGGCGGGGAGAAACGGCATTTCGTTTCATCTCATGTACGCAAGTGCATGAAGTGAAACGACAAAGTGACCTTGATTCTCTTTTAATTCCTGGAAAATCAAAGGACTCAACACCCGTTTGAGCAAAGTACCATATTAACACTCCATGAATTAATCCAGACGTCTGACTTCACTCAACAACATTTTTTAAAATAGCCACATCTCAATAACCCAGTCAGGAAAACCAAAAAAAAAAAACTGATATCACACATAATAACTTGCAACCACCACCCCTAGTAAAATACCTATTTACAACATCAACAGCCACGAAACCACCATCAAAATTACACAGACTTATCTCATCAACCAAAGACTCCGCCATAACAGTTCCCGCCACAGACTTATCGATTAATATTATGCAGCCCTCTGGAAATAGATTTGCAATAACATCTTCTTGATGACCAGCAACCCCAAATTACTGCTTAGTCAATATAAGGTCATACACAGAACACACAGAACTTAACACAGGATGCACTTAATGGTGTTCACAGACACTGACATATGAACTATAACAAAGGAGTGGCCCGGTTACTGACTTAGGGAAGAATGTGAAGGCTTTCATGTCGGCCAGAGGCCTTGGAGCATGTGTCTCTCTCTGTCTGAGTCAGCATTTCCTGTTGTCATAATGTACTTCAGTTAACATTAGGGGCTCTCCATGGATCTCTTTTAGCAATACATATAAGAAGCCTGGACCTCTTTGCACCAACATTACTGCAGTAATGAATTAAGTGTTTGGGTGTTTGCTTGGTCACTTTCTACTTTTATGGTTTGTGTTGCTTTCATTTTTTAACCTATCTTGCTTTCATTTTTATCTCGCACTCCCACTTGAATTTACTCTTATTTTAGGTGCCACAGACCCCCACAGGGAAGGCATCCAAGAAGTGAGCTGCCCCAGTGGGCTCCTCTCCTGTGGCTAAGACCCCTCGTACCCCCTCTGCTTCCCCCAGGGCTACGAGCCATATCAGAGCTTTCAAGCAGTCCTACAAGGTCAGTGTGTCCCTCTTTGTGCTAATGTATCTCTGTGCATATCTGTGTTCTTTATGTCAAAAAAAGTCACATAGACTAAGTGTGGGGAGAGGGTTTGTCTGTGTTTTTTCTTTCTTCACACTGTTTCTATGTCCTTTTTTTGTTTTTGTCAGAAGGATTTTTACACAGTTTTGATATGATGCATGGCGATTCAGACAGATGTATTGCATACACCATTTGGGATTATGAATGATAACACATCAATTCAACTATGTTCTTGGAATGTCCATGGGATTCAGGGCCCTATTAAACACAAAAATTCTTAACTATTTAGAAAAGGAGAAGGCACAGATAGTACTGATTCAGGAGACCCATTTCAATGATGGTGTGCACTCAAAAATTCATAGAGAATGGGTGGGGCAGATTTACTATTCCTCCTTCACTTCTAGGAGCAGAGGAGTAGCTATTCTCGTTAATAAATCATTACCTCTTACAGAGATAGAAGTCAAGGCTGACACAGCAGGCAGATAACACAGCAGGCAGATATGTTATGATTAAGGGGACACTCTGGAGAGACTGTCTCCTATCTAAATGTCTATGCCTCCCCTATTTGCTCCTCTGATTTTAAAACTAAGGTGTTTTCTCTGTTTTCTGAGTGGATTGTTGAGTCCTCTGTAATAGCTGGTGACTTCAACTGCTGTTTAAATCTACACCTGGATAGATCCAGTAAAAAAACGCAGTCTATTGTGGTGCATGGCCATTCTCTACTTGGCTGCTGCAATGACAGCCATTTAATTGACACACTGGGGGACTCTCCACCCCACTGACAGGCAGTATACATTTTATTCAAAGGTTCATAATTCGTCCTCTAGAATTGATTACTTTTTTACTCCTAAATATGCATTCCAGAGGGTTCTTTCCTGTTCAGTTGGCAGTATTATTAGTGATCACGCACCAGTGTTTTTGGTGACGTCCAGCAAGGTCCAACACCCCAGGGGGCAGTGGCAGTTTTCAAATCACCTTCTTAAAAACCCAAATTTTAGACAGTATCTTACAGAGCAGCTTAATCATTTTATTACTAAGAATGACACTCCAGGTGTTTCTCCTAATTTACTTTGGGAGACTGCTAAGGCTGTTATCCGTGGCTTCACTATTTCTTCCTCAGCAAAGCTAAAGAAAGAGCAGAGGGCTGAACAGCTGATTCTTGAACAACAACTAACAAGCTGCAGGGAGACTTTAACCTTAACCCTTCAGAGGACCTGAGACTTCAAATTGAAGCCACTACGGCAGCTCTAGACACTCTCTTGTCTAAAGAGGCCCAGAATTCTGTTTTCCAAGCATAAGATGTATGAATTCGGAAACAAGTCAAGTAAATATTTAGCAAAGTTAGTTAAGGTAAAGGCTGGCTCCCAGGTTATTCCAGTTATAAAAGACAAGTCTGGTAAAAGAATTCATAACAACAAGGATGTTCTCATTTCTTGAATTCTATGAACGCCTGTACAATTCTGAATCAGGCCATCATTCAGATGATTTGATGCATTTTTTTTTTCATCTATCAATCTTCCTCAAGCCCCGGATACACAGAAGGCTGCTGAACAGGCCAGTCACCCTTGAGGAAATCATAAAAACTATTGGCGATCTGCAAAATAACAAGGCTCTGGGGCCTGACAGTCTGACCCTCGAATTTTATAAAGCTTTTCAGGGCCTGTTGATCGATCCTCTGCTCAGTATGCTGTCTCACTCCTTTGAATCTGGGGCTCTCCCCAATACTATGATGGACGCAAACATCTCTTTAATTTTAAAAAAGGGCAAGCCTGCAGATGACTGCGCCTCCTACAGGCTGATTGCTTTGCTGGATGTTGACCGAAAACTACTTGCGAAAATACTGGCCAGAAGGCTTGAGGGTGTCCTACCAGATATAATCTCAGTGGATCAGACTGGTTTTATATTGGGCTGTAATTCTTGTAACAGTGTAAGGAGGCTCCTAAACCTCATATAATATGGCACAAAGCTAAAGGCTAAATCTCTAATTATTTCCCTTGACGCGGAGAAGGCCTTAGACAGGATTGAGTGGCCTTACCTGTTGGGGGTCCTCTCAAAATTTAACTTAGGTGAAAACTTTATTAAATGGATATCTCTTCTATATGCTGCCCCTCTTGCCACCATTACTACAAATGGCCTGAAGTCTCCTGTGTTCTCAGTGGAGCGCGGTTCCAGACAGGGTTGCCCGGCCTTGCCCCTTCTGTTTGCCCTCGCCATGGAGCCCTTGGCAGAAGCCATTAGGAGGGACCCTGTAGTGACTGGCATAGAAGTGGGTCACGTGCAGCACAAAATTTTGCTATACACAGCTTGGCAACAGGTGTGGCTGGCGTCACCCACCTGGTGACTGACAAGGTGCGCAGGACTGTCAAGTTCCTGTGTGCCATGGCAAGGGGGGTGCCGACTGTAACAACCGATTGGCTGGTAAAGGTTAGTTAGTAGTTGATATCTCTCTCCCTCTTTCTCTGCCTCTTTCTCACTGCTCTGTCAGACTAATGTAGGAGAAGGTGCAGTATTCACAAATATGATGAAAACACCCACCCCCCCTCCATAGAGAGAGAGAGAGAGAGAGACAAGAAACACACACACACACACACACACACACACACACACACACACACACATCATTATTTTCTTGTTTTTCTTGTGTTTCAGTGTGGCGAGGCCGGCAGCTTCATGTGTCCTGATGCTTTCATTGTGAATGACAAAGAGCAGGGGAAGAAGTTTAATTTCTGTCTGGAGAAGTCCCTGAGGATTGCTAGTAGTCAGCCTCTCTTACAGGTACATGCTCACTCATCCCTCTGTGACTCATTCGTTTCTTTATGTATGTGGATCCTGTGGTGCAGTGCAAAATGAAAACCACACTGACTCACCCCCTAAAGAAATTGCTGATGATGAACAACAATGAGTCATGGTGAAAAAATTTCTGTCATAACTGTCTCAGAGTGAAATAAATCCTTCTTTTTCAAACATTAAGACTTAGCCTCTTTATTCACTGACTTTACTCACTTCTTAGTCTACTGACAAATTGACAAAACAAGGACACAGTGATTATTGTTTACCATTACACATCTGGACACAACATCATCTGGACACAACGTTTTTTGAGAGACTTTACTCCCAATAAACGTTGTGTCCCGATGAACTGATTCAACTTTCTGTGATTTCCTTACCTGGATTATTGAGCATGCATCAAGACATTACACCGAGGCTTGTGGGAAAGCATTGGACATCAGCTGTAATGGTGTGTCTATCTTTTCTGAGCACTTCCCATACAGATGAAAGTAATTATCTCCTTTTCCATTACGCTTCTCACTAGCTTTAATGGTTCATTATACTGGTAAATGGCTTGGTCTTGGCATGCACTGATATAGACATTGTATCTTGCTTGCTTGCGTGATGGTAGTCCATCAAGTCCGATCATGACATCCTTCATCGTTAACAATGTGTTCTTTGATGACTATAGTCCAATTCTTGATCCACAAGTTTTATTGCACATTGAGTATATTAAGTCTGAGTTAGTGGGGGCAGACATGGTTGTGTGTCTCCTTAGTCTTTTCTGTTGTTTTTTTTTTCCACATTCCTATCCATTTCCAGCTGTTCTGTACTTCTGTGGCAAATCTCCTGCCAGTTGGAATGGCTTATGGCAGCTTGCTCCAGTCTCAAGGGGTTGATACAACACTTCTTTAGCGATGTTTTTAGCTGGTCTTTGTATCGCTTCTTCTGACTATCTGTGGACTGGCGGCCCAGATGAAGCTGTCTATACAGGACTTGACTTGGCAGGCATTCCTGAGGCATCCTGATGACATGCCCAAGCCAGCGCAGTTGGTGTTCAGTGACCGTGGCTTCTATGCTCTTGGATAGCGGTCCCACTGTCCATGATGCCTCCCTCCCAGATGAGCTAAATCATGTCTACGCTTGCTTCGATAAGGACAATACTGACCCAGGCACAAAAATCCCCACCCATCCAGAAAACCACGTGCTCACTCTATCGATTGCAGAGGTTAGCGAATCACTGCACAGAGTGAACACACGGAAGGCTGCCGGACCGGACGGCATACCGGGTCAGGTCCTCTGGAAATGCTTTTACCAGCTGGCTGAGGTCTTCACAATTGTATTTAACTTCTCACTACGCTACCCAGGCGGCCCTTAGCATCAATGTAATAATGCATCCTGGCGATCCTAGCACATTCTCGCAAGTGATTGCGTCATCGCGGTAGTCTATTCGAGCATGTTAGCAAGTCACTATGTTAATACAACAGTGGATTCAAGTTTATTTTATGAAGTTGAACAAGTCAAATACTTACCTGACTAAAGCCAATACATTTAAAGCCAATGGAATGCAGTGGTTATATTACCAGTGAAAAAGGTTCCCAGTTTTGAATAAGAGTAAAACTATGCAGCACACTGGTAACTGGTCATATTACATGACATGGAGTTATGCCACATCATATTGTTAATTCATTATGATGATGCATTAGGTAATGCTGCCATAAATACTATTAGGTCAGGTTGTACTGTAGGAGGGGATCTAATACAGTGTTATAATGATGGTATTTATTAAAGTATATACATATGTGTGGCATAGCAGAGTTAATGTGAGTTCACTGAGTTAAAGGGAAATGGGCTTATGTGTACTCTTACAGTAGTTTGTGAAAATTGTGAATCCTTCATATTTTATACAAATTAATATATTTATATGAATTTTAAACAAGGAAAAAAGAAAATACGAACAAGTGTTTGCTTATGCATTTGATTTGAATAAGTTTTATTGAGAGCAATGTCTGAAAAGCAGCATACGTTATTCTGTCAATTTATTTCTCCGGTATTACAGGGAATATAATCTGCTTGCATGACCGCAACCCGGGGCCTGTAACATATGCTCTTGCATAGCGGTCCCACTGTCCATGATGCCCCATCCCAGATGAGCTATATCATGTCTACGCTCGCTTCGATAAGGACAATACTGACCCAGCCACAAAGATCCCCACCCATCCAGAAAACCAGGTGCTCACTCTATCGATTGCAGTGGTTAGAGAATCACTGCACAGAGTGAACACACGGAAGTCTCCCGGACCGGACGGCATACCGGGTCAGGTCCTCTGGAAATGCTTTGACCAGCTGGCTGAGGTCTTCACAATGATATTTAACTTCGCTCTGTCCCAATCCATAGTCCCGGCATGCTTTAAGACCACCTCTTATCATTCCTATCCCCAAGAAATCAATACCCACATGTCTGAATGACTACTAACCCATAGCACTCACCCCCACTGCCATGAAGTGCTTGGAGAGACCTGTTCTGGCTCACATCAAAAACACTATCCCCCCCCACATTTGCCCCACATCAGTTCGCCTATCAGCCCAATAGGTCTACAGAGGATGCCATTGCCACTGTCCTGCACTTTGCTCTGACCCACCTTGAACTTAGCAACACATACACTCACCGGCCACTTTATTGGGCACACCCGTCCAACTGCTCGTTAACGCAAATTTCTAATCATTATGGTGCACCACCAACAATCTTGTCCTCAATGTGCAGAAGACGAAGGAGCTGATTGTGGACTTCAGGAGGTCTAGAAGCTGCAGCCACTCCCCCATGCGCATCAATGGGGTGGAAGTGGAGCATGTCTCCAGCTTTAAATTCATTGGAGTCCACATCAGCGAGGAACTTTCCTGGACACCAGGCCCTTGTGAAAAAGGCTCAACAACGCCTGCATTTCCTGAGGATGCTGATTAGCACCCGTCTAGCCCCCAAAATTCTCACCAACTTCTATCACTGTACCATAGAAAGCATCCTGACCAGCTGCATCTCAGTGTGGTATGGCAACTGCACATCAGTAGACCAGAAAGCTCTGCAGCGGCTCGTCAAGGCAGCCCAGCATATCACCGGTACCCAGCTCCCAGCCATAAAAGACATTTATCATAAACGCTGCCTTCGAAGGGGTCTCAGCATCGGCAGAGATCCCACCCACCCCAACCATCGACTGTTCTCCCCCCTGCACTCTGGGGAGGCGCTACAGGAGCCTCAGAGCCAGCGCTACCAGGTTCAAAAACAGCTTCTTTCCCTAAGCTGTTACCTACCTGAACCTGGCTACCCACTGAATGTCTGTAAATATGTTTATACTCCTGCTCTGTCGCTCTCTCTTTTTTTTTAAACTTATCTTTAGCTTTTAGTCTTCATCTGTATATACGGTATACTATATTTGCTATGTTTGTCTGTCTGTCTTGCACAGTTTGGCGAAGCTGCAGCTCTCATTTCATTTTTAACATGTGCCTGCACATTGTTTTTAATGACAACAAATGATGGAGCGTTCTCCTCGAGTCACTCTTTAAACTAGCATGAACAAGCTAGTTATTTTAACCATTTTGGATTTTCAAAGTTTAATAACTTTTAGGAAAAAAAGATACAGACCTACCACTCATTGAATGCTCTTAAAATTGCATATATTTGCATTAAAATTAGTTTTAGATTAATTGCACAAAAAAAAAGTTATAATGTGAATGTGTCAGCCCTGTGATGGACTGGCGGCCTGTCCAGGGTGTCTCCCCATCTGCCGCCGCCCAATGACTGCTGAGATAGGCTGCTGCATCCCACAACCCCAATTGGGATAAGCGGCTTGGATAATGGATGGATGGATGAATTTGTCTTAGCAAGAATCTCGGCATGGGGAACACGGTCACGCCACATGATCCCCATGATACGCTGCAGACACCTTATATGGAACGACTCCAGCAACCTTACTTAGGTGGTGGCTGTATGTGACCCAGGCTTCACAGCTGTATAGGAGAGTTGTGATGCAGACGACTTTGTAAATGGCAATTTTGGTGTGCAGGTGGAGGCGTTTGTTTTGGAAGACCTTACGTTGGAGTTTGCTAAAGGCTACAGAGGCTTGTTTGATTCTTTTGTGAATTTCGTGATCAGTGTTGCAGCCCTCAGAGAGGATGATGCCCAGGTATTTGAAAGATGGAACAATGGAGAATGGTTGGCGTTCTATAAGTGAAGACGGGCATAGTGGGTGGGCCGATCAGTCAACACCACCAAGACTGAGGTGTTATGCCAATGGAGGTCCAGCCCCTCACCCACTATGCCTGTTTGGAAATTGTATCAACACACTGTACACAGGCATCAGATGTGGAGCTGATGTAGGCTAAGACTGGATATCAGGATTGGGGTATAACTTTCATTCTAAAATCCAGTCAGAAGACCAATGTGTAGAATGTCAGAAATCAAAGCAGATTGACCCAATTTTCTGCTTTTCACAGAGTTTGGTCTTACATTGTAGAAAGTGGGTGGAAATGACTGGCGGTAAACCCTCCAGTATATGAGCGTTTCTGTTTATTTACAGGAAGCGTTTTGTTTTAAATTGCTCAGGAGGTTTGTAATACAAGCTTTGTTGTATCTGTGGATTATACAATGAAAACAAACTGTTAAATGGTTATATGCCAGCTGTTTCTGCTGTGTAACACCCTTGTCTCTCTCTCTCTCTCTCTCTCTCTCTCTCTCTCTCTCTCTCTCTCTGTCTCTCTCTCTCTCAGGGATATAATATACACGTTACAAAGTCAGTGAAGCCAGAGCCAGTGTATATAAAAGACATTATTTGCTGCAGTGGAGCCACTATTCTCCCCAAAATGCCATCTTCTCACACGGCACCGATTGTCCAGTCCAGAAAGTACCTCCTCATCAGGTCTCAGATCCCTTAACAAAGAGTTGTCAGCCTAAATCAGTGGCTCTCAAATTCCTCTTCTGATCTCCTTTCCCCTCTTCCATCCCCCTCTCAGGCTCAGACCATAGTGATTTCCTGTGAGGAGGACTGGTCACTGTGTGGACCCGCCCTCGCTGCCTCCCTCCCGGTCGTCACTCCCGAGTTCATCCTGACCAGAATCCTCCAGCAGAAAACAGATTTTGAGACCCACTCCTTACCAGCCCCTACGATTCGCCCCCAGGCTGTGGGAGGTCGAGGGAGGAGCAGGAAGAGGTCATAGCACGGACACAATGACTTGTAACAGGTTCAAAGTATAGGAAACATCCAGGCTACACACACGTGGCGGTGAGAATAGGCAGGCCTCTTCCGTGGCCATGGTTACACACCTGTAGACTGTCATCCAAACCAATGAGACCAGCAGCCTCACTAGTGAATCGGCACAACAACCGAAAAAGTGAATTGGTACCAGAATGGCCCATATGTGTAGTACAATATAAAACAGTTGTAACTTAACTGGAGAGTGTAACTGGAGAGACAGTGTTTACAGATGAGAAAACTGACTTGTAGAATAATATTTTATCTTTCCTAGACATGCAAGTGTTGTTGGAGATATGCGGCGAAGGAAGTTCGGACCCGTTAATTATCTTTAATTTTTTCATCTCTGCTAACCACCTGTCATTCTGTTTGAGGAAACCGAGCAAGGTAGGAGTTCAGATGCAGTGCTGGCCAAATGCTGCTAAATCAGTGTTAAGTCTTTCTGCATTACTGGACATTTTGGCATTGTATAGTGATTTTATTCTATTCTCAAAAATAATGTTTATTGCAGGTCATTATTGGAATATTTCCTGTCCTTAATAGGTTAATCATTGGTACGACCTTCGGTCTGGAGAGGGTGCAACAATTAGTGTACTGGGTAACAGTGAGGTGAGGGGGCAACACAATGAGACATAAACGTTTAAATATAATAAAATATAAATATTTATTGACACCATGACAGGACAAGGGAATCGAACGGTTGCCAAAACAATAAACTACTAACAAAAGGTAACCCACCCTTGACAGTGCTGAAAAGCACCAAAGCTAAAGACAGAAGGTGGTAACCGCTCCTAACCTAGTGGGTCTAACAGAGGTAAGCTACGTGATGGGGTGTATGCCCATGGGCATCTTACCTTGATCCCCTTGCCCAAAAGAACTAAACAAATAAACACTGAACACAATTCAAAAGGCAAACTCAAGTGAAAACGGGCCAGACATTACAAACACAAAGTAGCTACATCACACAAACTAAAATCACACAAACTAAACTAGCTGGCCGGGGAACTGAAGACATGTGGGGGTTTAAATGGGAGACTGTGCAGCTGATGGAAATGGGACGATTTGTTGACCGGTTGATTAGGTGACGAGCACCTGGCAGATACCTGAATGTAGAGTCAGAATGAGGGTTGGATACAAAAAGGCAACAAAACAATTATACAGACACACTCGTGGCCATAACAATCATGAATATACTGTTTTGCATGACGTCAGTCCCTCTTGCTAACAACTGACTGTTAAGGTAACGTTTCCCTCCAGCCTGTCACCTGACGGGGTGTCAGTCTGAAAACACCTGAACATACATGATCGTGCTAATGCTGCTTTCATGACTGTACCTAAAGGTGTTTGTTTCACTCATGTTATTCTCAAAAAAATGTCCCCTTTTTTTCTTCCCAATTATACCTGGTCCATTTATACCCCACTCTTCTGAGCCGTCCCGGTTGCTGGTCCACTCCCTCTGCCGATCCGGGGGGGGGGGGCTGCAGACTACCACATGCTTCCTCTGATACATGTGGAGTCGCCAGCCGCTTCTTTACACCTGACAGTGAGGAGTTTCGCCAGGGAGACGTAGCGCATGGGCGGATCACGCTATTGCCCCCAGTTCCCCCTTCCCCCCGAACAGGTGCCCCGACCAACCAGAGGAGGCGCTAGTGCAGCAACCAGGACACATACCCACATCCGGCTTCCCACCCACAGACAGGGCCAATTGTGTCTGTAGGGATGCCCGACCAAGCCGGAGGTAACACGAGGATTCGAACCGGCGATCCCCTTGTTGGTAGGCAACGGAATAGACTGCCACGCCACCCGGAGGCCCAGGGTTATTCTCTATTTTAACATAGAAATTACACCTTTTGTATAAAACCTCAATGGAATATGACTCATCCTCAAAAGACAAAAAAAACCCCAAAAAACATGAGAATTCATACTTTCACTCTGTTCTGATATGCTTTTAAACCCCCCCCCCACCCCCACCCTCCCCATGGACTGAAATGACAACATTTGTGCTCAAAGGACAACTTCTGTCAGTCAGTGAATAATAAGGACCCGAGCACCGAGTGGTGTGAAGGCCCTATTGTATGTAGGGATTATTATTCTTTTTCTTATTTTCAAACCTCAAACATGTTTTTTTTTTTTGTGAAAATTTGTTCATTAGCATTTACAATTTTAGTATATACAATTCACCAGGGGCGTCACTAGAGATTTATGGATAAGGGGGCTAAGCCTTTACTAGGGGGGTCTGGGGGGAGGATTTTTTTTCTCTTTAAATGGCTCCAAAATATCTGTTTGTCATGAATTTGTAGAGTAGCAATAGGTGTAAAATCAATCAAAATTATGTTGGCACACAGTAAATCTGTATCTTCATAGTCTGTATTAGGCACGGATCTAATATGACTTAAAGGCTATCTTATTTATGATATGCTCACTTGCAAATGTATAATGTCCACCTAGATAAAACTAATGCAGTTCAACAGCACCACAAATTACAGCCTCCACAATGACCATTAAAATAAATCAATGCCTTTCTGAAACAGATTCAATAAAAACAGAACATTTTAATCCTCATGAAGGAGCCATTTATAGCAGGCCCGTTCACATATCATACTGCATTAGTTTTATCTAGGTGCACCTCAAATGGGGAAAGTGAGTGTTTATATGCACACCCTGAATAGAAGGCAAAAGAATGTGTTCACTGGTGTCCTTATGCACAGCACTCTGTTAATGTGTGTATGTATATTTTGTTGTACAAATCCATAAAAGTCAAACTAATTTGCCTTTTAATTCTCATTCTCATTCCAGTTATCCTATGAAGTTTGGGTTCTGTAGTTTTGTCAGCTCAAGTCAAGAAGGGGGCAGCACGGTGGCACAGTGGTTAGCGTGGTCACCTCACAGCAAGAAAGTCCTGGGTTCGAGCCCTGGGGTAGTCTAACCTTGGTGGGTCATCCCAGCTCGTCCTCTGTGGTGAGTTTGTATGTTCTCCCCGTGTCCACGTGGGTTTCCTCCAGGTGCTCCGGTTTCCTCCCACAGTCCAAAGACATGTAGGTCAGGTGAATCGACCGTACTAAATTGTCCCTAGGTATGAATGAATATGCGTGTGTGTGTGTGTGTGTGTGTGTGGTGGTGGGGGGGGGGGCCCTGTGATAGCCTGGCGGCCTGTCCAGGGTGTTTCCCCACCTGCCGCCCAATGACTGCTGGAATAGACTCCAGCATCCCTACGACCCTGAGAGCAGGATAAGCGGTTAGGATAATGGATGGATGGAAGTCAAGAAGGTCTATTGAGGCACCATCGACTGCGGCACGGAAGAGGAGCTCACTGGCCCTGTGTCTACAGCGACTGTGTGTGTATCATCAAAACACATGGCGCATTAAAATCGCACCTTACCAGATCACGTTGCAGGGCTGTAAGAGGACAGGAGACATCAGCCTTATTTTTGTGAGTCATGTGAATTTAGAGAAATTTGTGTGTGTGTGTATCGTGTATTTTTTGATGTAGAGAATATTTGGTGTTTGCCCACAATCACTTTGTGAACACCTGCACATAGTGAATAATCCCTTTTGGTTCATGCAGATTAGTTAACCTTGAAACATGTTGTGCTCATCTCTTTTGTAAACGCTGTATAGTTTGCATTTTAAAGTGTCATATTAATTTTGTGTGAATAGATGTATGCAATTAATGCAGTAGTAACATCAGTTTCAATTATCAATCACCATATCTGAGCTCAGTTGACAGCCCTGCAGAATTTATATATTTTTGTTTGTTTGTTATCACAGGCTCTGTTATTGAGAGTAAACAGCTCATTCGGAAGGTCCAGCTGACCATGACCCCTGAATCTGTAGAGCAGCTGCAAGATGAACTATGAGACAAACTTGAACTTAAAGGTGAATTCTCTATGCAATATGAAGACCCAGATTTTGGTAATGCGCTTTGTAACTTGATGGATATTGCCGAATTGCCTGCAGAAAAGGCTGTCTTGCACATTCTTTGGAATAATGATGAATCGCCAACACCATCCCACGAATCCTCCATCTGTGTATGTAAGGTGCTGTGTGTGTGTAGGCACAGCCTTAATAAATGTGCATATGTGTGTGTAGTTGTTTGCATGTTTGTATGTGTTTGTGTATGCCAAGCTACATCTGTGTGTGTGTGTGTGTGTGTAAACTGATGATCCACTGAACACCATAGGTCAGTACCAGTCAGTCCGGCACCAGGCTTGGTGTCTTTAATGTTCTTTGTTCAAAAGCCTGGTTGCTTGGTGGAAATAGCTGTTCTGGAGCCTACTGGTCCAGGCTTTGAGGCTGTGGTACCGCTTGCCTGATGGTAGCAACTGGAACAGTCCATAGTTGCGGTGGTTGGGGTCTTTAATAATCCTATGGGCTTTGCTGACACAACGTCCATTGTATATGTCCTGGATGGAGGGAAATTCGAAATATGTATTCACCACAGCCATTTCCATCCTTTTTGCAAAATACACCACCATCTGTCCTTCCGCATTTCTCTCCTTGATACCATACCTACCCATCACCTCCTCATCACATCTGTTCCCTTCACCAACATGCCCATTGAAGTCCGCTCCAACAACCACTCTCTCCTCCTTGGGTACCCTCTCTACCACTTCATCCAACTCACCCCAGAATTATTCTTTCTCTTACATCTCACACCCGACTTGTGGGGCATATGCGCTGATAACTTGGAATAAGCTAATTCAGAATTTATGTTGGGAAAAAATATGGTCTCCTCCTAATAGATATCTACTGGTTAACAAAGTTAAAGACATTTCTTTTAAGATCATTCATCGCTGTTATCCTGTCAAGTCTTTTCTTTTAACTTCTGGAGTGATTCTGAATTGCTGGTTCATCTAGAATAGAGTAAGTATCATCTTTCTTGCTTAACAAGTTGCTATTAGTCTTATTCCAGCTGCTTGAGTATTAGTCCTTTTCTCTGTACATCTGCTGCTGGTTCCTAGTGGGAACTAGTGGGATCTTATTCTAGCTGTAGCTGTCTTATTCTAGCTGTAGCTCTTTTTTTTTCACCTAGTGTGTCCTTAAATATTTCTTGTTGACCAGCTGTTTTGACTTAGTTATCCTTTTAGCTTATAAATATATTCCTTGGTAACTTGCTGTTTGCAGTTATTGTACTGTGTGAGTTTTGATAGAGTTTTACATAAGTGACCGGTTTCTGGCCAATAGGCCTATTTTCAGTGTACCTCTTTGGCCAGTTGGGTGTTAAGCGGCCAGAGTTTGGCCTGCACTCCTGGCAGACAATTAGCAATCAGTGTTCTTTAAATCACTGCTGCTACCTGGCGTCAGGCAAACAAGCCGAGGGCAAACAGGTCTAGGTTGAACGAAGGGTAGAGTGAACAAAGGCAAGCGTGACTTTTTCAAGCCAAGACTTCGTCAAGCAAGGACTGCTCTTTTTCGATCCGGTCAGTCATCTGTGTCTTGTGTACCTAGTATAGACTATGTGTTCCCTGCACATTCCTGTCCTTTCCTCTTCCCAGGGCTGGTATAGACGTTGGGTCACTCCTAGGCGCTGTGACCCTACCAATCTCATCTATTCCACTCTCTCCACTCACGTTGAGCAGGTGGTGACGGGAGGGCTCTGGAATTGCCAGTCTTTGGTGCCAAAAGCTGAGTTTATCTAAGGCTATGCATCCTTGCTCTCCCTCAACTTTCTTGCTCTAGCTGAGACCTGGATCATGCCAGAAAACACTATCACACCTGCAGCTCTGTCTGATATGTACTCTTTTTCTCACATTCCCAGAGCTGGGAGGCGGGGTAGTGGTACCGGCCTGCTAATCTCCCTGAAATAGAAATACTCTCATTTCCATTCCACAATTTTCTCCGCCCTCTTTTGAATTTCATGCTGTTACTGTCTCTTATCCAGTCAAACTCACCATTGTGGTTGTGTACTGGCCACCACGCCCCCTTGGTGAGTTTCTGGAGGAGCTTGACACAACTTCCCTGTTGATGACTCTGCACTTATCCTTCTCGGTGACTTCAACATCCACACTGACAAGCTAGATCCTCTTCTCTCTTTCCTCTCCTCCTTTGACCTTCACCTCTCACCCTCTCCTCCTACCCACAAGGCCGGCAACCAGCTAGACCTTATCTTTACTAGACACTGTCCTATTTCCAATCTCTCTGTTACTCCCCTCGAGCTTTCTGACCACTATTTCATGTCCTACTCTCTCTCCCTCTCTTCACCCCACTCCCCCTACCCACATGGTTTCCACCCATAGACACCTCCGCTCTCTCTCTGCCACTGATCTTTCTTCCTCTGTTACCTCTATCCTCCCTACACCTGAATATTTCTCCTACCCCCTGACACTGCTACTGGTCTTCTTCTCTCTACCCTCGCCTCTTCTCTGGACAGTCTCTGTCTCCTCACCTCCAGGCCTGCACGCCCAACTCCACCTGCCCCTTGGCTGTCCGACTCGGTACGTACTGACAGACGGAGCCTAAGAGTGGCAGACCGCAAATGGAGAAAAGGCAAACTCCCAGAGGACCGTCTCAACTTCCAATCTCTTCTTTCCACTTTCTCCTCCTCCCTTTCTGCTGCTAAGGCTGCCTTCTATTGCTCTAAAATCCTATCCTCTTCCTCTAATCCTAAGAAACTCTTTGAAACCTTCTCTACACTTCAACCTCCTCCTCCTACTTCCTCCCTTCTCCCTGATGACTTCGCTAACTTCTTTGACAAGAAGGTAAATGACATCAGATCCTCCTTTTCTCACCACCTGTTTAGTGCTGCTTGCACTATCCCACCCTCTGCACCCTCCCTCACCTCTCCACGTCCCACCCTATCCCACCTTGCTACCCTCTCCCCCGACGAGGTCCTCAACCTCATCACATCCAGTTGCCCCATCACATGCTCCCTTGACCCGGTCCCCTCCCCTCTTCTTCAGTCTATAGCACCTGAACTCCTTCCCTTTCTAACCCACCTCATCAACACCTCCCTCCAGGCAGGATGCTTTCCATCTTCCTTCAAGACTGCTAGAGTCACCCCCCTTCTCAAGAAACCATCACCTAACCCCTCTGACATCAAAAACTACAGACCGGTTTCCCTTCTACCCTTTCTATCCAAAACTTTCGACCGTGCTGTCTTTAACCAACTTTCTTTGTACCTCCACCAGAACAACCTCCTGGACCCCAACCAGTCTGGGTTCAAGGTGGGTCACTTGACAGAGACAGCCCTCCTTGCAGTGACAGAATCGCTGCACTCTGCGAGAGCAAACTCTCTCTCCTCTGTCCTGATACTCCTGGACCTGTCAGCTGCATTGGACACAGTGAACCACCAGATCCTCCTCTCTACCCTCGAGGGGCTGGATGTCACAGGCTCTGCACCCTCAATGTTTGCATCCTACCTGACGGGTTACTCCTACCAGGTGACATGGAGGTGATCTGGGTCGGAGCCTCGCAGACTGACTACAGGCGTTCCACAGGGTTTGGTTCTGGGTCCTCTCCTTTTCTCCCTGTACACGACATCCCTGGGTTCTGTTATTCGCTTGCACAACTTCTCTTACCATTCTTATGCGAATGACACTCAGCTGATCTTGTCCTTTGCTCCCTCTGTCACACAAGTAGAGACACGCATTGCTGCGTGCTTGACTGACATCTTGGAGTGGATGGCGACACACCACCTGAAGCTCAATCTGGACAAGACAGAGCTGATGTTCCTCAATCTGGGTGTGATCCTGGACGACCAACTGTCGTTTGCTGCAAACGTTGCATTGGTTGCTTGCTCCTGCAGACTTCTCCTCTATAACATCAGGAGGATTCGCCTATTCATCACCGACGAGACGGCACAGGTGCTCATCCAGGCTCTGGTCATCTCCCGGCTGGATTACGGCAACTCCCTCCTTGCTGGAGCCCCGGCGTCGGCCATCAGACTACTGGAGCTTGTTCAGAAAGCTGCAGCTCGTCTTGTGTTCAACCGCCCTAAGTTCTCCCACACAACTCCCCTTCTCATGTCCCTACACTGGCTCCCCGTAGCTGCTCGCATCCAGTTTAAGACTCTGGTGCTAGCGTACAGGGCAGTGAAAAGAACAGCTCCTTCCTATCTCAAGGCCATGGTCAAGCCCTACACCCCCGCCCAACCACTTCGCTCTGCTGCCTCGGGACGCCTGGTTGCCCCGTAGCTCAGAGGCCCCTGCTGCCGATCGAGCCGGTCACGGCTCTTTTCTGTCCTGGCCCCACAGTGGTGGAATGAACTCCTCACTGATGTCAGGACAGCGAAGTCGCCGTCCATCTTTCGGTGCAGGTTGAAAACTCACCTCTTCAAGAACTACTACCCTGTTACTTGCTCTTAGCACTTGTTGTATTCACTCATTTAAAAAAACAAAACTCTGTCTTGCGCTTTTACTTTAGCAATGGTTTTGCTCTTAGATGCTTGTTTAGATGCACTTATGACCTCTGATGACTAGTAGTTTTCCTGATTTCGTACATTAAATGCATTTATTGTAAGTCGCTTTGGATAAAAGCATCGGCTAAATGACTGTAATGTAATGTAATGTACAACAGGCACAGATCAAGCCAAGTATTGAAGTCAAGGAATGCTATCTCCTCTCTCTTAGATAAGTTGCAGGTCCTAAGTATGTTATTCATACACAGACTGTAGATTGGTGCGATCACAGTTTGTGCAATCACAAAGAGTGTGATTTTGCTCTATAGTTGTGCTTGCATGTTTAATAACCTAGGTGACAGAATTCCAAGGTCATAGTGACATTTGACAGCACAAATATTAACTTTTCTCAATAAGATTTTTATTTACTCTCACAAATAAGGATATATAAAGAGAATGATATTTCTACAAATGTAGAAGAAATCAAAATCCAGACCATCCCCAGCCAGAGGACAATAGGGCTGTTTGTCAAAAATCACCAACAAAAAGGCATATGCATAAGATGGCAGTATTCATGACAATTTATATAGTGGGCTGTGTTGAAATCAACATCTTTCAACTTGCTGACTTCACTCCACAGTGTAGTCTGGTTTAGATTGGCTCCTACAGTGTTAAGATTATGTAACATTTTTGATGTTTGGTATGGAAATTGTTATGATGATATACCTGGACATGGAACTTTTTGCATGTGAGTGAATTTTCCATGGAAAATATTTTCCACAACCATGCAAAGCCACACTCAAACAGTAGACAGTTGTTCATGCATAACATATTTCATGAATTGGACAATATTCAGAATGCAGAATATAGGATGGTTTGTGACTGAACACAGGTTTTGCACTTGAACCGATCTCATAGTACTAAAAACCAGGAGAAACACAATGGAATGAATGAACGACGGATCAGATGGAAAGGAGTTTTAACAGACGGGTATAAATAACCATTTTCAGCAATTACTTAATTTACTGAAACTGAAGGTGCTATTTATAGAGAGAGACTATTTTGTGGGTGGGAGCATGCAAAGAATACCTTCTGTTTTTGAAGGTGACAAATCGGTTTTGATTCTGTTGCGACTCAGCAGCCCTAGTGTTTTGCTCTCAATTGACATGGCTGCAAGATTGTGAAGCCTCTTCTGCCCCGTCATTTTACGCAGCCAGTGGCAGACAGACATTGAACAATAGCAGGTAAAGTGTCAAGAACTACATTAAGGGATCGCAGCTGGCACGCCGAGCAAGTGATTGAAAGTTGTACAAGTTCAGCTGATGTCAATCCAAGTTTGGACTGAGCTTTGAACGTGTGGTGCTTAACTAGGGAGGTGCTGAAAAAGGAATAGACACTCTCCAAACAAACTGAAAAACCCTGCAGCCTCTGAAACAGCCCTGCTGTCAGAGGTATCTCAGGGAAAGGATGGAAACCTTTCTGAACAAAATGCCTAATCTGTAAATAGTGGTAGGGGTGGGAGTGGTGCAGGGTAAATTTTTCTTTCAATTGATTGAAGCGAATACCCCATCAAAGTATAAATCTTTTATAAATCGAACCCTATTCCCATGCCGTGCTCAAAAAGCCATAAAGTGCAAAAGGCACTTGGCAGGGGTAAAGAGGTGGTTGACATAATGGGTGTCATTAAGGAGGCTTTTTGCAGGCTAAATGTTTTCCTAACTTGAGTCCATATTCTGATTTTATGAGCTGTAACCAGATTTTTGTGTGGTGATTCTATCTTCACCCATTCAGGTGTGTGCTCAAGTGAGCTGCTTTGAACATGCGTGACAACCTTCTGGATATTACTAGCCCAATAGAAGTAAAGAAGATTGAGCATAGCCATCCCTCCCAGTGCTTTGGGGCGTTGTAGGAAGTCCTTACGTACCCGGGGCTGTCTGCCATCCCAGATAAAGTTAAGAGAACATTCTGTCAAGAAAGCTAAACTCTTTTTTTCCCTTCGAAATTAATGTAGGGATGTTCTGAAAAAGATATAGGAACTTAGGGACAATATTAATTTTAAGCAAGCTACTGTGCCCAACCATTGATAATGGTAATGTGCAACAGCGCACCATATCTTGTTTGCATTTGTCAATTAAAGGGGAGAAGTTTAGTTTGTGTAAAAGCTGAAAGGAGTGAGGAACCATAAACCCCAAATGTTTGAAGTTTGAGGTCACTCTCCTGAAGGGACTATAGAGGCAGGGATACCAAGGGATGCAGGGTTCAATGTGTGTGTGTGTGTGTGTGTGTGTGTGTGTGTGTGTGTGTGTGTGTGTGTGTGTGTGTGTTCTGTATTCACTGGAGACCATGGTTTGACAAATTGATATCTATTTAGGTTTTTTTTTTCAATTTCCAGTTTCCAGTCCTTGTGGCATTAGGTGGATTATAATATTTGTTAAATTGTATCTGCAGCTGTATCCTGCAAAGAGGACATGATGTGATAACGCAGATCAAATCGATGGGGATAATACGGTGGGTGGCAAGGATCAAACTTTATATCAGACAACATGCATGTATTTTTGAGGTGCTAGGGGTGCTCGAAAACTCAGGAAACTTTGCACATGTATCAGAAGTAGCGGAAATTGATATCTGATATGGTTCTCTGGCTTGAGTGTAGCAAATTGGCTCGATAGCGCCCTCTAACTGCAAAGTCGAAGCCCCCACCTTTAAAATTGATGTAGCTGTACGAAATTTTCTTGGCAGATGTAACATCTCTTTAAAAAAAAAAGCCGTACCCTAAGCACAAGTCAGCCATTTTGAATTTACTGTCCAGGGTGTCTCCCCGCCTGTTGCCCAATTGAAGTAATACTTGGGGTAGTATTGGTCAAGGATCAATGACCACACCGGGTTATAGAACTCAGGTTTAATCGTGGCAGACGTAATAACCATACATGGTAGTGGTGTAACCATAATAACAGTCCGGGTAGTACATAACACCTAGTGTAGTTCCAGTGGATATACATGGCATTATATCACTACACCAATGACTGCTGGAATAGGCTCCAGCATCCCCGCGACCCTGAGAGCAGGATAAGCGGTTAAGATAATGGATGGATGGATGGATGTGCAATTTCAAGGTGGCGCCGCGGACGGTAGCCTCGGTTCTGCGCTCTCTTGTAGTTTTTCTGTTTTTGTTTATTTTGTGTAGTTTCCAGCGCCCCCTCTCTGATCACATACAGTGGGAACTTTTAAGCCTTTTAACTGTCCACTGGACAAACTGAACAGAGTTTTTTTTTTAACCGACTTTAATTTAATGTTTTAACGAAAGTCTTAGGACTACAGACTACGTGTGCGGACTACGATTTAGACGCCAAAGGGGTAATCGAGCTGGAGCATTAATTAAACTGCGACAGCGGGGCGAATGTCCACTCTCTGGCCAACAAGATGGACGAACTACTACTCCTAAACGGAAAAAACTCAGGACTTTTCCAAATCTGCCACCCTGTGTCCCACTGAAACCTGACTTAGTGAGCATATCGCGGTCTGTACACTTCATCTGGCCCAGTTCAGCATAACGGAGTGATGGGTGGTGGTGGTGGCATATGCTTCTACATAAAGAAGGTTGGTGTACGGGTGTCAGTGTTGAAGAAATCACGCAGCCCTCGCTTAGAGACCTTTTTCATTCATCATGTATTCTAGTCGCTGTCTCTATCTCACCCGAGGCCTGTGGTAAAGAGGCGTTAAAACACCTGGCTGATCAAATTACAAACATGGAGCGCAAATATCCAGACTCCCCTACTCATTATCCTTGGGGATTTTAACAGAGAAAACCTCAGCCATGAACTGCCAAAATACAGACAGCATGTTAAATGTCCCACCAGAGACAGAAACACTTTGGATGGATCATTGCTACACAGTATTAGAGGATGCCTATTGCTCTGTCCCCTGTGCATCCCTGGGCTTCTCATATCACTGTCTGATTCATCTTATCCCAACCTACAGGCAGAAACTAAAATCTGCAAAGGCTGTGGTTAAAACTGTGAGGAAATTAACCAATGAGTCAAAACTGGAGCCCCAGCCCTGCCTCGACTCCACTGACTGGAGTATTTTTGAGGCGTCATCTACAGACCTGGACGAACTTACTGACACTGTGTGTATGACATCTTACATCAGCTTTTGTGAGGATGTGTGTGCCCACCAAAACCTTCTGCATCTTCAACAATAATACGCCATGGTTCACAGCAAAACTCAGGCAGCTCTGTCAGGCCAAAGAGGAAGCCTACAGGAGTAGAGATAGGATCCGGTAATAACAAAGCCAGAAATACAATCACAAAGGAGATCAGAGTGGCAAAAACAAGTGTGAATGTTCTCCCCATGTCTGCGTGGTTCTACTCTGAAAAGTTGAAAAACAGGTTTTCTGCCAACAACCCATCATCAGTCTGGAGTGCTTTGAAAGACATTACCAACTACAGGAGACCATCTCTCCACACTCTAGGGAACCATCAATTGGCTGATGGCCTAAATGGGTTTTACTGCAGGTTTGAAAAGCAAACTTTCACACCCCTCACCCTCTCCGGCCATCACACAATCAACTGCACTCCCTGCCAGCCACTCTACCCTCTCCACCAAACCCTCACCCACACTCAGGATCTGTGTTGAGGACCTGTGACAGCTCTTCGGGAGACAGAAGACCAGGAAGGCACCAGGCCTGTATGGAATGTCACCCTCCTGTCTTAAAGTCTGTGCTGACAGCTGGTCCCCATTTTCACACTAATCTTCAACAGATCACTGGAGCTGTGTGAAGTCCCCTCCTGCTTCAAGAGTGCCACTATCATCCTGGTTCCCAAGAAACCCCGTATCGCAGGATTAAATGACTACAGGCCCATTGCCCTAACGTCTGTGGTCATGAAATCCTTTGAGAGACTAGTGTTGGCCCACCTGAAGGAAATCACAGGCCTCCTGTTTGACACCCTGCAGTTTGCCTACCGAGCAAACAGGTCAGTGGAGGATGCAGTCAACATGGGATTGCACTACATCTTCCAACAAGTTGACTCCCCAGGGTCATACGCAAGAGCACTGTTCGTGGATTTCAGCTCAGCATTCAACACCTTCGTCCTAGATATCCTCCACTCCAAACCCACCCGGCTCACTGTACTAGCCCCCCATCTGTCATTGGTTTAAAAACTTCCTGACAAACAGGAAGCAGCTGGTGAGGCTTCTAAAGTTTGCGGATGACACAACCATAATTGGCTTTATCCGGGACAGTGACGAGTCTGCATATAGACAGGAGGTTGATCAGCTGGCCCTCTGGTGTGGCCATAACAACCTGGAGCTGAATACGCTCAAAATAGTGGAGATGACAGTGGACTTCAGGTGGAGTCCCCCAACACTGCCTCCCCCACCATCCTCAACAGCATGGTGTCTACTTTGATTTCTGGGTTCCACAATCTCCCAGGACCCAAGTTGAGCATCCATCATAGACACAATCATCAAAAAGGCCCAGCAGAGGACTTTCTCTACCAGCTCATGAAGTTCAACCTACCCCAGGAACTGCTGATTCAGTTCTACACTGCAATAATCCAGTCTGTCCTCTGCACATCTGTCTGGTTTGGATCGGCCACCAAACAGAACAGGGACAGACTACAATGGACAGTTTAGTCTGCAGAGAAAATGATTGGTGCCAACCTGCCCTCTATTCAGGTCTAATACACCTCCATACTCAGGAAATGGGCAGGCAGCATCACTGCAGACCCATCACATCCTGGTCACAACCTGTTCCAACTCCTCCCCTCTGGTAAGCACTACAGAGCACTGTACCCCAAAACAACCAGATATAAAAACAGTTTCTTTCTGCGGGCTGTCATTCAAATGAATGCTTAACACTGTCAAATAAATCCAACCATTTTGTATATACTGGTACTGTACATTATGCATACTGGTATGCTATGTCATGCCCATCTACCTCAGACATGCATATAAGTAACCTACTAACATTTATTTCAGCATCTCTGATATATTCTCTGCACCACTGCACTTTATCACCTCTTATTTCGCCAGTATAAGTCAGTCTTTTTGTATATTATGTGTAGACCACACTATGTAAATTTCATGAGAATCAAATGATGTTTGTCACATAAGGGTGACTTCCTGTTGCCAGTAGGTGGCGCTATAACCATGACTCTTCACCTCCTGTTGCCAGTAGGTGGTTCTACATAAGTGTGTCATAAATGCAGCAATACATTTAATGGAGGTTGCATGACATGCTTGCATATGCATTTCATGAATATCGAACATTGCACAAAGGACTTAACCACTACAAGAACACCACCATATGTCAGTTGCTGTATATCATGTGTAGACTACACCATGTAAATGTCATTTAAATCGGATGATGTTTGTCACATAAGGCTGACTTCCTGTTGTCAGTAGGTGGCACTATGACTATCACTCAATATGGGTATGTAGATGTCTTCAGGCCTGAATTATCCAGCATGTGAAATTTGGGCCAGAATGGACTGTAAAATCAAGTTACAACAGCTTCCTCTTTCATGGCAAAACATGCAACTGTTCTGCATCTCCATGGCAACGGCATTTCATGAAAACTCAAGAGCTTCACAATTTAACACTGTGAAGGTCGTTAGATGTCCCTGATCAAATTTGAGATGGATCTGGTTAACCTGCTAGGCAGAGATCGCCAAATTACAGCGCCTGTAACTTCCTGTTGCCAGTAGGTGAAGCTATAACTACGACTCAGTATTGACATGTAGATGAGTTCAGGCCTGGATTTTTATCAAGCATGAGGAGAAATTTGGGGAAGATTGGACAATGTACATTTGAGTTACAACAACGTCCTGTTCCATGGCGAAAAATGCAAATTGACTGGCACGCCACGTCAGAGGCATTCAACAAAAACTCAGCTTCGCAATTTGCCATCTCAAAGGTTTTTAGATGTCACAGACCAAATTTGAAGTCACTCTTGTTAATTCTCTAGGAGGAGTTTGTTAACATGCAACGCCTGGAAAGGGCAAAAACTGCGCAAAAATTCAGAATGAGAATCTGAATCATGTTTATTGGCCATGTAGGTTTGCGCATACATGGAATTTGACTATGGTTTCGTGGCTCTCTCGGTGTACTTAACATAGAATAACAACACTACAACACAACAATCTTCAGATATAAAGAGCAACATGACGTATAGTGGGTGTTTTCTACATGGACACAGATGTAACAATAGGATTGTTGTTCCTAGTTTGTGGTTCCGACCACTCAGACCCTGAGTGATGCTGGCTAGAGCTGAAAGTAAGGGAACTGTATGATTGAAGGATTAATGTTAATAAAGTAATTAGTAAGCAAGTAAAGCTTTAACTGCCCATTCTGTATGGTTAAGTAAAGAATGGAATAGAAGGAAACATGGTGGCAGCGGTGTACAAGTTAAGTTGCCGTTAGATGCGAACGAGTGCTGCTGGCTAGCTAATGTAAATTAGTTTAGAGTCGACGACTAACCAAACGCCGCAACGGGAGAGGGCAAAAGGATAACGGTCGTCGGGATGGATGGACTAAAATCTCCGCTAATACTAGTGTTAGACTCCAGCAACCTAGGCATGGAAGAATTGGGAGGAGTTTACATCGTACATGGACCTTACTATGCCCAATGCAGGAGAAAGCACAAGAGTCAAGCTATTCTGCTGTCTCATAGCAGAGAGTGGGAGAGAGCTGAGCGAGGAGAACAGTGAGCTCAATGGTAGCGCTGTTTGACGGACACTGTTATTCAAAGGTGAACGAGGCTGTTGAGAGATACAGTTTTTTTATGAGAAACCAAGGATTAACAGAAAACATTGACAAATACGTCACAGACTTGAGAATGCTAGCCAGTGGTTGTAATTTTAGAGACATTAAAGACTCGATAATAAGAGACCGGATTGCGTGTGGCACAAATAGCTCTGCAATTAGGGAGAGATTACGCAGGGAAGAGAATCACACTCGAAAATGTCTGCAAATATGTAGAGCTACAGAGCTGTCAAGAGAGAACAGCAAAACACTACAAGGACTGAAACAGACAGCCATGAAAAGCAAAGAAAATGAGATCTGCTGTAAGTTTTGTGGTAAAACACAAGAAAGAAGCAAAAACGAATGCCCGGCTTTTGGGGGAAGAAAAGTGTAGGAAGTGTGGGAAAGAAAATCATTTTGCTTTACAATGCAAATCAAGAACAGAGAACGGCAGGAACTATAAGCCAGTGCATGTTGTCTCAGAGCAGGACAGTGACACATATGAGGACATTATGACCATAACAGAGGAGACTGCATGCTGTGACAAAGGAGGAAAAATGTGACAAACACATGACAATGGAGAGAATAAAAACAGAGTTTGAAGATGTGTTCACCGGTGATGGGTGTTTGGAGGGAGAATACAGCATTGAAATAGACAACAGTGTACCACCAGTGAAACTGCCAAAGCGCAGGGGGCCTGCTTCAATGATTGCACCTCTAAAAGAGGAACTCCAGGATCTGGAGAGACAAGGGATCATTACTCTAGTAGAGCAGAGCAGGGACTGGATAAGTAATATGGTCTCAGCGACAAAACCGAATGGGAAGCCAAGAATCTGTAGTGTCCCAAAGCCACTGAATAGAGCACTTAAAAGGAGCAATTTTCCCCCACCTATGATAGATGACATCCTCCCAGAGATGTCAAAGGCAAAAGTATTCAGTTTGTGATGTGAAGCATGGCTTCTGGCATATCAAGCTAGAGGAAGAGTCAAGCTACCTCACCACATTCACCACCCCGTTTGGCCGGTTCTGGTACCAGAAGTCTTCCAAAAGAAGCTCATGCAAGCGCTGGAGGGCTTACCTGGAATATACACTCACCGGCCACTTTATTAGGCACACCTGTCCAACTGCTCGTTAACGCAAATTTCTAATCAGCCAATCACATGGCAGCAACTCAATGCATTTAGGCATGTAGACATGGTCAAGACGATCTGCTGCAGTTCAAACCGAGCATCAGAATGGGGAAGAAAGGTGATTTAAGTGACTTTGAACGTGGCATGGTTGTTGGTGCCAGACGGGCTGGTCTGAGTATTTCAGAAACATCTGATCTACTGGGATTTTCACGCACAACCATCTCTAGGGTTTACAGAGAATGGTCCGAAAAAGAGAAAATATCCAGTGAGCGGCAGTTCTGTGGGCGAAAATACCTTGTTGATGCCAGAGGTCAGAGGAGAATGGCCAGACTGGTTCGAGCTGACAGAAAGGCAACAGTAACTCAAATAACCACTCATTACAACCGAGGTATGCAGAAGAGCATCTCTGAACGCACAACACGTCGAACCTTGAGGCAGATGGGCTACAGCAGCAGAAGACCACACCGGGTGCCACTCCTGTCAGCTAAGAACAGGAAACTGAGGCTACAATTCGCACAGGCTCACCAAAATTGGACAATAGAAGATTGGAAAAACGTTGCCTGGTCTGACTAGTCTCGATTTCTGCTGCGACATTCGGATGGTAGGGTCAGAATTTGGCGTCAACAACATGAAAGCATGGATCCATCCTGCCTTGTATCAACGGTTCAGGCTGGTGGTGGTGGTGTAATGGTGTGGGGGATATTTTCTTGGCACACTTTGGGCCCCTTAGTACCAATTGAGCATCGTGTCAACGCCACAGCCTACCTGAGTATTGTTGCTGACCATGTCCATCCCTTTATGACCACAGTGTTCCCATCTTCTGATGGCTACTTCCAGCAGGATAACGCGCCATGTCATAAAGCTCGAATCATCTCAGACTGGTTTCTTGAACATGACAATGAGTTCACTGTACTCAAATGGCCTCCACAGTCACCAGATCTCAATCCAATAGAGCACCTTTGGGATGTGGTGGACCGGGAGATTCGCATCATGGATGTGCAGCCGACAAATCTGCAGCAACTGCGTGATGCTATCATGTCAATATGGACCAAACTCTCTGAGGAATGTTTCCAGTACCTTGTTGAATCTATGCCACGAAGGATTAAGGCAGTTCTGAAGGCAAAAGGGGGTCCAACCCGGTACTAGCAAGGTGTACCTAATAAAGTGGCCAGTGAGTGTATATATCATTGCATATGATGTGTTGGTCATGGCAGAGGGAGCAACACAGGAGGAGACAAGCAGAGACCACGATGAGAAACTCAGACGCTTCCTGGCCAGGTGCAGAGAGCGAAACATAAAACTGAATGAGGGTAAGTTCAAACTATGACAACAGGAGGTACCCTACATTGGGCACCTGCTGGTGGCTGAGGGACTGCGGGTCGACACAGAGAAAGTGCAAGCAATCAGAGAGATGCCGAGGCCGACAGATGTCAAAGGTGTGCATAGACTGGTGGATATGGTGAACGACCTGTCAAAATTCTATGAACGCCTGTCAGATGATTGTGAGACAGTGAAACAACTCACACACAAAGAGAACATGTGGGACTGGACAGATGAACATGATGAAGCGCTTCAGAAGCTGAAAGACAAAATAGCCAATGTACCAGTTCTAAAATACTACAACCAGGAAGAAAAGTTGACACTGCAGTGTGATGCATCGGAAACAGGGCTGGGAGCTGTCCTAACACAGAGAGGTAAACCAGTAACATTTGCAAGTAGAGCACTTACACCTACTGAGAGAGGCTACGCTCAAATAGAAAAGGAATGCCTGGTGATAGTGTTTGAGATGGAAGAGTTCCATCAATATACCTATGGTAGACAGGTGAAAGTACAGAGCGACCATAAGCCGCTGGAAAATATCCACAGAAAGCCTCTACTTAGCGCACTTAAGAGACTGCAGAGGATACTACTCAGGTTGCAAAAGTATGATATCAGTATAATCTATTTACCAGGCTGAGGTATGTTGCCGGCTGACACACTGAGCAGGGCATACTTACCAGAGAGCACCAAGGGAGACATTGAGACAAGAGTTAGAGACTGTTAACATGATTAATTACTTGCCTATCTCTGCCGAGAGACTGAGCTCAATAAGTTCTGCTACAAAAGAGGGTACAAAGTTACAGAGTGTGGCAAAGATGATTCTGACTGGGTGGCCACAGAAGAAAAAAAACGACATTCCAACAGACAGCCAGCTTTACCACTCATTCCAGGATGAATTGAGTTTCCAGGATGGCATAGTGTTCAGAGGAGAGAGAGCAGTCATACCTGATGCACTCAGAGCTGATATCCCCTGGCGTGTCCACTCCTCTCATCTTGGAGTAGAAGGATGTCTCAGGCATGCCAGGGAATGTGTACTGGCAAGGGATGAATGAGTACATAAAGAAGTTCATCTCCAAGTGTGACATATGTAGGTCAGTAGACCCAAAGCAACAGAGAGAGACACTACACCCTCATGATATGGCATGCAGACCCTGGGCCAAGGTGGGTACAGATTTGTTTTCCTTTCATAACAAGGACTACCTGATAACAGTGGATTATTACTCCTAACTTTTGGGAGGTAGATTACCTTCCGGACACTAAGAGCAGTATAGTAATCAGAAAGCTGAAAGCCCACTTTGCACGACAGGGGGTTACCTGATGTTGTTATTTCGGGTAATGGGCCGCAGTATGCATCTCAAGAGTTTCAGAGACTCAGCCAAACCTGGGAATTTGAACACAGGACATCCTCACCTGGGTATGCCCAGAGCAATGGTAAAGCTGAGTCAGCTGTAAAAACAGCCAAGCGTCTCCTGCTGAAAGCTATGGCTGCGGGACAGGATCCATACTTGGCTATACTGGACCATTGCAACACATCGAGCCAAGGCGTTAACACGAGCCCGGCACAGAGTCTACTGAATAGGAGGACAAGGACCCTTCTTCCTACCACAGATACTCTGTTGGAGCCAGTGATAATGGACAACACACAAGGACTGATGCACAACAGACGGAGACAGGAGAAATACTACAACCACACAGCAAAGGACTTGGACCCTCTGCAAAAAGGTGACAGTGTGAGAGTTCAACCTTTTGAAACACATAAGGTCCAAGATGAAATAAAAGATAAAAGCAGTGGGCCACAGATCGTTTGAGGTAGAGCTGGAGTCAGGAGGTGTTCGAAGGAGGAATCGCCATCACCTCCGACACAACCACAGCAAACCAGCAGCTGCTGCTGCTGTTTGTGTTGTTGTTGTTGTTGTTGTTGTTATGGAAACATCCCGTAATCAGAAACTAAAAGTCTGATACGGGATGTACTTTGTTCTGTATTTTCGAGAATCAGTTCAGTGCAAATCTATGGGAAAGAAATATAACAGGTTAAGACGGGGCAAATAAACTTGCTGAATGTTCTGACAGAGAACGTTGGGTCAAATAAAATGACTGTGCCGTTGATTCGATGTGTTTTTGCAATGTACCAACATAATTTTAGCGAGCTGTCTGTCAGTATCTGTATTTTATGATGCTTCTTTCGTTGCTTGATGATATGGACTTTTCCCATGTGGTTCAAAGACTGAAACAATGTTTTGTGCGTTTCTCCTCGTGTCTGCATTGCTATAACTTGATCTTTTATTTAAGTTGGAAAGTTCTGGTCGTTATGATTGAGCCTTTGACTCGGATTTCATTAAGTGGCTGTGGGCCCTCTCTAAAACGGGTGTATTATATTGAAATCTGTGATTGTTCATTCTTAACCATTATTATTATACACTAAATAGACCACCCAACTAATTAGGTTGCCTCTAAAGGTAACACTGTGTACCTTACCGAACTGAGGTTTGCCCAAGTGAAAGGGGTGGAATACTTTTGCAAACAGCATATTCCATTTTTCATTTTCTTAAAAATATTGTGGTGTAAAACTCATGTTACGCAATGGATATTCATTAAAAGTACTGTTGTAAGTTAAAATATCACAATGAAAAATATCAATGTATCGATTGTTATCCAATGAAACGAGTGATTTAGCGAGGGGGTGAACACTTTTGCAAGGCACTGTATGCATGTCACATTCTCATTAGGGGCTGAGCCCCCCTAAAGGTCTGATCCTAGCATCACCCCTGAGCTATAGGCCACACTTACTCTTAACCATGACAGATTTTCTTACACCAAGTGTATTTGAAAACAATTTGGGCGCTCATAAAAAGCATGTCTCTGGGCTTATGGTTTGATTTTATGATCAGACTCCCTTTTTTGTTTTATATTGCACAGCATCATCTTTTAGGAGACTGTCCTCCACCAAAAAACGACCCCATAGGCCGTTTGTACAAGCAGCTTATTACGACCTATAGTTACGTTTTAAGCTGCTTCCTCGTTACTTTCCCTGTAACAATAAGCGACCTCCTTCCACAAGCTGTCGTGAGGACGAATATTAATAAAAGCAAAGTTTAATGTCACATAGCGGTTATTGTGTCCACGCTAGCTGACTTTCCAACTTGTAGCTCTTATTACGTTATTCATAGGTAAACATACTGCCAATAGCAAGCTTAGGTACTATACTAGACGGAGAAACAACACAAAAACGCACTGACTCCATATTCTATTCTCACATTGTTTTAAAAAACCCACGATGCACAGAGGCGAAAAGTATCTGTGGCATATCTCCTGCCGCCGGTAGGGGCGCTAATTTGGGAAACGCTCCTGTGGGTCGTATTGGAGGACAAACGACCTATTGTGGTCGTATGGGTTGGAGGACTTGTTGCCTTTTAGTCATCCTATAGCTACACATCATACTGTTAATTCTTTTGTTACAACATCACCACAGTGTCCACAGAACCTTGTACACACCACACACTTCATGAACGCCAAGCCAAAAAACATGCTGCCCGTGAAACTGGGGTGTCCGAAGGGGATGGAAATGGAGGATGGCAGTATTTTAAATATATGCTGATCTGACACCAGGAAGGTTATCACGAAGCTCTTATTGTCATGTTACGTGACCACAAACACGAATCTGTTTTTGTTTTTTGTGGGGTTTTTTGGGGGGGGGGTTAGAGGAAGGGGGGGTTGCAACAGGGGTGGCCAAGTAGTCCCTGAGGGTCGTCAACCCTTTAGATCCGCCTTAGCGCTGTAGGCCAAAATAAATACACCTGACCATCCAATATGTAAATAATCGATTGACTTGATCAGTTCGAGTGAGACAAATCCCAGAGCCTCTCTCCAAACCCCGTCGTCGTCGTCGTCATCGTTGAGGCGAACGCGTCCCCGGCGCGAGGGGCCGGGCGCGTGTGACCGGCGTTCGCCGACATCACACGAGCGTCTCCGAGAGGCAGCGGAGCCCGACGTGTTCTGAGCGGCTCCCAAATGTTGAGCCCCAGTCGTCTAGAGCTGCTGCTGAGAGGTCGGGGTTGAGCTGGAAGGGAAGCGGCACGACGGAGACGGGCATCAACGCAGACTCCCCACCTCTGCATCGGCATCCCCCCGGCGTCCGCGGACTGTCACGTCGGTCCATTGAGGGTAAGCGATGCGAGAAGGGTCGTTATGAGGAGGAATGTGTGTCGTTAGTTTATCCCGGTAGGGAACGGGTTAAATTCTGCAGTTTTTCGCGAGATGCGCTTTTATCGGCTATCCCGGCGCAGAGCAGCGTGGCCAGACTTTGGCACATCATATCCCCCCCGAAAACAACGCCAGCGGGGGAAAGGGTGACCGATCTAAGCGTCCTCTTGTCTCCAGTTTGAGGAATAATCGACATGTGCGGTGCATCTCATCGGTTGCTTAACCTCTTGTGTAGACTCGCCTCACAGACCAGTTTCCTGCACGCAGAAGATGTGCAGGCTCTCCAAGCTCGGGGAGAACGACGCGTTTCACACAGAAATAACGAGCTCACGGAAATATATTGACTCTATGCAAACTTGTGGTGCAGCCCAAATGAGAATGAAGGATTCAACGCTGGCAAATGTGATGCGTTCTTTTAATCACTTTGCTATAGCTATTTTTATTTCTGTCTGCCTTTTTTTTTTTTTGCGTGGCCAGCAACATCGCCTATGAACAAAAGTAGCCTAGATTGTGGTGTTTTTACTCCCAAGTAGCGTTTTTATTCTCATCGCCTTTAAGCGGGAGCAGCTGCCGGTGTTTGCCCAAATGTTGCATCCCCTGTGGAATATGTATGCCCCGTATTCAGTGAGGCCAAACGCAAGACCCTGGTCGTTGCGTTTCCTGGTCATCGCGTTTGAAAAAAAAACGGCAACGTGTTGATGAAAACGCTCGTGTCTCCTCCGCATGTCTTGGACTAGCGGAGTAAAAGCCGCGTCGACGCGCGGAACACGAGTAAATCTGCCCTTCCGCACGAAGGCGCAGTGAGCCAATCAACATCTGCCTTAAAGATGTCACGCAAATCAGACTGTTATATGTTGGGCGTGTTTGATAGTGAAGCTGAAGTTCTCGTGTCTGTGGGATACGTAGTCTCCAGGGGCCGCCAAATTTGACAGAACACCGGCACTGGCTCTTTTGCCCGACCCCCCCCCCCCCCCGCCTGCAGTGTGCGGATGACAGACTGGCTGGAGCCGCATGCAGGCCTCGAGACGTTAGAGTAGGCTGATGTACTCTGGCCATCAGATGGTCTGATTCTGTCTGCACAATCATATCATGTGAAGGCAGAATAAAATCCACGTCTTTTGTGGCCTTTCAGACGTAACGAGTCCTCCTTTGCTTGTCAACACTCCACATAGCTCCACCGTTCATCCCCCGCCCTCTGATTTTAATTAATCTGACAGGTGCAAGCAATATGGTGGAAACCTGTCTTATCCTTTAGTTCAATGTGGCCTCCTTGGCTATAAATGACAATAGGTTGTGAAATAAAGATTTCTAAGTGAACTGTGCTAGATAGATAGATAGAGAGAGAGAGAGAGAGAGAGAGAGGGGGGTAGACAGATATAGTCTTTATTGTCCCGCAGGAAATTTGTTTTCACAGCAAGTACGTGCACAGAAACCACACTGCAATGTACAGATATACATACAGACACATAAACACATTCACTCACACCCACAGATACAGCGTGTGTCCAACTGATTGATGATCCCTACAGTCTGGATGTTTTCTGGACAAGACTGTGGTTTGTGGAGTCTCTTTACCTCCTTCAGCTGTGTTGGACAGACACACTATAGAAAATTATAGAATTAGTCAGTTCCCCAGTATTAGTCCACTAGTGCACTTATTGAAAATGCGATCATATACACAAGGTTTGGACAGTTGCTGGAGAGGAGACCATCAGGAGTGCAACAACAACAATGCAGTTTTTAGAATATACACACCGTGAAAGCTGTGCACCTCAAGTACACACTCAGACAGGCTTAAATGGGTGACCTGCTCTCCTGGTGCAGAGATCCTTTTTATTTTTCATTTTTTTTGATGCATAATTATTTATGAATGTCCAGCGCTGCTAGAAGAGGGTAGCCTGCGTGTGCTTTTGCGGCTCTGCACACGTGTGCAAGTGTGTGCAGCGTGGCTTCTAACATGTGTCCCGGCTGTCACCGTTGCTTTGTATTGGGTACAGTCATTTCTCCTTACAAGCGGGGTTTATGTAAGACAAAGGCAGACAGCGAGATCGAGAGCTAACTGATGGAAGGTGAGGCACAGAGATGGCTTTGTGGGGTTCCCGCATCTGCAGTCATTGAAGGCTTTTCCGCCTCTTTAAAGTGCCGGACAAAGATCTGTCTGTCCTCCCAGTAAGCAGGGAGTCTGGAGTCAGAATGAATACAAGCAAAGGCTTTGATTTCTGAGTGGGATGCACTGGCTGGGATTATATAAAATAAGGAGGAGGAGTGGATGAAAGGGAAATGAGCGAGAGACGGAGAGAGACAGAGAGAGAAATTGCATGAAAATGGGGGAAGAAGGACAGTTGCTGCAAGAGAGGGGAATCGTACAGTGATATAGTGGAACACAAAAGGGTGGCGGAGAGGTGGCCGGGGACGAGATGGAGCTGTCAAAGAGAGGGAAGATGGAGGTGTGACTGAGAATGTTTGTAGGGGGAAGACAGGGAGTGGCGTCAAATGGCGACAGTAGAAACTTGCAGTAGATGGGAGACTGGCAAAAGAAGCGAGAAAATGATAGAAAAGGCAAAAAAAAAGGGGGCAAAGACAGAGTGCAGAATTCACTGGGGTAGAATGATGGAGTGGGTGAAGCTACATGAAGGCAGAGAGGGAGAGCGAGTGAAAGATAGCAGATGGCATATTTTGTCTGTGTCTGGCAGCCCATGGTTAACAGCCCAAAGGGCCGTAGAGACGAGTGCGAATGAGCATGCGTGTATATGAGTGCCTGTGCGTGTGTGCGTTTTGTCATGTGCTTGCATGTTTGTGCTCAATGAGGCAGGCCATATGTTTTTTCATTCAAATGCTTAAAATACACTCAGTGAAGGTGGAGATTCTCGCAGATTGGTAGTGTTCCTTCCTTGAAGACCTACTGTGAGGACAAACAGATGGACATGGTTCACTAGTCTCTCTCTTCCCTACAAACCGGTTCTCGTCACTGCGTTGAGAATCTTGGATCAGTTGAACATTGAAGACCAGCTTGCCAGTGGAGGTTCATCAATGCACAATACACTGGGTTCAAACCAGGGTGAGGGAGCAATATTTCCTGAAATAGGGACAGAGAGAGCACTCTTTTGAAATTTCACCGTTATTTGATCTTTGTGGATGAATGCAGAAAAGGATTGGGCCTGTGCTTTCTGTCGACCAAGCAGACAATCTGCATTGTGACGCAGCTTTGTTCAATCTTTTGTTTCAGATGTAATAAAATCAGTGGGTTTTTAGGCCCTCTGCCTAGACTGTGGTGAGGCTGAGGCAGCAATGGTGCAGTGGGTTGCCAGAGACCTTCTGGGTAGCAAGAAATCGTGGCTGTCAACATTTCACAGTGTCATAATCTAATTAATCTTATTAAATGAAGAAGGACAAAGGCCCCCCTAATGATATCAATGTGTAGATTGTGTGTGTTTTCCGGTTATTGGATCCTTATAAAAACAGATGAAAAGAATAAGCCATACAGACAAATTACATGCACCCAGACACAACAGAGACAGAGACATGGCGAGGATAGCTTCATCTGTAATAATTTAGGAGGGACAACGGGTGATTCAGTAAAGAAAAGCTTATGGCTGAGGTCATGCACTAGGTGGATTGGTGGATCAGCTAGTAGACGTTGTGACAGAACCCTTCCTCTAGGAGCGGCACTGGACATTCCCCCACGCTTGTCAGGATGGAACCGGTGGTAGTACCATATGAGGGAGGGGTACAAGATGTTGTGGGCAGGGATCAAGGAGCATTCTTTGGGGCCATAGCCCTCCCAGTTCATGACGTACAAGAGCCCCCCCTCCCCGCCATCGGGATCTGATGAGGTGATGGACAATGTAGGCCGGCACTCCATCAAAGAGTTGGTGGATGGTGAGGGTCTGGAGGAGGCATGAAGAGGACTTTCAGCAACAAGCTTAAGCTTGAATACATGAAATGTCGGGTGGATCCTCATAGTCAAGGCAAGCGAAGATGGATGGCTGCTGGCTTGAGCTCTTTGGTGATGGGGAGTGGACCCACAAACCATAGTGCCAACTTCGAGACTTCACACAGAGAGGCAGGTCCTGCATGGATAACCAGGCATGCCTCCAGGGGGATAACGAGGTGCTACTTGTTGATAGCAGTTGGAAGCGTGGAGGAGGGTAGAATGATCCTGCATCCAGGTACACCAACACCTCCGAATAAAGGCTTGGACAGAGGGGACACTGACCTTGCATTCTTGTTTGGGAAACAGGGGCAGTTGGTATCCCCGGGCACATTGGAAAAGAGCGAGTCCACCTTCTGGAGTTCTGCCCAGGTGATGTTTTGGCCAGTTGTATGCTCCCACTTGGTCCAGGCCCCCTGCTTACACATACCCACTATTCTGCTGTAGTGAGCTTCATCCACTTCTGCCTGTACCTCCTCCTGGATTAGCTTTCACCTCTCCTTTACTCAGGCTTTACCATAGCAAGATTTTGAGTTGCTCCTAAGCCTGGCCTGAGCAGTTGCCACAGTGCCCATCGGCATGTTGTGCCACAGCCTTGTCTCTGCCCGCTCAACTGCCTCCTGCGCATGCCACTACCTTCCTGTTCTGACCTCGATACCCACAGAGGAGATCATGGTGTCAGCGGAATCTTGGTAGAGCAGGACTTCTCTGGCTTGGGTGACCTTGAACTCCCCTGCCAGACTGCTGAGAGCCCAGCCACCTGTGCAGGAACTGGCTGACCTTCCTTTCGAAGCCCTCCACGATGGTGATTGGGACTTTGTATAGCAGTATAATGGAATTGTTTGGTAGATAGTGGAAAAAAGCTCCAGGGTTTGGTTTACATCCAAAAAGAGCACATTCTACCATGTTTGCGGTCAAAACTTTCACTATGCTAATGCAAACTCGCTCTCTGCACTGACAAGTTGCTCTTCACGGGAGGTTTCAGGTGTCTTTTCTCGCCCCACATTTGCATACTAGACAGCAATTGACTTTGTGTCGTACCAAATCTAGTCCCAGGATATGTTTGAATCTCAGATTTTAGGGAAGTGCACAAACAGCTCCTCCCTCAGTATGGGGATGTGAACACACCACTCTTGTGACAAACTTTGCAAAGATACAAGTCAGTATAGTCAAGTCTAGCCATTTTAGGGGAAACAGACTTACGAAAAACACATTTTTGAGTGGAAGGGGACATCAAGTATTACTATCGTGTTGAACATGTTCCTGTAGTATTACTTTAAAAATGATGTAGTACATGGGTAAAGTGTTTGTATAGTAATGTGATGGGGGGAAAAAACAGGAAATGCTGTAGTAATTTTCGATTTTTCTATTTTGGCACATGAAAGTTTTTTGGGGGTTTTTTTTGTGGATTTTTGCCCCCTTTTTCTCCCCAATTGTATCTGGCCAATTACCCTACTCTTCCGAGCTGTCCCGATCTCTGCTCCACCCACTCTGCCAAGCCGGGGATGGCTGCAGACTACCACATGCCTCCTCCAATACATGTGGTGTTGCCAGCCGCTTCTTTTCACCTGACAGTGAGGAATTTCGCCAGGGGAACATCGCGCGTGGGAGGATCACGCCATTCCTCCCATTCCCCCTCCCCCCGAACAGGCATCTCGACCAACAACCAGAGGAGGCTCTAGTGCAGTGACCAGGACACATACCCACATCTGGCTTCCCACCCACAAACATGGCCAATTGTGTCTGTAGGGATGCCCTACCAAGCCAGGGGTGTAGCACAAAATTCTGGGCCCTATACATAAGCTGTCTCTATGGGCCCCTTTCCTCTTTTTTCTCTCACGCATCACTTTCACATCATTGCAGCTATGATGCTGATAAATGTATGATACTGCGTGTGTTACAGTACTAGCTAGCTAGCTAACTCGTACTTGTCCAGGTAGTAGGAGTTAAGATTAAGCTAGCTAGCTGCTACCTTGCTGTGGTAGTAGGAGTTAGCTAGCCACCTTTCTTTTAAAAGCTCTTAGCTCACCGTTCTTTTGGAAGAAATTACTCAACAGTTGTTTTCCCCCATTTTGCCTTCTCTCCCTTTACTTTTTTTCCCTTCTTTTCTTTCCTGGAACCCAGATTTTGCTTTCTTTGGGAAAGACATGACACTGTGCTTGTATCAGCAGTCACTCACGACAGGACTAGATGAGCTGCATTGAGAGATGCTCGTGAGGGGCGGACTAAACCATTTTGCACCTTTTGTAAGGGGTGAGAGGGGCCTCAGAGAGCCTCAACTATTTTCCTTAAGTCCCTCAACCAATGTATTGAGTAAATTTTAACTGAAGTTATGACACTAATCAGTTAGAAATAAAAATTTGCAAACCAAAACAAACTTTTAATTCCAGGCTTCCTTCCCCCCCACTACGACGCCACTGACCAAGCTAGAGGTAACACGGGAATTCGACCGCGCCGATCCCCAGTGTTGGTAGGTAACGGAATAGGCCGCTACGCTACCCGGGCGCCCTCCAGCAATGTTTTTACGTAACTGTTTTCGTACTGTGTAACGGATGCTGTTGTGCATTACTGTAATGTCTTTTTTTTAATCTATTATCTATATTGGGTTTTGCAATTTATTCAAACAACACAAACAAACAATCAAGCATATGCATCCCCTCCCTCTTTCCCTCCCTCCCTCCCTTCCATCCCCAGAGCAGAGATAAACGGGGGGGAATGGTAGTACTGGTGACATTCACAACAAAGACAGAATTTCGTTCAAAGTCGTGCCATTACAGTAACAACAGGGTTGCAGCAGTAGCATTACTGTAATGCCTCAATAATGTATTGTCTGTTGTCATGTAGAGACATAAAATGCGAGCCTTATTTCAGAGAAAGCTGTCAAGTAAAGTATAATCTAATCCGTGTGCGATGTACAGAGGTACACTAAGACGTTTTAGTCTATTATACATGGTTTTTTTGTTGTTGCTACAAATAGCGCTGTGAGGAGTGCAGTATTTCCCACTTGTCTCCTCTCTATGTAAATGGAAACCACAGCAAAATGCTAACGCACAGTTCCCTTGATGTTCCGCCTCTCTTGTCTCGGTGCTGCAGCAGGGAGTTCAGATCATCATATTCCTCCAGATATTTTGCAGCTTAATTTGGATTCTTCTCAACGTCTCTTGGCCTTTACCGGGCTTTGTGGAAACATGGTTCTGCTTTTCCTGTTACTCTCACACCCCCTGCTCTTTTTACTCGCCTGGTCGTTTTATTTTCATGTCTTTTAATTCTGGTGTCTTCGGTGGACAATTAATCAATGAATAATCCTTAATAGTGAGCCTGAGTGAGGCGGTCCAGGAACACAAATTGTCAGTAAAACGACCTGGAGCGGTATAAAGAATGACTGGCTGGTGCTTTATTCCCACAAGTTCTAAAACCCCTCAGTCTGGAGCACAAATCAACTAGTGACCCTGACTTTAAATTGAATTGAGATACACCATTAGGCTATAATGACAGTCTCATTGGTTTTCTGTAAGACTGTTGTACCGTAGGTTTTTTTTTTTGTGTGGCCACATCCAATCTACTACTACTACTTTCGGCTGCTCCCATTAGGGGTCGCCACAGCGGCTCATCCATTTCCATTTCATCCTGTCCTCTGCATCTTCCCCTGGAACACCAGCCACCTGCATGTCCTCCCTCACCACATACATAAACCTCCTCTTTGGTCTTCCTCTTTTCCTCTTCCCTGGCAGCTCCATATTCAGCATCCTTCTCCCAATATACCCAGCATCTCTCCTCCACACATGTCCTAACCATCTCAATCTTGCCTCTCTTGCTTTGTCTCCAAACCGTCCAACCTGAGCTGTCCCTCTAATATAGTCTTTCCTAATCTTGTCCTTCTTCGTCACGCCCAGTGAAAATCTTAGCATCTTCAACTCTGCCACCTCCAGCTCCGCCTCCTGTCTTTTAATCAGTGCCACTTCTCCAAACCATATAACATAGCTGGTCTCACAACCATCTTGTCAACCTTCCCTTTAACTATGGCTGGTACCCTTCGGGCGCAAATCACTCCTGACACTCTTCTCCACCCACTCCACCCTGCCGGCACTCTCTTCTTCACCTCTCTCCTGCACTCCCCGTTACTTTGGACGGCTGACCCCAAGTAGTTAAACTCCACATCCACATCCAATAATATCCAATAATAATAATCTCAAGGCAGTGGAAGATAAATTCAGTTTACAGGGACTACAGATACAATCTCTTCAGGGTTGTTTTTTGTATAGTTTGATTGAACAGCTTAATTCAAATCTTGGTGCAAAAAAAGAAAGAAAGAGAAAGAAAGAAATAATAAGAATGATGAAATTAATAATAATGGATTATATTTATATATCGCTTTATCTAGACACCCAAAGCGCTTCACGTTGAAGGGGGGAAACTTACCTCAATGTGTAGCATCCACCTTGGTGGTGCACGGCAGCCATTTTGCAAAAGAAGACTCACATCAGCTCCAGGAATCATTGAACAAATTACACAGGGGATGATTAGGTGGCCAAATGGAGAGAGCCCGGTCGGGAATTTTGCCAGGGCAGGATAAGTCTCGTGGGATCTTTAATGACCACAGTGAGCCAGGACCTCGGTTTAACGTCTCATCTGAAAAACGGCATCTCCTACAGCAGTGTCCCCGTCACTGCACTGGGATCCCATCCAAGTACTAACCAAGACCCTACCTGCTTCGTTTCCGTCATTCGGCAGAGCCAGGTTATATGTTGGTATGGTTGCCGGCAAAGAAAGAAAGAAGGAAGGAATAGGAGAGGAATAAGTGCCATATTGCAATAGCACTTCTCCCGCTAACCGATTCAGCAGAAATGATCTATACATCAGAGACAGAAAAGTAAAAAAGCCACATCACAGTTGCTACTGTGATCCAAGCAAAACACATATCAGCAGTCTTATCCTTCGCTCACCATTACGCAGCATCCACTTGAGTAACAGTATCCACACATGATGGCTGAGAGTCAGCCAGAGACTAAAGCTGCACTGGGGCAGAGCCACGTTTTTGGCCCAATGACCATAGCCTGCATTTTATCAAATGGATCAAGGAGTTCATCTGCAAATGTAGCAGTTGCCAAGCTTTTTCCAAAGTGGGAGATGCCTATGCTTTAGGGCTGATTTCCTCAAGAAAGGGTCTAGAGTTCTGACAGAAAAATACTTGAATACTGTGGTAAGTGTCCGTCTTAGCAATACCGCCTGTCATCCATATGCCGAGAACCAAAATGCCAGTAATGAAGATATTGTAACGTGCATGGATAAGAAGACACGCTGGCCGCTGGCTGGCGGGTCTGTGCGGGCGATACAGGTTCGCTTCCCGGCTGCGGCAGTTCCTGTGGTTGCGTTGTCCTCCGAATTCGCTACAATATCATTACAGCCACTGCTCAGTGATTAAATCCAATAGTGGGGATGCTGCCAGACATTGAGCATGCAGACAGCTGGTGAGCCCAGTGCTCACTAAACCTGCAATATGCAACTTTTCCTCCTTTGCAGGATGGTAAGGTGTTCACCCATGTTTTTCAACAGGCCTCATATATGTTGCACATTTAGCAGAGCTGGTACAAAGGGAACTAAACTTCCATCCAGATGTTGTGAAGTTCTAAATTAATTTGTTGTGATGCATCTTTATAACCATTGTCATGGACATTTGCCTGCAAACATAATTACAAATAATTACACAAAACAATGATGGTTGATGATAAAAGACAGGACAAAACAAGACAAGACAAATAGGGGCATCCGGGTGGCATGGTCTATTCTGTTGCTTACCAACACAGGGATCTCCGGTTTGAATCCCCGTGTTGCCTCCGGCTTGGTCGGGTGTCCCTACAGACACAATTGGCCGTGTCTGCAGGTGGGAAGCCGGATGTAGGTATGTGTCCTGATCGCTGCACTAGCGCCTCCTTTGGTCAGTCGGTATGGTATAGAGAGACACAATAATACACAATGAAAGTATAAATGATAACTCTCAATGCTTCATGTTAATTTTCTTCCACATTCCCACCTTTTTATAATTTATTCATTCCAGGGAACATCTTACCTCACAGAGTGACCACGAGCCCTGTCTGTATAAAGAGTATGACACAAGTACACATGTTCTTCATACCTATAGGAAGGAGAAGGACATAATAAGCCAGGATTTTCAGAGTCACTTACTTGGAGTTCTCCACTCTCTTCCTGAAAAATGGTGGAAGGATGTGAGACTTCTGCAGACAGTCATGATCTTTGTGATGGTCGATTACTGTTTCCAAATGGTCTATTAACAGACACACCGGCAGGTGGTGGTCATAATGTTCCATGCTCACCATCCCATCATGCACTGCATTACAGCAGTGCAATCTTTGACCCAGTGACCTACTCGGCCATACGTCCCAACAGGCTTCGGTCCCTTCTCTGCTGTCAAGGAAGAAGCTCCTGCCTCAGCCAGATGGAACATAGTAGGCCAATTGAAGCTTCAGCATACATGCTCCCTCACGCCTCTGGGCGCACATGCTTCCGATGGCCTCACGGTCTCACCATCCCACTTCTGGCACCAATGTAGTGACTTCGGGGGGGGGGGGCAGCCGGGAAGTGCCACAGCCGGGACGCGAACCCGTGTCTCCCGCACCACGGGCGGCTATGTTAACCAGTCGACTAAAGGGTCCGACCCGATAGCCAAGGGCTAGCGAGTCTATTTATCCGTGCACGTCACAGTGTGTTGGCCCTGAGAGCAGGATCAACGGTTTGGATAATGGATGGATGGATGTAATGTTTGTTTGGGGGTTGACTCGGACAAGGTAGACGACTATGTTACTGGCTGACTGTAGGACCGAGATCAGGATTACCGTGTTCAAGAGTGGCCGTGTTTCGGGAAGCCATTGTTCGGCAACCATGGGGAGAGGCAGAATGAAGGCGCACTCCTGGAGTCGTGCAGCGCATGGGACACAGTAGCCGCCTCTCGTTTCTCCTTTCCCGCCAGTTCCGTTCGGTTCTGGCGACGTGTTAAAACGAGACAGCACTCTCGAGGTCGTGCGGTGTGTGGGACACGAAATTTGCGAATAAGAGCTCTCTATCTCGGCGCGCTATCTACTTTCCCACCCGCATTCCGGGGGATACCGGGCCCTACTCTTCCTCTGATTGGCTAATGCCGCTTTCAAGCGCACGTCGGCATTGATCGAGTGCGGAAGTCGTTCGCGCAACTTGCACGCGTTCAAGTCGTGTTTGTCCGGGACCCGGGAAGAGCAAAACGCCTGCTCGGTTTGTGGCTTCTGCTACCGTACAGCAAATACATCCAAAGCTGTTACCAGCGCCTTTAGACGTTGAGTGAAGAGGAGAGGAAACGCATACGGCGATTATTGAACATTTCATCTGGCCAATTATTCCGTTTCTTGATTCTACCTGAATTATTTGTCAGCAAACCAACGAAGCTAATGTAAACTGCTAATAAGACCCGTTAGCCCCTAGCTAACGGGTCTGACCCTTTAGCCGAGCGGTTAGTGATGTGGCCTTGTGGTGCGGTCCACCCCGTATCGAATCCCGCACCGAATCCCGCACCGGGCAAGAAAATGGCCGGTTACACTGACTTGTCGACACTGTTGCCACTCTCAGTGGGTTCGGTTCGGATCACAAGATGCTCCAAACGTTCGTGGTCGAGCGCGGCCATGTTGAACTAGACAATGTCGTCAGAACTCGGCCAGTTCGTGTTGCGTCTAGAATTCCGGTGTACCCGACTTGATTATCCGACTTTGTAGGGTGTTCGTGTGCTCTTCCAAGTGGGAAGCTCGTATATCCGATAAACCCGACAACCACTCGGAAGCACCTTAACTCTAACCTTAACCAACCCAAACAACGGAGGCAACGGGTACTAGCCAATCAGGGGCAGAGTTCCCAGAACGTGGGTGGGGACTAAAACAAGACCGTAGTCGTCATATAAAACCCGCCCCATATTAGATAAACGGTGGTGATTGGCCCGACCAAAGCCAGGTCGGCTGGAACTCTGTCTGAGCAGGAGGGTGGCCAGACAGATATACCAGAGCAAATTTAAGATATGAGCTCGCAGGTTCGTCTGGTTCCCAGATGACTAGGATCTAATCAGGTCCAGATGGGATTGTCAGACACGTTATTTGGCGTTCTTTGGACCGTCAGATACGCCTTTGCACCTGTAATTGCCCCCTGAGGCAAATTTGTAATTTGTGATATTGATGCAAATAAAATTGACTTGACTTAATTGGGCACCATCTTGTGGTGATTTATTGTGAAACATTCCTAAAACATTTTCCTATTGAATAGTTTATATCATGGGGCTCTCCATGTTTGCTATTATTGTTTATTTTGTTTTTTATTTTTTTGGGTGGGGGGAGTTTTTGTTTGTCACATTTATTAAATTTCTAAATAATTTTGATCTGCCATAAATATCTCAAGATAAAAGCTTGCGCTAACCACAAAATAGACCGACGTTAATGGATCCAAAAACACTAAGCCATGTTTACTGAAATTTGTTGTTATGCCATACAATTAGCAAGTAAAGGCATTTGTATACTTTGTAAATTCATTCTTTCTTATCAACAATTGCGTTTTTGTTTTGCAAAATCTAAAAAAAAAAACAACCCAAAAATGTGAAGACTACTCAATAGAATCTTGAATTTTTGACATTCTCTTGCTTTTGTGTAGGTGATGAGACACACATTGTGAGTGAATGCATAAATGACGTCAGCCCTGCCCCCAAACTCATTTGGAGCTCACTGCATGTGTGCCAGCATCAAAATCACGGGATGACATCACCCACAGATGATATCATACACTTTGCTATTACTATGAATAAGAAATAAGGCCATATATTATCTATCATCTACATCTCCTTAGATAACCCCTCCACACACACATAACAAAAAAGGAGATAAGACAGAACAACAAAGGAAATAAAGAAAGAAGACACTGAACAGGTGATACTGCAAAGGAAAGAGAGAAAAAGTTAAATTTAGATATAGAGACGATGAAAGATGAACATTGCTCATCTGTTCCCTGACCAACCTACCTGTTCTTAACATAAATCTACTTTCTCTAGACAGAAGAGAACCAGTCAGTATGATGACAGTGAGTGGGATCCTGTTCAGCTTCCTGCTCAGCACAGGTATGTATGCACAGTAGTATTGCTGATGATGCTCCGTCCAGCAATAATGCGAAAGGAGTGAATTTGTGTTAGCTTTGTCACTTGTTTAGTGTGGATTTGTCTTTTTATCTGCAAAAATGTCACATTGTATTGTTGAAAAGAGAAAAATGGCACCTTTAGTCGTATATGGTTAGTCAGACTGGTGTATAGATAAAGTCAGTGTTTTTTGAAAATCCACATGGAGATGTAAGACACAGCACGCTAGGTAAGTAAACATAATTTTGGGGATAAAGGTGCAGCTATAATCTGTTATTGGTTTCTTGGAAAGACAAATGATTGAAAAGGATCTCTAATGATTGTTATATTTACATTTGTTTCTAGCTCTCTGTGCCCCTGTGAAAGGTAAGACTTGTTTTCACTTTATCTGACCAGTAGATGGTAATTTGGAGATAGACAGTGATCAAAAATAGATTGTAAACTTTTATTGGCCTCATAGGTTTTCTTAATTCTCTTGTTCTTTCTCATCAAACCTCTCCTGCACCCGCCCCACAGTTAAAGAGGAGACAAACACCTTGTTCCATGGGGACGACTTCCACATCTTGCTGCCCTCCCAGGGGGCGGAGGTCACCTTCCGGTCCAGTTCAGCTCCACGGGCAACAGACGTGATCCTGATGCGGGACGGCAATGTGGTCAGCACCAGGGCCAAGCTCAACCAGTACCTAAGCCATCTCATCCTGGATGCTGTCGGCGAGGCAGATGAGGGCGTGTACACTGTGAAGAACCCCGAGACACCGGACGACATCCGGAGCATTTCACTTATTGTTCGAGGTAAAGCATCAGGCGAACGAGAGTACTCCTAAATACATCAAACGCATTAGAGTGGTAGGCGTGGCTGCACAGTTTACCAACAGAGACTCTCCCCCTTTCACAGGAGTTGGGTTTGCTGAGTAGAGCAACCTTGGAGGGTTTGTCCGCACTTAAGAGGATAGGGCGGGTTTCTTTTAAACTATCATTAGTCACAGATTACTGGTTACCTGTTTACAAGAAGAATTAATAATGTAATCCCCAATAGCAGGGGTTCCCAAATATTTTCCAAACTCCATGATGCTGAATCAACAATACATTTAAGATTATAGTTTATAATTTGAACTATTACAATCCTTACATTCAACTATTCATAACTCTAAAAATGTGTATTTTGCAAAATTGCTTTGGTTTTTCATGGACAAATCATGGATCCATCTTTTTATCTGCTGTCATATGACACTATGACTATGCCACCAGTACGGTTGGCCAGCAGGGTGCTGGTGGAAAGTATGCTTCTCTTGGGTGAAGGAGAAGGAGATGGGGGCAGCGGGAGAGGAGGAAGGGCAGGAGTGTGGAGGGGAGAGTCCGAACTTTGAATGTTGGCACCATGACTGGTAAAGGGAGAGAATTGGCTGATATGATGGAGAGAAGGAAAGTAGATATACTCTGTGTGTGAAAGAGACCAGGTGGAAGGGGACTAAGGCCAGCAACATCGGAAGTGGGTTCAAATTCTTCTACCATGTTGTGGATGGGAGGAGAAATGGGTTAGGGGTAATCCTGAAGGAAGAGTATGTCAAGAGTGTGTTGGAGGTGAAGAGAGTGTCAGACAGAGTGATGAGTATGAAGCAGGAAATCGAAGGTGTGATGATGAATGTTGGCAGTGCTGCTCCACAAGTTGGGTGTGAGATGGAAGAGAAAGAAGAATTCTGGAGTGAGTTGGATGAAGTGGTGGAGAGTGTACCCAAGGAGGAGAGAGTGGTGATTGGAGCAGACTTCAATGGGCATTTTGGTGAAGGGAACAGAGGTGATGGGTAGGTATGGTGTCAAGGAGAGGAATATGGAAGGACAGATGGTGGTGTATTTTGAAAAAAGGACGGAAATGGCCATGGTGAATATGTATTTCAAGAAGAGGGAGGGACACAGGGTGACGTATAAGAGTGGAGGAAGGTGCACACAGGTGGACTATATCTTAAGCAGGAGGTGTGATTTGAAAGAAATTGAAGACTGCAAGGTGGTGACAAGGGAGAACATTGCTAGGCAGCATCGGATGGTGGTCTGTAGGATGACTTTGGAGACCAAGAAGAGGAAGAGAGTGAAGGCAAGTAGACGTGGTGGTAGAATGAGGAAGTACAGGAAAGTATTCGGAGGAAGAAGCTGGTGAATAAGTTGGATAGTCAGAGAGATGAAGAAAGTAGACAGGAGTAAAAGGGGATGTGGCATAAGGAGAAGAGAGCGGTGGCAAAGACAAAAAAAAGGCGTATGGCAAGTTATATGAGAGGCAGGACACTAAGGGAGGAGAAAAAGACTTGTACAGATTGGCTAGACAGAGGGAGCAAGCTGGGAAGGATGTGGAGCCAATGGGGGTGATGAAGGATAGAGATAGAAATGTGCCGACAAGCGAGGAGAGTGTATTGAGAAGGTGGAAGGAGTACTCTGAGGGGCTGATGAATGAAGAAAATGAGAGGGAGAAGGTTGGATGATGTGGGGATAGTGAATCAGGAAGTTTGGTTGCTTAGCAAGGAGGAAGTGAGGGCAGCTATGAAGAGGATGAAGAGTAGAAAAGCAGATGGTCCGGAGATGACATACCTGTGGAGGCATGGGGATGTTATGGAGAGATGGCAGTGCAGTTTTTTATTGTTTTTTTTTTTGTTTGTTTTTTTTGGGGGGATTTTTCCCCCCTTTTTTCTCCCCAGTTGTATCTGGCCAACTACCCCACTCTCCGAGTCATCTCGGTCGCTGCTCCACCCCATCTGCTGATCCGAGGAGGGCTGCAGACTACCACATGCCTCCTCCGATACATGTGGAGTCGCCAGCCGCTTCTTTTCACCCGACAGTGAGGAGTTTCACCAGGGGGACATAGCTCGTGGGAGGATTGCGCTATTCCCCCCCCCGAACAGGCACCCCGACCGACCAGAGGAGGCGCTAGTGCAGCGACCAGGTCACATACCCACTTCTGGCTTCCCAGCTGCAGACACTGCCAATTGGTGTATGTAGGGATGCCCGACTAAGCCGTAGGTAACATGGGGATTCGAACCACCGATCCCCGTGTTGGTAGGCAACGGAACAGACCGCCACGCCACCCAGACGCCCCCACTAGTTACGGTGTTGATGCCATACTCTAACTAACACCTAGTGATTTGAAAAAGCCCTCCGCATCCGAGTTGTAATGGGATGAGGCATGCACACACACACACACACATGAATGGTTTGAGGAAGTTGAAAAGGTGGACTCAACTCAGCAGCTCTAGATGACTGCAGTGAGGCAGTGTGTAGAAGCAGCAGCAGCAGTGCCATATGGTGCCAGTAATGTGCGGCAAGGTGTGTGTGTGTGTGTGTGTGTGGTTTGTGTGTGTGGTTTGTGTGTGTGTGTGTGTGTGTGTGTGTGTGTGTGTGTGTGTTCACGAGCGGAGGACCATGCAGCAGATGCCAGGCAGTAATTATGCAGCTCTTTAACCACCAGCCCACCCTCCGTCCCTCCCGGCCTCCTGTTTTCCTGTCTTTACCCGGACTTTACACTGATTCCCTCTATTTTGGGTTTGCCCTCACGCTCTTATTCTGGCTGCTCCGATAGTATTTGTGGATCAGTGCTCCCTGCACCCAGCCTCCTACCCTCGGCTCCTGTCACAACGTTTCTCGTTCTCCCTCTCTCCCTCCTTCATCCTCTCCTCCTCTTCGATGCCATGTTCCTATCCATAATGACTATTCTTTGCATCCCCTTATTCGAAACAAATTGTTTCTCACTCTTTGACACTCTTTTTGTGGCCCTCTTCAATTTAATTCTATTCCTATCCAGTGCAATTAGTCTTTCTGCCCCCCTTAACTTGAAACAAACAATTGACGGACCCATTTTGCCTTCTAGATTGCTCCAATGAACAGAACGTTAAATATGGAGACAACTTCCACATCCAGCTGTTAGGAGTGATGACTCCCATCTCCCTGGAGTACAAACCCAGTGCTGTGGAGGCCACCCAGACATCTAGGTAGAATCAGCATTATATGATTAACACAATATCGTAAAATGTAATTACATTTTATGATATTATGTTAATGTATAAATTGTAATTTAAACAAAATGGAAACAGTGACTTTGCATCTTATCGTTCTCTGTAATGCTTCTCTGTTTTTTCCCTCACTTGAGTCCCGTAATCGACATGTATGAAATACTGCTGAAGAGTCATTGATCGGTGATATTAGTACTCACGAATCAAAAGAAATCAGTTGTTACGTTATTTTATTAGCCACCGTGAGGTATTTGCCAAAAGTCGATAGAGGTAACACATCCTTATAAAAGTACCATAAGACTGCATCCTGCGACCTCTTGTGTTGTACCTCTCACGTCATACCTCCTGCCTCATACACTGTAAGCCAGGCCACATCGAGGTTCAGATTTTCAAAATGAAAGTACCCAGCAAGGCTGCACAATTAATTAATCTTCAAGACCATAAGGCTGTGTGCTGCAGGTGAGATTTTTATTCAGGGCCATATATGAATATTAATGATATACGCGTCCCCGGTGCATTGTCATCGGTTGAGTCGGACCGCGAGCGCTGAAATGCCCACCAATCACTCTGTCACATGCATAGGATGTATTTTGACAAATAAGGACATTGCCGAAGACATCTGCTCAGATTATCCACCATCGTATGATTACATTACATATGTTAAAGTTTAGGTATTACATTAGAGATGATCAAGTTTAGGTGTAAGGTTTGAAATTGTTAAGATTAAGAATGCTTAAGATTAGATATTAAGTAAAAAAATGGTTATGTTTAGGTATTATGTTAGAGATGGTTAAGTTTATCTATGTGTTTAGGTCAACGTAAGGATTTGGGAGGCATTATAATCCACACTGAGTGTAAATCAAGGTTGAAAGTTGATGTTGGCAGATGTTTCCTCAGACTGAACCATGTGTCCCGGTGTAGTTGCCGTTTTTACATGCCCATTTGTACCAGGCGAGGATATATGATGCTGGAGGTATGACATGAGACCTCTCTCCAGGATGCAGTCTTGCCCTGCTCTAATCATCCAAGAAAGCTCATCATCTCCAACCTCTTGCAGGCCTGCTCTGGTGCTGCTGACCAGCACAGGGCTGCCCAGGGGGGGCTACCATGGCCGTTTCAGCGTCAACGACCGCCATGTCACCCTCAACACTGTCACCGGTGCTGACGAGGGCAGCTATACTGTCAGGGATGCCGAGGGGAAGATCCAGAGGAAAGTGTGCCTCAATGTCAAAGGTAAGAAAAGAAACCAAAATGGGTGTCCTTGTTTATTTTAATCGTTGTATTTGTCTAAATAACCAGGAAGTTCCACCCCTTTTCCTGGCTGTGATAATGGCTTTTTAAAAGACCCAAACCATAATGGACTCTGGGATACGATTGCACATTAGATTATCCAGAGGGCTGTTATTAGAGCCATGATGTCGTTATAGTCCCACTTATCCGGTATCTGTTTTGTCTCAGAGCACCAGAACTTTGAGCGCGTTCCGTATGGGGAGACAATGAAGATCCACCTGATCCTCAACAGCTCCTTGGTCAAACTCAACTACATTCCCGACTATGACCACAAACCCCGCCTGCTGATGGACAAGGGAGAGTTCACCAGTGTAACTGATGCCTCTTTTTCACTTTCAATCTTCTCACATTAGTGATGATTTGACGGTGTTGTTTTGTCATCGTGACATTGTCCCATACGTTGTTTGTTGGCCTGTACTGCACATGACGACATGTCTTAGGATGTGAACCAATTAATTAATTGATTAATCTCTTTTTTTATTTTTGTTTCTAGGCCCAAACCGACCTGGGTCTGGAGGGGCGTCTCTCTCTGGACGGTTCTGTGGTGCTTCTGGAGCGGGTCAAGCGCTCAGACGCGGGCGAGTTTGAGGTGACGGATATACTGGGCTTCCACGTCACCACGGCCTACCTGGAAGTCGAGCGTAAGTAAGAAAGGATGGGCAGGGAAGGGAAAGAGGAGAGGATGGGGAGGGGAACAGGATAAGGGAGAGAGGTCTGAGAAATGGCTGATTAATTCACAAACGCGGCACAAAAGAACCCCAAACGGTCGTGAAATTGTACATTTCTGGGAGAATGTTCATATGGTTATTAATGAAATCCTGGGCTATGATACACCTATAGTATGTAATGTATTATACTGTACTTTGCTAATATGACAGGAGATATTGTGTTAAGAGAGGACACATATTTGTTGAAAATCTTGTTGGCAGCTTGTGTAAAAAGGCCATTATGGAAAGATGGGACAAGGCAGAACCACCAACACAGGATGAATGGCTAAAAATAGTGACAGCAGTATATGATATGGAACCGTTAACTCGCAGGATAAGAACTCGACGAACGATGTCGAGAGAAATGGGAGAAATGGATGGTGTTTACATGTCAACGACTAGATAAGTGAATGGTGCGCTGAATATGTCACAAAAATGTGTGGACTTTTTGGTTTTGTTTGGTTTTGTTTTCTTTGGTGTGTCTTTGTTTAATGGAAAAACAAGTATTAAAACAAAAAAGCAAACCCAAACAAAGAGTTATGTCTTTCTTTTATTCTCTGTATTCATGCACTGGTATGTTCATCGTGTCATTAAAAGTCAGCTCAATGGTTTCTTTTCCGACTCCTGATCTTTTGCGCTCTGTTTCTCCTCTCTCCATCCCTGTTTTCCACACCAGCCTACAGGCTTCCACCAGTATACGTGGCCGTCATCGCCCTGTTGGGCCTGCTGGTTTCCCTGCTGCTAGTATGCTTGCTGTCCTGCTTGGTCAAAGTGAAGAATAGGGCCAAGAGGGCCGCTGCCCTAGAGAAGATTGCCGAGAATGCCGGCAAGGAGGATGAGGGGGAGGCCTTCAGGCAGGTAGGTGCTAAGTAGACAGGATGTGCAGTGCAAAGATAACCTGTATCCGCCACAGCAGATCATCTGTTTCCATCTCTTCCTGTGCTCTGCATCTTTCTCTGTCACACCAGCCACCTGCGTGTCCTCCCTCACCGCATCCATAAACCTCCTCTTTGACCTTCCTCTTCACTGGCAGCTCCATATTCAGCAATTGTATCTCTAGTTAATGGTCACAACAATTTGCATATGAAACCGATCGTTGGTTAGGTCATTATGCCACTGAATTGTTTATAAGGGTGAGCATACCTGCAGTCAGTTGAGACTGAAGAGGTGGATGTCCGGGTAGCGTAGCGGTCTATTCCATTGCCTACCAACATGGGGATCGCCGGTTCGAATCCCCGTGTTACCTCCGGCTTGGTCGGGCATCCCTGCAGACACAATTGGCCGTGTCTGCGGGTTGGAAGCCGGATGTGGGTATGTGTCCTGGTCCCTGCACTAGCGCCTCCTCTGGTTGGTCGGGGCGCCTGTTCAGGGGGGAGAGGGAAGTGGGGGGGGAATAGCGTGATCCTCCCATGCGCTACATCCCCCTGGCGAAACTCCTCACTGTCAGGTGAAACAGAAGCGGCTGGCGACTCCACATGTATCGGGAGGAGGCATGTGGTAGTCTGCAGCCCTCCCCGGATCAGCGGAGGGGGTGGAGCAGCGACCGAGATGGCTCGGAGAGTGGGGTAATTGGCCAGGTACCCCACCCCCCCAACAAAAAGACTGAAAAGGTCAGTTGGATGAGTGATGAAACGTTTCTCTCAATAAATGTTGTGTGCAGATGAACTGATTCAACTTCCTGGTGTTTCCTTAACTGGATTCTTGAGCATGCATCAAGACATTGTACAGACTGAACGAGGCGTAGTGGGGTTAATGGATTCCTTATAGTGGATTTTCATCCTGACAATCACTAGGCTAACTCTTTTTAGCAAGTCCTAGAAATTTGACCAAGTCAAAAATAACTCTCGAATTTATCTCCAGCTAGCCTCAATTCAAGGACAAGTCAGTAATACTCACCAAACCAAAAGTGTTCTGCTGCTCAGGAGCTCTTTTACCCATATACATAGTTTTTTTTTCTTAATAGCTTGCTTCCTTTTCAAGAATAGTAGGTACAGTTAAGTTTTCAAAGCTGTAGTCTCATGTTGAATATGAAATAAACAGATGTATTTTGGCTATATCTAACTAGTTTCCCTCCAACTGTAGACTTAGAGCGGTAGTAAAATATCTACACTTTTTGGGTTGAATCTTTGTGTATTATGTTCATGACGATGATCCCTCATGCAAAATTACTTTCTATTAGAAAATTATGTAAATTATTTATGACTGTTACTGTCAATTTGACAACACTTGAGCGTGTGTGTGTGTGTGTTTGATTGTGTTTTATCCCAGGTTGTCAAGAATATCACCCAACTAAATGAGGAATCCAAACATTCCCAGGCTGACACTACAGAGAAATCGCAGAGTACTGAGGTCGACATTAAAGTAAGTTACAAGTAAAATAAAGTTCAGACGAATTGGCTCTTTAGAATTTTTTCTTTCTGATTTGATGGCTCTGTGCATCCTTCAACCTCTTGCCATCTCTGTCTGGATGCAGGGTCTGGAGGTTTCCTCTAAGGAGGTTGGATTGGGCAACCTTGAGACCAGTGACTCGGGGGTCGGGTTCAACACCACCGCCCTCCCACTGGACACGGACACCGACGTCCCCGATCAAGTCCCAGATTCTGAGGCCGTGAGCATCTCTGTTGCCACTGACACAAAGCCAAGCGCTCCACCGGCTGCGGAGATGAAGCCTAGTCCTGTAGCTGAGACAAATCCAAGCCCTCTGGCAGAGAAGGAATCTAGCCCAGCACCCGAGGCCAAGAAAATCCCCGATCAGCCCGCTGAACCAAAGCTTGACATTCCTAAACCAGCAGATGTTAAGCAAAGCCCTGTGAAAAGTCCTGAACCCAAGTCTGGCCTAAGTCCCATCTCCAAGCCAAGCCCAGCTGATGGTGTGGATGCCAAAACACCTGAACCAAAACCAGCCGCCAGCCTAAGCCCAGAGCCAAAACCAACCTCAGCTGTGGCTCCTTCTCCTGAACCCATCATCACCCTGCCAGCTGAATCTAAGACTGACCTGACACCCACACCAGAGCCATCCAAGCCAACTACACCAGAACCGGTCCCTATTGCCAACGGTACACCTGAGCCTGTCTTGGAGTCCGGACCCACCGAACCTGATTGGGGGATCTACTCCAAAAGCAGCGCTCCCTAAAACTCCTGAGGTGGAGCTGAACTCTAGTAGTCCAGCAATAGAGGCCAAGGCGGATGCCCTTGCTAGTAAAGACGGTGCTTTGGCTGAAGGTTCAACCACCACCACTTGATAAAAGCCCCTGCACATACCCAAGGGAAACCCCGTAGATATTCTTCATCCATCACCACTGTAGACAATCGAACACCCCCTACCAAATGATGAAGAAACCACAGCTACTGGGCTGGGGAGTTAGGTTTAACACTTCTAATGCCTGAATATAATAGTAGGTCAGTAATGATAACTCACATGTGTATAACTAATGCTTAACCTGCGGACCTTTTCTAATCAACTGGAACAGTTTGTGTAACTAAATAATACAAGGAGCTCCTTCGCATGATTTTTAGGCCATATGCCTCTTTATCATTTGTCTATTTTACAATATAACTGCCAGACTGCAAATGAGATCCTTTGCAGAGTTTACACCCGAAATATCAACCCCCATGTAAGGTCTTTTTCTAATATATTAAGATGGACAGATTAGATTACAATTTTTCATTTAATTGTGTAATGGACTGGCAAGTAGTTTGAGCTTTGATAACCATTGTCTCTCCTTCTGGAGGCCAAAACGTGACAATTTTAAACCCACCTCTACATGTCACGTAGCCACGGACCTTGCGAGCTGTCCTTTTAATTTGTGTGATGACTTTCTTTTAATTTGGCCACGGCACATCATCTGCCAGGGAAAGCCCCTTCTTGATGTCACAGGGACATTTAGTTGTCCTCAGTCAACAAGGAAAATAATTTCTTAAACCGTCAATTTCTGTTGAATTGAAATGTGGATCGGTGCATCTGTGTGGAACTTCTTCCCACAGAAACATCTGAACTAGTCTGCCGATTTAAGAAAGAGGAGAATTGTATAGCACTAAAACATGCATCGCTAACACCACCCACCGTGGCCTCTTGAGTTTCAGACTTTGATCCCCCGTCAGTATCTCTTGATTGAAATCTGCTCCCTAAACAGACCTCTCCGGATGTCTGGAGCAACCACGTTAGACTCTTGGATACCCCTAAAGCTCTGTGCAATCCCAGTATGTGTAAATGACAAGACAGAACTTGTAAGAGAGTCCTCAGAAACTTCAGGCGTTCTTTGGAGCTGCTAGTATCTTGTTGTTTTACTGCATCTCCATCCTTTGCTCCTTCCACAACCTTCCACCTTTCCTCCCTTCATTCCTTCTTTTTCATTTTATCCTTCCTTCCTTTGTTACTTCCTTCCTTCCTTCTCCCCTTCCTCTCGTCTATTCTTCCTTCCTTCCTTCCTTCCTTCCTTCCTTCCTTCCTTCCTTCCTTCCTTCCTTCCTTCCTTCCTTCCTTCCTTCCTTCCTTCCTTCCTTCCTTCCTTCCTTCCTTCCTTCCTTCCTTCCTTCCTTTCATCTGTTCCTCCTTCCTTCCTTCCCACCATAATTCCTTTCTTTCTTCCTTTTGAAATGCAAGAGGAATCTTCTCTGAGTCTTCAGAGACTCCAGGCTCTCTTTGGAGCAGCTAGTGTTTCTGTATATTAGTTACACCCTTCCCTCCTTCCACAACCTTTCTTGATTCCCTCCTTCTTTATTTCCTTTTGTCTGCCCTTCTTTCCTTTGTTCCTTCCTTCCCCCATCTTTTCCTCCATTTCTTCATGTTTTCTGTTCTTTGCTCTTACATCCATTCCTTGCTATCCCTCTTTCTCCTCTCCATCCTTTATCCCTTGGCAATTGACGGATTGTTCGAGTCTCGATTCTGTCCCTTACAGCTGTTTTAATCAATATTCGTTCCTAAACTATTAGAGCTCGCTGGCTGTTAAAGAAGTTCGTACCAGTAGCTATGCATGTATACTCCAAAATGTGTCCAAACCTCAAGTATCTGAGGTCTAGTGGAGAGCCAACTTCTCACAAATGTCATTTTCACATGCCGTAAGTTCAAAAGCATCATTACCATAAGCATGTTGAAATGATTCAAAACATCCAAATCAGTCGGTACCATCTCTCCAGAACTGCTTCAGTAAGAGATCAGAGGGCGGTTCAGGGTCAGTCAACCATTTCAGAGTAAAAGGGTTGGTTAAAACCCCTGTATGGTGCAGGGGAGGTGTGCAGATACGTTTGTGTGTGACAAAGGTTTATCTCTACCTCATGTTTTAACTGACCACACCCAAACTAACGACAGTCCAGGTTTGGTGCACTTAAATCAACGAAAAACCTTTAGGTTTTCCACGAGAAGCACAAAGCCACGAAATGCCGAACAAAAGATCTGTCAAACGTTGGAAAACCGTATTAAGTAGATCCATCTCAAACCATTTACATCACTGGTGGTTCTTTCTAACTTTTCCTGACTTTTAGAATTTTCTTACGAATAAAGGGACATAAAATTAGGTTACAAAATCTTTAAAAGCCATGTAGGTTTAGATGTCAGATTTGATACTTTGATCAGTCGATAGCCTAGATAGAAAACTAAAAGAACGCAAATTTTCAGAACGAGGTGCCTGAACGCTTTGCCCACAGGATTGTCAGATGGTCAGATGGATGCAATGCAAAAGAATTTAAGGTGTTCTAATGATCACGGGTCTTATTGGTCTTTGACCTTACGGCAAAACATCGGACACGGTCTTCTCACTTCCAGCGAGGTCCTGTGAAGCAACTGCAAAAAACCATTTGGGCAATATGAAAACCAGTGTTTTTTGCTTACACACACACACACACACACACCACACACACACACACACACAAACACAGAATAATTCCCTTATACTCCTGCTGACTTTGTCCAGCCTTGTAAATACTGCATGTGTAAGCCGGTATGAAGTCTACCCCCCTGCAAGGTCGCATTCGTGTCAAGTGTATAGAACAGCTGTTATGTTTTACTTAAGAACATAAAACACTAATCTAAATCCTCACCGAGCCTAACTGCAGAATATGGAATATCCACGCATACTGTATACTAGACACAATAATATTTACTAACTTCTTGACCTGATTTATGAACCAAATATTGTAAAGATTCATCCAGGACTGTCGTGGATCTGATCAGATCTAGTATCCTGTATTAACGCCATTCCATCCTGATACTCACAGCGTAACTCTCACAGTATTTACATCGGTGTATTGAAATGATTAACCTGTGTCACTTTAAGATGAAGTATTGACTGCAGCATGTCCACAAGATGTCCTGAAAGACAGGCTTTTATTGTTCTGTAAAAAAAAAAAAAAAAAAAAGAAGTTGTCTCCGTGTGGGGAACAGAGGAGCGTGTTGGCGTCGCCACATGTGGAGAAAGCGTGTTTGCCTGTGATGTACCTACATGTACGTCGGTAGTCATCCATCGTGCGATTATACATGTATGTGTGTGTGCGTGCGCGCGCGTGTGTTTCGAACCTGTGTACAGGCAGTTTGTGTTGGCTGAAAATCTGTGTGCGTATCTCCCATCTATTTCGAGCAAGATGTCCATGTGCCTGCTTATATTGTATCGCAATATGAAAAAAGTGCTGTGTTATTGTCATGGGTGCGGATGATGTGTTTTAAAGCCACAAAATCTATATATATATATATATATATAAAAAAAATGATTGCATCTCTGAGGTGCTTTGAGAGATTCTCATCTTAGTGGTTCTTGTTTTAGTGCCTAAAATATTCAGTGACTAGTTGGCCTATATGCTATTGTTAGCCTACACTCCTAATGGCACCTTTTTCTTACGTGTCCCGGGCCGGGTATTGACAGACTGGTCGGGGACAGAAGGCCGTATGCACACTCTGACTGGTCGAGCTGTCGGTTTCCTATACCGCGTGACTGACCTGACGTTACCGATGTGCTTACGTAAAGGAGTATGTAGTATGTGATTATGGTACGATAAAGGAGTCAGAAAGCACTTTGAGCACACGCTTGTTTCACTTTATTCGATGAGAACTCGGCTCTCCGGTCGGTCCGGCCGTCGGGGTCTGCAGACGCTTAAAACAAACGAAGGGGGAAAACCTTGTGGCTGTTCTATGTATGTACGAGTGAGGCCGTTGTCCATTTTATGGTACGGTTTGAGCACTTGAATCCGCTCGAGCGGTGGGTCGGTGGATGTGAGGGGTTTGTGTTCGGTAGGGAAGGACCTAGATGAATATTTGGGTAGGCCGAAACAGCATTCTGACCTATGCTGCCGCTGTAGAGTAATTGCGACTATTAACACCAGGCCATTTGAAAAGCCAGGGGATGTGAGAGGAGCAAATAGTGCGAAGAGGGGAAAGGGGGGGGGGGGGCTTTGGTATGCACAATACTGGTGTGTGGAAGATCTAGTGTCCCTACGTCGACCTGCTGCCAGGAGATTGTTGGTTTAGTTCCCACCTCAGATAACCCACCAATAGAAACCACTGTTACCACTGGCACTCCTTGCACTGTGTGCACCGTCTCTGTCCTGATCCTCTGCGCTGTTCCGGTCTGGGTGTGATGTTCATCGTGTTCTTTCTCCACTACCTTTATTGCAGAGCACAGCGCAGACATTTTGTAAAGGGAAAACAAATGTGTAAAGACATACTAAGAATAAACGACAGATTATGACATTGGCTGTGGTGCTGTCCTTATTAACCCCCCCTTTTTTTTTTCTCCCCCCCTTTTTTTTTTCTCCCCCCAGTTGAACTTGGCCAATTACCCTATTTTCTAAGCTGTCCCGGTCGCTGCTCCACCCCCTCTGCCGATCCGGGGAGGGCTGCAGACTACCACATGCCTCCTCCCATACATGTGGAGCCCCCAGCCGCTTCTTTTCACCTGACAGTGAGGAGTTTCACCAGGAGGATGTAGCGCGTGGGAGGATCACACCCCCCCAGTTCTGCCTCCCTCCCTCCCTCCCTCCCTTGAACAGGCACCCCGATCAACCAGAGGAGGCGCCAGTGCAGCAACCAGGACACATACCCACATCCGGCTTCCCACCCCTAGACACGGCCAATTGTGTCTGCAGGGACGCCCCGCCCAAGCCGGTGGTAACTCGGGGATTCGAACCGGTGATCCCCGTGTTGGTAGGCAATGGAATAGACCGCTACGCTACCCGGACGCCCGTGTCCTTAATGGTTTTGTAAGGCGAAATTCTACCGTTTGTGATGGTGATGGCTGCAGGCCTGCATCACGCAGTGACTGGTGAGCCATGGTTGGGGGGTGGGAATGAGCAGCTGGCTCTCTGGGGGCGTGGCTATGCTGTCATTCCAACTCGGCCATGTCATTACGTGTCACCCATCATTTGTTCCTCGACTGTCACTCTCCCCTTAATCAACCAGTCAGGCCCCCCCGGCTCCTCCCAATCCTACCGCCTTGTTTTCTCAGCCATGAATCCCCCGGCCCTGCCAGGCCATGTGACAGCAGTGAAGGCACATATGAGGTATTTATAGACGGGCCAAAGGTAACGTCGTAGTTCGGTTAGCACCTGCTGTGCTGTGGACTTCTGAAGCCGTGGGAAGGAGGTCTAATTGACCCACGAGATTATAGCAACTTTAAAAACCTTTTCATGGCTTTTTAGGGCTTTTTTTATTTTTTAAATTACATTTGCATCTTATTTCAAATAGCACTGCAGAAAAGTGCACTTTTCCTCCCTAAGTTTTGTATTGGTCCTCCTTTTTCCCAACTTTGACATGTTTGTTCAAAAATACATTCAAGTACTCAAAGATGAGAAATGAAGAAATACCCTAAAAATAACGGGGGAAATTAATCGGTGATAATAAGGGTAAACATCTACACATTTTGGTATGAACCTTTAAAGTAAATCCTCTTTATTTACAACATGTAAATAAAATACTAAGTACATAAAAATATAAAATTAGCAAGTTGTTCACCTTATCGATTTAACCGCTAAACTACAGCACTCAAGCTGGTGAGCACGGCCCCCCCAATCCCCATCATAGCGAGGGGCTAAAGATGTGAATGGGGCCCCTATTCTCCCCATCATCTGTATCACATGGATTAAAGAAAGGGAACAGAGGGACCAGGACAGTGTCCATGCTGAAGGTGAAGATTGGCGCCATGGTAACAGCATTATAGAAAGACACTTCCTCCTTATCACAGTCTAGGAACACTCCGATCCGTTGGAGGCGGGCAGAGACGTTGATCTTGGTGGGCTGTGGTTCGGTGCAGGCCAGTACGGCTCCTCCTTTCAAGGACAGGGTCCAGAGGCTGCTGGAGGAGACAATTTCCCCTCTCTGGATGTCTTCCTGTGCCACGCCGACCCTCCAGGCCGTCTTGTAGCCGACGTCCACCTCCCAGTAGTGCCGCCCTGTGGTGAAGCCCTGTTTCCCCATCACGCTGTAGTAATAATTAAACCTCCGTGGGTTTGACAGGCACATCGTCACGTCTTTGTCCTCCTCAAACCACATAGATGTGAGAGAAGGGGATATTGTGACGTTGGGGTGGGCTGTCTCAGGGTCAAAGGTCACCGAGGTGATATCTGCAGGTTGACAAAGAAGAGTAGAGTATGTTTTACTTTTCTTAATTTATCTTTACAGGTGTTTGTTTAATTCCCGTGATATAAAAAGACATACTGGGATAAAGGCAACTTTTCATGTGTTTCCATATTCGGTACTGGATGGGGCCCACAAACCGACCGGAGCGCACCTCTGTCTCCACCTCTGCCGGGGGGATGAAGCTGACCTGAGACCTGTTTGGATGGAGGGGGAAGTGGGGAGTAGCGGAGGAGTTAATTGCTGGATGAGAGGAAAACAGGACATGGCGCATGTGTTAAAAAAGGGATTATGGAGATGGATCAATGGCCACAAGCACATGAATGTGAGGAGATGCAAGGTACATATAGCTTGATAAGTTGGAGAAAAGTAGGGTCGGCAGCAAAATATAGGTAGCTTTGGAAAACGCATAACTTGCCTTTTTACGAGATCCTGAATTTCCTGCAATCAGAAAATAGATTGGGAAGACAACTTTTTATTGGATGTCTTAAAAGTAGAATACAGCACTACAGAATGACTGAGGGCACTGAAGCAAAACTTTGAACAAACTATTTTAGAATTGCACAAGACTAATCCTTGTATGAATTTTAGATGCCAGATGGTCCTATTTACCTTAGGTTGTTAAGTGCCTTTTATTGTTATCTGCTGTGTAGGCTTTCTTTTGTCCTTCCGCCTTTAAATGAGAAATTGATTTGGAGCTGCAAAACCAGGCAAGTCAACTCTTTAGCCAATCAATGCCTATTATTGATCCAATAAGTGCAGAGAACAGCAGAAGGGCCGACTGGGTGGCTCTGCATGTCTTGGCTTGAATTCCTCGTAAATAAAACTCCAGGGCCGTTCTCAGCTTCCATCCGTCCTGCACCCAAAGTGGCCTACACAGACAACTAAAGGATTTCTATTTTCACTGATAACAGGTACTTGTTCCATAGATAGCTTTGTCTCATGCCAGGGGGATGGTTACACTGATCCTGAATTAACCTGCATGTGTTGCAGATCTGTTGCTGTGCAAACTGAGAGACTCCAAACTATTCCTTCTCTCCTCCTCCTTCTCCCTCCCTCACACATGCAGTTAAATTCTCCGTGCTCAGCGTTGAGCTCTGCATACTGCCACATTTACAGTGTTAAGACTCACTCAAACATCAGCTGACTGATTACAGTGTCCATGCCAGTTTCAAATGTAAGATAATCTCTTCGTGTTATGATATATGGTCTACTGTCAACGGCAATAATCGAAGCTCTCTCACTGTGAGCAGGTTAGTGCTGTCTTCCTCGGCCAGTTTGCTGTTGAGCGTCATGATTGCCCTCTCCAGGTCCCTTCGCTGACTGGCGATCTTCCTCTCTCTCTCCTTCAGTAGCTTCACTTGTTTCTCTCTTTCCTTCCACAGTCGCTCCAGGTCTGTACACTCCTCCTCATCCAGGAAGCGATGGAGGTTCTTGAACTCAGCTCTGATTTCTCGTTCCAGGTCTTCAAACCTGCCCTGAAAAGAAAGACAGAACAATAAGGGAATTATGGTTATGGCGTGGTGCTAAGCAGGCGTGTGTCGGAGGCCCCTCCGTAAAGTTTTGACAATTTTGACGGATGAACAACCTTAATCTGTACAGTCACAATCTTCTTGACTAAAAGCAAAGCGGTGATCGACAACCTGCGAAAATAGACTCCGCGCTGGACCCTACACAGAAAGCTTATAGCAACGCCAATGCTAACAAAGAGGCAATAGATGTTACTATGGCGACCAGCCCAGACCAAATCCTGACCGCTATCCAAGAGATGAAAGAAGATTTCATACGGCCTGCTGAGCGCCACACACAAGCAATACAAGGTGAATTGAAAGTGGCCCCGGTGCGCATCACAGAAGCTGAAGACAGAATTAGCACCGATCAGGACAACATCGCATCCATGCTACCTCAAAATACTGCAATGAAAGCGAATGCTGAGGATTTAGTGCTTAAAGTGGATGACTTGGAAAACTGTAGCCGCCGTTCATTTTTGGAGAAATGGCTACCCGATGTGCTTGGTGCAGGTAACTTTCCTGGGCCGCTGCTGATTGAGAGAGCGCACAGAATTGGCTAACTTAATGAAGCTAAAGTGCTGTCAGTGGTATGATCCAGGGCAGTGATAATGAAATACCTGAACTTCAAGACCCGGGTCATGAAGGCCGCCAGAATGAAGGGAACCATATTCCTGAAGAACCAAAGAGTCGTGTGTGTCCCCCCCCCCAATCCTTGCTATCAGCTAATTACGGAGCTCCATCAACTGAGAGCTAAATATAATGTTTGATGAGATTTAAGTAATCCTACTACGAGTGAGGTGAAAAGGCTGGTAAGCTACTAGCCTGGCACATTAAACAGATTCAAGCAGAGAAGGCAATAACTTCCATTCAAACAGATGAGGGGGTGATAGTCCAAAAGAAATAAATAACACCTTTCTAAACTTCTACCATAGCTTGTACAGTTACAGATATTCAGACTCAGTGCTGCATATACGAAAAGAATTTCTGGATTCACTAGAATTTATCATCCTGAATGGGGGATCCTTAAGCTTATTAGAGTTTAACCTTGGGGTCCAGGAACTGTCTGAAGCTACTATAACCAGCTCGAAAGGAGGAAAAGCTCCCGGACATGATGGAATTCCAGTTGGAATATATACAATTTCTAAACTAAACTAATACTGCCTCTGCTTGATATAGATCAAGAATCGTTTGATAGGGGATCTTTTCATCCCTCACTCAACACAGCAATAATTATGTTACTATCAAAACCCGGAAAACCACCAACTCAATGCGGATCTTATAGGCTGAGCCCTTATTAATAATAACCTTAAAATTCTATGTAACATATTAGCTAAGAATTTGGAACCAATTTAACCCAAAATGGTTCACTCTGAACTAAGTGGATTTGCACAGGGAAGGCAGGGCTTTCACAACACTAGGAGGGTGCTTAACAAACTTTTTGAGAAATCTGGCAGCCCTGACAACGCTATCCTATTGTTGGACGCAGAGCATGCCTTTGACAGAAAAGAAAGGCATTATCTGTTTGAAATTCTAGAAAGGTTCAGTATAGGGGGGACATTTCTTACTTTGGTAAGGCTTCTTTACTCTAACCCACAAGCTGAAATTTTGACTAACAGGCTTACGTCAGCTGCCTTTAAATTTAATTGAGGAACAAGGGAAGGTTGTCCCTTATCTCCCTAATGTTTACAGTGGCTATTGAGCCACTAGCCAAAGTAATCCGTAAGCACATCAACACAACAGGAATAAAAATAGGAGCTGTAGAACACCGAATAGCCCTGTATGCAGATGACGTAATTCTGTTTTGCTCCAGTTTGAAACAACCTCTGCCTACATTACTTGACCTGATAGGTGCTTTTGTCATTTTTCAGGCTACAAAATAATGACAAACCTGCAATAATGGCAGAAAACGAAAGGCTCACTCATCCGATTTTAACTCCGTTTGTGGTGTCAACACTGGGATTTATAATCGGCGGTTCGAATCCCCGTGTTACCTCCGGCTTGGCCAGGCATCCCTACAGACACAATTGGCCCTGTCTGCGGGTGGGAAGCTGGATGTGGATATGTGTCCTGGTCGCTGCACTAGCACCTCCTCATGTCGGTCGGGGCACCAGTTCGGCAGGTAGGGGGGAACTGGGGGAAATAGCATGATCCTCCCATGCGCTACGTCCCCCTGGCGAAACTCCTCGCTGTCAGGTGAAAAGAAGTGGCTGGCGACTCCAGATGTATTGGATGAGGCATGTGGTAGTCTGCAGCCCTCCCCGGTTCGGCAGAGGGAGGGGAGCAGAGATCCAGACAGCTCGGAAGAGTGATATAATTGACCAGATAAAATTAGGGGGAAAAGGGAACCCCCCCAACCCCCCCCCCACACACACACACACACACACACACCCAAACCCTGAGATTTACTTACCTGGGCATTAAAATCCCCCAGTTTATTACAACCCCCTAACAGAGGCGGTTATGCAGATTATAAATAGGTGGACAAAATTACCCGTATCCTTGATTGAGCGCATTCAACATTTTAGGCGGCACGGTGGCCCAGTGGTCAGCACTGTTGCCTCACAGCAAGAAGGTCCTGAGTTTGAACACAAGCCCATCCCAGGTCCTTTCTGTGTGGCGTTTGCATATTCCCCCTGTGTCTGCATGTGTTTCCTCTGGGTGGCCCGGTTTCCTCCCACCATCTAAGACATGTACGTTAGGGTTGATCATCCTGTCTGTGCCCCTGGCCGAGGCAATAAGAAGAAATAAATGGAGTTGGTCCCTGGGCGCTGCACGGTGACTGTCCACTGCTCCTAACTACACCGCTAGGGTGGGTTAAATGCAGGGAATTCATTCCATTGTTTGTACGTACAATGATAAATTAAGTGTATTCTATTCTATTCTATTTTACCTAAATTACTGTACCTCTTTCAAATCAATCCCACTTTCCCCACCATCTTCCTTTTTTCAATTTTTAAAGAAAACATTTAAACTTTATTTGGAATAATAAAACATCCAAGACTTAAGCTTTCCTTGTTACTACTGCTACTACTACTACTACTACTACTACTTTCGGCTGCTCCTGTTAGGGGGCGCCACAGCGGATCATCCGTTTCCATCTCTTCCTGTCCTCTGCATCTTCCTCTGTCACACCAGCCACCTACATGTCCTCCCTCACCACATCCATAAACCTCCTCTTTGGCCTTCCTCTTTTCCTCTTCCCTGGCAGCTCCATATTCAGCATCCTTCTCCCAATATACTCAGCATCTCTCCTCCACACATGTCCAAGCCGTCTCAATCTCGCCTCTCTTGCTTTGTCCCCAAACCGTCCAACCTGAGCTGTCCCTCTAATATACTCGTTCCTAATCCTGTCCTCCTTCGTCACTCCCAATGAAAATCTTATCATCTTCAACTCTGCCACCTCCAGCTCCGCCTCCTGTCTTTTCATCAGTGCCACTGTCTCCAAACCATATAACATAGCTGGTCTCACAACCATCTTGTAAACCTTCCCTTTAACTCTTGCTGGTACCCTTCTGTCACAAATCCACCCACCCCACCCTGCCTGCACTCTCTTCTTCACCTCTCTTCTACACTCCCCGTTACTCTGGACAGTTGACCCCAAGTATTTAAACTCGTATGCCTTCATCACCTCTACTCCTTGCATCCTCACCATTCCTCTGTCCTCCCTCTCATTCATGCATAGGTATTCCATCTTGCTGCTTTTGACTTTCATTCCTCTTCTCTCCAGTGCATACCTCCACCTCTCCAGGCTCTCCTCAACTTGCACCCTACTCTCGCTACAGATCACCATGTCATCATAGTCCATGAAGACTCCTGCCTGATCTCATCTGTCAACCTGTCCATCACTTTTGCAAACAAGAAAGGGCTCAGAGCCGATCCTTGATGTAATCCCACCTCCACCTTGAACCCATCTGTCATTCCAACCGCACACCTCACCATTGTCACACTTCCCTACAATATCTTGCACCACTCCAAGATACTTCTCTGCAGTTAATTAGGCTTTCCTTGTTACTTTTGTTATATGACAGAGGTGGACTACAATTACCAAATCCTATAAGGTATTTCTGGGCAGCTCAAATTAGAGCAGGTATGTTTTTTTCTGTTAATAGCCATCCACCAGCATGGGTTGCAAATGAAGCCCAGTCAATTATAGTCCCTATAAACTTGTATATGTACTCAGCAGAAAAAGTTAATTTTAACAGACAAAAATCCCCTTCCTGAAAAGTACAATAATTGTTTGGTACAGTGCCCTCACACATTTGGGTGTGACACAACAGTTAGCTCAATTTTTGCTAGTCTTTGGTAATTAACTTTCAGCCAGGCAAAGCAGACCCAGGCTTTACACTCTGGTCTACCAAAGGTATAGCTAAGGTATCTAACCTTCCATCCATTATCCAAACCACTTATCCTGCTCTCAGGGTCGCGAGGATGCTGGAGCCTATCCCAGCAGTCATTGGGCGGCAGGCGGGGCGACACCCTGGACAGGCCGCGGCTAGACCATCACAGGGCCCGGCAGGCCATCACAGGGTGTCTAACCTCTATAATGGAAACAAATTTATATCATTTGAAGAACTTAAAACCACCACACAATTCCTACAAAGCACTTTTTCAAACATCTTCAGCTCCAAAGTATTATTATGTTCAAGCAGCACAACAGTTTGGAGCTTCCCCCTCGATCTACCTTAGAAGACGTCACTTTAAAGCCTCTACGGGGGGGGCCACGTGGCTTTACTATACAATCCATTTGTAAAAAGCTATAAAGAATCTTCAAACAATATCCTGCAGGCACAGAAAATAGATAATAAAGAGATGTAACAGAGGAGGACTGGTCGGAGGCTCGCTCCTTAGTTCAAACCCAAACAGGAAACACAGGCTCCAAATCACTACAATATCAAATGGCTAAGCAGACAGTACATCACCCCGGCTAGGCTGCATCACCTCAGTCCTGATACTCCCGACCCGTGCATCAAATCTAATCACCAGAAGGGGTCTCTAGTTCGTTGTATGTGGGAGTGCCCGCAGATATTCTGCTTTCTGGGAAAGATACTGGATCTGATTGGTCAGATTGCTGGTAAAGAGGCGTCAAAACGCTGTATTCTGAATATTTAGCCAGATTATTTGGTAACGTCTCTGTTTATAATTCGCCTTTTGGGAGCTGGAAGAAACAAACACCCCGTGGAAGTTCCCAGTGGCTGAGAGGAATTTTGAAAAAATGTGGGATTTTTTTTTGTTGTTTTTTTTTTTACATTGCCCTGGAACATAATGACATGCACGATGATGGTTGGAATGATGAGCTGATCTGACTGCTAATAGAGATGTGTTTTCTTTTCTTCCTTTCTCTTAGTTTTAAAGCTCTACGTTGTATCTGCTCGGATTGGGTTTGTTTGCTGGCGTCCTATTGTCCTTTTTTGAAAAAGCCAATAGAGAGATATTTTTTGATAAACAAGAGGGAAAAAATAAAAGTCTTTCAGCAGTGTGTGGAGCACATGACGCAGTCCCAGTTTCCAATCATTTCTTGGTAGAATACTGTTTTTAAAAAAAAACCTGTTAAACCAGAGCACAGTACACGAAAACACAGAATGAAGACGATTAATAATGCAGTAGTAATACCTCGACCTCCCGTGACTCTATGTACATGTCTGTTTCTGCTTCCATGCACTCGTCTACCTCATGCTTGATTCTTTTAATAGCCTGGACAAGCTTCTCCTGCGGGACACACACAAGGACACACAGACAGGAGGGAGAAATCACATGTAGTAAAGATACAGAGGGGGGAGGGAGAGAGACAAGAAACTGCATTTATGCACTGGAAATACAAAACAGGAATGTTTGGCTATCCTATAAGAGACCTCATTTCCCGTCAGTGATAGAGCAGCTGTCTGCTGCTGCCAGACTCCAACCTGGGGATTCAAGGTAAAGGTGGGAGGTGTACAGTGTAAGGCTTACCTTTTGGTCAGAGAGGAGGCTTTTATTGCAGTTGCTGTCTTTTACGTGATTTTTGTACATTCTGTGTTCTCCAATAACCATGCAAGAGAGAAACGAAACAGAGGGGGCTCTAGGAAATGAACGAGAGAAGGGGGGGAATTGCAATAAAAGAGGGGGGAGGGAGGGAGGGAGAGGGAGGGAGAGAGAGGGAGGGACAAAGTGAACAAATGATACTGTAGAGGGAGTGAACAGGCGAGCGAGGGGGAGAAATCGATGCAGCGTAATGAAACAAAACACATGCCAGGCTGGTTTAAACACCGAACAAACCCACAGACCAACAATGACGCAGGGAGAAAATATGTTAACAAGCGCACAGTCACCATCAACAAGTACACACTCTGCACCTTGGCTGGGAGAATCGATTAACAGAAGAAGGGAGAAACAGGAAGGGGCAAGAGAGCTCCAGCAGCCAGGAGAGGGTGGGGGTGAGTGGGGGGGTGAGTGGGTGGATGGCAGCAGCGATTTATGGCAGCAGATACACTGGCTTCTATTTACGTCTTGGAAACAAATGAGAATCCGGCAGGGGGAGAGAAGCAGCCAGTCAGTCAGATATTGTGTTTCATTTAATGTCGTTCGGCCTGGACGGGAGACAACGCTGTTTACTTTTGTAAGTGGGTTTACTAATGTCTGAGAAGACCCAGTGCAGTAAATATGAACCGTTAGAGCACGTTGACAGTCTCTTTAAAGGATGCTGCCTGGCTCGCTGCACCCCGCTGAGTTATACATTATTTGAGAGGAGAGCAGTGACTCGAAAAAAACACGGTCAGCATTTCTTCTCTCTCTCTCTCTCTCTCTCTCTCTCTCTCTCTCTCTCTCTCTCTCTCTCTCTCTCTCTCTCTCTCTCTCTCCCTCTCTCTCTCTCTCTCTCTCTCTCACACACACACACACACATATTCTTGCTATAGGTGCATAGGCCTATGCAAAGGCAGCATTAGTCATCTCTGCAACCGTTCCTCATCTATAATTCATGGTGCTGGGCCCTGGCAAGCTGCAGTGCTGAGCTCAGGTTGAGCTCGCCGCACCACAGGGTGGAGGGGCTGGGTAGGAAGCTGAAAGGCTTATATACACTGACTGACCAAACATAGGACTGCCACATGGGCATCAACAGCTTGTAGTAGCAGCTCGAATGCCCGTGCCAAGTGAAAATAATACATAATAAGTAATCAAGTCAATCAATGAATGTATTCATTTGTAACTTTGTGAACATGTTGATCTCTGCGTACGCTTGACATTTTTAAAAGACTTTTTTTCATTATTTCCAAGACAAAAACGCATATTTTTCGTGTTCAGAATCAGGTAATAATTTATTATTTGTGTGTGTGTGTGTGTGTGTGTGTGTGTGAATTAATTGTTAAGCGCTTTCATTTGACTTGACTGATTGATCGATTGATTGATTGATTGATTGATTGATTGATTGACTGCGATCACCGCGGTCCCCATCTCTCCGTCCATCGCCGACTAGTTAGGCCCCTCCCACTCCGACGCTGGAAAATGACGTCACGGAAGTAAACACAAGCATGTCGCACAGGCAGACTCAACCGAGAGGTAATGATGCTTTTCCGTCAGTTTCAAGAGTTTCGCAATATTTTTTAAGGATTAATCGCAACTTTTGCCGTTACTCGAAGCTTCTTTGCCTTTTAGAAGTTCAGATCAGCGGCGCTTTGTGACCGCAGCAAGATGGTCGCTATCGCGCCGCTGCACCGTTAGCTTTACCGAGCCAACCTATTCGTGCCTTAACGATGTCTTCCCATTTTTACAAGGACTGTATTTATTTTTCCGATTTCAGAGGCATTCAGTGTTACAAAACGGATCTGGCTTTGGCTATTGCTTGGCTAAGTTAACCCTCAGCTGACGTCATCTGAACCGGAACGTGTCTTACGTGTGTGTGTGTGTGTGTTGTATTTCAGATATGAACGGCCAGGCAGACGTAGAAGTAGACTATAAGCGGAAATATAAACATCTCAAATGGAAGCTGAAGTTTTTGGTCTATGTGAGTATAACCAGGTTATTCTATCATTTATCCCCCCCCCAAAAAAAGTGTTGCACTGACTATTGATAATGACACCCGGTGTCTTGTTTGCCTGTCCTCCAGGAGCAGGAATGTTTCCAGGAGGAGCTGAGGAGGGCACAGAGAAAACTGCTGAAAGTTTCCAGGGATAAAAGGTTGTTTTTTTTTTAAATTATTAATTGCCTTTGAAAATGACTATTTCCCCTGCGCTCTTATAATCAAATAATCAGTGTTTTTATAGCGTGCTCAGCTCTGTCGCCACTCTTATTTTGCACAGCTGGTGTGGCTGGTTGACTCGCCAGTTCATGGAATCATATCTGCTTGTTATAGGCTAAAACCAAGTGTTATTGATAACAGATCATTCACAGTCCGCACACAACTCCACTCTTCGAAGCGTAGAACGGATAGTAAGGCAGTTGGGATCCTGTCAGTTCGCATTCATTTTGTTTCGATCATTACCACTCAGCAGCTCTGATATTTGCTAGTTCTTAATTATGCTTCCGGAAAGCTGAAATATTTTGCATAGCTCATACTAGTGTGGTTCTGTTGGTCTTTTGCCTTGTATGTTTCATTGGCTTTGTATGGTTGTCTGTGTGGTTACTTTGCGCCAGTGTCTACATTCATCTGTGTTGTGTCATGCAGAGGCTGTCTGGTTGTGCAGTTTCTATGTTTGAAATGTCAATACAAATATGATCCAAAAAACCCAATAGTGTTCTTTTATATTAAGTGAATAACATCATGAGTCATGTGTTTTCTAGCTTCCTCCTGGACAGACTACTACAGTATGAGAGGGTAGATGAGGATTCCTCGGGTAGGTATTGCATTTCATTCTCCAGGCAGTACTGAAACTTTTGAAATCCACATTGTTTTCCCTGTTACTCTGACAAGTTTATTTCTTGAGTCCTTTTCACAAGTGTTGTAGCCTATCTGCTGCATTATTGTTCAGTATTTCTTTGTTTTCTATCCCAGATTCAGATGCAACAGCTTCTTCAGAAAACAGTGAAGGAGAAGTGCCCAGGGAGAGGGAAAGAGACAGTGGGAAAAAGTGAGTTGAATATTTTGGATAAAGAAAATACAGAGAAAAGCCTCAATGATAAAGTACAGGTTCAGGGATAGATACAGTTGTCCAATCGATTACTGTTCAGGTTGAGTCTTTTAAGGTTGGGCCAGCACTGAACAGGACTCTAGCTGTGAGTAGTTTTCATGCATTCATACCAAGAATTATAAGCACATGGAAAACAAAATTAAATCATTTGTATTGTCTTGCCTTCCTTAAAGACAGTGAACAATCCCACATGCCAACCCAGTAGGATCATAGAAAAGTGATGCCTCTTGAAATTTGTCTTTGAGTTGTAGACAGAATGGAAGTGGTTAATTCTATTGGGGCCTGCTGAAACTTACTCAGCCTGTGGAGTGGTGACTTTACTGGATCGGCGGACCATAGAGGATCAAAATGAATGTTGGCTCCCGCGAATAGTTCTCAGTAAGCTTACTTATTGGCATAATTCTCTTTGTACCTCAGTTTTAATCATTGTCTCATACTCATTGTTTAAGGCGAAGAAGTAGCCCTGCAACAAGCCTTCCCTCATCGTCATCGTCCCCCCATCCTCTCTCCCTCCTCTCCCGTCCTGGTGTGAACCCCCTGCAGTCATCAGGGTCTGGAGGCTACCTCAACACAGTGAGTGGCTGTCTCCTTTTCTAACACCTCAGTGCACTCAGTAACAATAACATTGTTGCCATTGTCATCTCCCCATCAGCAAACATAATCCCTGTTTTGATTTGGCATTATCGAAATAGTTTTGTTATTTTGACATTTTACTCAGAAGTCTGTTTTATCTCCTTTTTGTTTCTTTTGTTGTTTATCATGGCTTCATTGTCTTTTACATTGTCTTTGTACATTTTCGTGCGTATGTGTGTGTTTGTCTTTTTGTCTGTCTTTTGTAAAATATGGCTGTGTTCGTGTGCATGACTGCTTACGTGGTCAATTGGCATATGGGGCCCTTGTGTGTGTTGGGCAGATGCCCTTCCCACCAGAGTATTTGGCTCCCCCAGCTGAGCGAATGAAGAAAGAGAGAAAAACAAAGACGCCTAAAAACAAGAAAGAGACATCGGGGAAGGTGAGAGAGGAACAGGAAATACAATTTTTGGAGCACAGAATACTTTCTTGTGCTCTTATAGATGCACACACACACACACACACACACACACAAACAATCCTTGCATCCCTGCTGTTGCTTGACCATGTAGTGTATATATATATATATATATATATATATATATATATATATTTATATATATAAAGATAGATGTAGGGAAAAAAACGTGGTAATACATAGCAGTACAAGCTTGTTACGTGCATCGCGCACTCATCAGCTGCCAATGTCTATGTGTGTGTGTATATATATATATATATATATATATATATATATATATATATAGAAGTATGTACATAGAAGTAGTATTGTGGGTGCTGTTGTACAGTTTAAGCATATCAGGACCTGACACATTTTACTAGCAAGGACATTCTCCTCAGCCGTGATGTCCCTCATTGGAGTTCGTGGGTTGTGTGAAAAATGTTAAGCTCGTATACATGCTGATAACCTTTTCTTACTGCGCTGTACAGTGAAGCATGCTGAATGAGGGAGGAGGAAGTGTACACTACATTACATTTTCACCATATTGCATTTAAACCATACACCGATGGCATGTCAAGAATTACATATTTGTTTTTTCACATCTGTTTTATTTTACTGTCACTCATGTCAAGCGTCATTGTTAATAGGTTTTGGCGTAACGGTTTTCAAACAGACTTATCCAAGGTCTACACTGTCTAACCTGGAATAATGGCATTTTCAGCACACTAATCTTGCAGAAAGAAATACTGTTAACAGACCAAATACAATATAATATATTGAAAAGGATCACTGATCAGCGGGTATTGCTGTCTAGGGACACACCACGAGTTCAAACCTGATGCTACTTGAAGCGTATTTGTTCAGCTACTTGAAGGACATTTGTTCGGGATATCCATACTCCTGTCTTCACATTTCCATCCCCCTTTTTTTTTTCTTAACACCGCCTTCTCATTCTGCACTCTTTTTAGGTTGTGGCAGCTAATTACCCAGCAGCCCCCTCAGCTCCTCCTGCAACTAGCGGCCCGTTCAGCTGGGTTCCCAGACAGATGCTAAGTGGTGATGCTGCTGAAGAGGAGGGTGACAGCGAAGGAGACAGTGACAGAGGAGATGAAGACAGGGGGGAGGGAGATGAGGCTGAACTAGTCATTGATATCCCCAATGAGTGAGCCTGAGTGTATTTTCAGAGGAATTTTTGTTGGTCTGTCTGTGTTTTTGTGTACATATTTTTGAGCAAAAGGTGGAATGCAACGTTTGTATTTCTGTGTTCAGCAACCCCTTATGAAAGTTCATGAGAAGAGCAGAGCTCCTCCCTGTGGACTTTGGTCAAACTGCAGAATCACTGCCAAAACAAGCTGCTGCAGAAACGCAGTGTTCAGCTATTATCCTTGTGATTCATTCATTAGTGAAGATGCAGTTTGCAAGCTTTTAGGAAAGCACCGCTTCCAGAGGACAATCGGACATTTTATCCTGTACATGGCTTCTGGCACCCTACTGATTATCTCTTGGTGAAAAAATTTAGCAATGCATACTGTAAATTTTGTGACTTAAATAAAGTGTCTCCCTGCTAAAGCGGTTGACAAGCTACAAGCTTCTTTTTTTTTGCATTTAGCCTAGCCTGTGTAAATTTGAAAGTAACATAGCAAAGCAGTGCTCTATGATAATGGGCTTTTCACTGGAATGGCTTGTGTTGACATCTCTGGATTTATCACTTTACAAGATAAAACCTAACACAATGTATATTTAAAGTCTGCTTTGTTCTCACAAGTAGTTTAGAAAGTGGTTGTCATTTGTATCAAAGAAGGTTGAATCAGTTCATATGGATACAATGTTTATTGACAGATACTTTGTTTCATTGCTCGATTTTGTTGTCATTTGGAATTATTATTTTTTTTTTTTTATTATTTCCCCCCCAGTTGTACCAGGCCAATTACCCCACTCTTCTGAGCTGTCCCGATCGCCCCCCCCCCGTCGATCTGGGGAGGGCTGCAGACTACCACATGCCTCCTCCAATACATGTGGAGTCACCAGCCACTTCTTTTTACCTGACAGTGAGGACATCACATGCCAGGGGGACATCACATGCGGGAGGATCACGCTATTGCCCCAGTTCCCCCTCCCCCCTGAACAGGCGCCCTGACTGACCAGAGGAGGCGCTAAGTGCGGCGACCAGGACACACACCCACATCCTGCTTCCCACCTACAGACATGGCCAATTGTGTCTGTAGGGACACCTGACCAAGCCGGAGGTAACACAGGGATTCGAACCGGAGATCCCCGTAGGCAGCGGGATAGACCGCCATGCTACCTGGATGTCCCGTCGTTAGGAATTATGTTAATGATTTTTTTTTCTTTTTTACTAATTTCTGAACCGGAACTTTGTTCAGATCACAATGGAAATATGCGTCTGTTTTTACTCATCGTGTATCATATTAAAGTGGTGGCGTTTCAGCTGACTTCTTGTAAAACCTAATGAGCCGTCAGGTGTGCTCCTGGTTTCTGCTGACAACTAGTTTCAGTGCACCATTACATCTGAAACAGCTGTTTGGATTTGGGTTCTGAAGAGTTTGTTTTAAAGATGTCTTGTTCAGCAGATTTTATTTGGCTTTAAAATTGAGTGAAAGTTGTCAGGCGAAGAAAAACTTAAAACAGTTTGACCCCTCGGTGCACTTATCGCCCCACCCAGAACAGCACTCCTTAAGAGTTCTCCTGACAAAGTCCCAGTTAGTCATTCAGGTATGCTCAAATAACTACTGTGCAGGGAGTGTATGTGGACAACTGGTATTTTCCGTCTGAATGGCAGAAATGAGGTGAGACGACATAACCCTCGCTGATATTGTTTTAGAGTGTGTTATCCTTGCTTAAGCTTACCCCTCCTGTGAGGCAATCCCCATTCCACCCTTGACAGAAGCCCAAGGGTGCGTTTGGTTCATACTGGTCATATTTCTTTACCCGACAGCGCCGTATCCAACTCCTTCAGAGGTCAGAAAGAGAAAATGGTCTGTTCCCAACTGTCGATGCAACATCAGATACCAGTTTCTGCTTCTTGATTCATAATGATATTTGAAAGAATCCCCTCCAGAGCCAGCATCAAGTCTCGACAAGTGTATTTGTGATATGCTGGAAGACAACGTCAATCCTCGGGCCATGAAAGGGATTACGTTTTTCCAGAGAAGCGAGATTTGAAGACCCACTACACGCAGCGGGACGACAACGACCCATGACTCGTACTCCGGATTACATTTGAGCGAGGTTGAGAGGAACAGTTACGGGACTGTTGTAGTTTGACCACATCACAACATTAAGAGGTCAGTTAGGTGTCCACTGTCCGTTCTATACCACGTGGCTACTGTGAAGTGCATCGCAGTTTGAATCAAGTGTTTACTGCTCCCAAGCAGTCACTGGCTCAGTGTCGTGAGGAGGCTGCAAGTTGATCAGAAGGGGTGTGCTTCAGCAATGACAGTGGTTCATTATTGTGCTGTTGTCGCCTTGTCAGTCAAATGGCTAACCCACGCCGAGAGGGCATTGTTTGAGAATGCAGACTTACAGGTAATTTGGTGGTACTTGCTGGGCGTGGGTTTGGCTCGTATAGCTAACAGCAAAGTGAGTTAAAGGTGTAACCATAGAGAGACAGAGAGAGAGAGAGGGAGAGAGAGAGAGGGAGGGAGGTAAAGCCAGAGGGAGAGTGAAAAAGGGAGGGACGGACAGAGGCAGTGAGGTTGTCAGGGAGAGGGAAATGAAAGAGTAAGCAAGATTGTGCTTGCAACACACACTGACTCTCTCTCTCTCTCTCTCTCTCTCTCTCTCTCACTCTCTCTCACTCTCACTGTACAGTTGTTATTGAAAGAAGACAGGCATGGGTGGAGGACAGAAAATGGACGAGATAACAACAGACTGAGAGGGACCACAAGCCATCGACAGAGATTGCCATCCTGGGTCCAGTATTGTCTCAGCCATCTTGATACGGAATCCTCTGGATAATTCAGAAGCCTCTCCCTCTCTCGTGTGTGACTGTGATAGAAAGAGCGAGAGAGAGAGCGAGAGAGAGAGAGAGAGAGAGAGGGGAGTTGCTGAGCTCACTCACCACACCCACCATGCCGGGTCCTGCTGCTGTCAATGCAGTGGCTGTGGCTGGCTGGCTGCTGGCCGCCCTGGGCCCGTGTCTGTCTCTTCCAGCTGAGGACAGCGCCGAGCCGGGCTTCTCCCTCTGCAGCCACTGCTTCTACAGACAGAAGCCCCCCCAGGGAGCCTCTGCAGGGGCACTGCTGCGCCCCCTCTGCCACAGCCTACCCAGGGGACAGGCATTTGCAACGCTCTACAATCCGACCTGTGACACGGCTGCCTACTCTGCATTCCATCTCAGCCACGGATGGACAGAGAGAGGGGGAGAGGAGGGAGAAGAGCTGGTGGTGGTATGGACACATTTCTATTGCTCTAGCAAATGTTTTCTCACTACTGTTGTTGGATGGCCTGGGCCGTGCCATGAGGAAAAACAAACATATTAAATGGAGATTGTAGGTTTCATGCAATGCACACTACAACGCAAGCAGTAAACGCCGTAAACAATCAGCCGTTGAAGTAGCAGGTCCCTATACCTGAAACTGTAAATCAAACGATATGAAAGTGTAGGGGTAAAGTGTAGGCAGGATGACTGAGCCCTTTTTGAATCAGTCTACAAACATTGCGTCACGGTGACCTTTTGTTAGAGTTCTTAAGGTCGACTGTTTGCACAAATATTAAACATTATTTTGCAATATGATGTCTGTTAAACGGGGAAAAAAAACCCACACTATTTTCTCAAGAGAAACTAAGGCATTATCCTGAATATAATATTATACAATAGCATGAGGGCTGAGTGATATTGGGAGGAAAAAAAATCAGCAATTTTTTGTCGCAATATTAAAGAATACAATACCTATTTTCAGCAGATGCATACATGCAGCTTTTAAGTTTTAAAGCTCCATTTGCAAATCATGTATCGCTCTAGCGATGAATTGGGTGATTTTAGAGGGGGAAATAAGGCTGCTGTGTGAGATCAGATGAAATTATTTGTCAGATGTTGAATATTTTTCTTCAAGAAAAGGAAAAAAATGTGGACCGCGCAACATTTCATTATGTATCAAGCAGCAAAACGAACATGACTGATCCCAGATAGCAAAATTGCTGTGGCCCGGACCCGTCCCACACCCGACACTTTCATCCGGCCCACGTACCGTGTGGAATGATGGCACTTGGGCGGTCCGCTCCTGTTTGCCAGATCTGGGCCAGAACCAAGCCATAGCGATGCCGCATGTGCCACATATTTACAAAAGCTGGCCCATATTTGTTTTGTGATATTTAGGTCATATTCACCATTTACAGGCCACTTCAGGGTCACATCCAGATTACATGGTGCCCAGAGCACCGCATCTTTGCCAAAAAAAAGCCCACATTTGATTTGGCCATATTTGCTATTATGCATGTGGGCCACTTCAGGCTCACATCCATTTTGTCAGGGCCAGAAGAAGGCTGTCAGTGCTGCATCACTGTCTGAAGTGGCCCACATCCGGATGCTGTCTGGGATCGGCCCAATTAGCCTTCCATTGCATCCTTTGCGACATGACTATTGCAGTTGTGCATATTTCAGTGTTGGTTCTTCAACAATATATTGTTCAGTCCCCAGTGGCAATTTTATAATCAAAGAAGTTATGACTAAAAGGCAATAATTCAAGGCGTCTGGGTGGCGTGGCGGTCTATCCCGTTGCCTACCAACACGGGGATCGCCGGTTCGAATCCCCGTGTTACCTCCAGCTTGGTCGGGCGTCCCTAGAGACACAATTGGCCGTGTCTGCGGGTGGGAAGCTGGATGGGGGTACGTGCCCTGGTCGCTGCACTAGCGCCTCCTCTGGTCGGCCGGGGAGCCTGTTCGAGGGGGAACTGGGAGGAATGGCGTGATCCTCCCGCGCGCTACGTCCCCCTGGCGAAACTCCTCACTGTCAGATGCGGCTGGCGACTCCACACGCATCGGAGGAAGCATGTGGTAGTCTGCAGCCCTCCGCGGATCGGCAGAGGGGGTGGAGCAGCGACAAGGGTGGCTCGAAAGAGTGGGGCAATTGGCCAAGTACAATTGGGGAGAAAAGGGGGCACAAAAAAAAGAAAAAGGTTTTGCTTAGACTACTCAACTTCTCTTCCAGATAAAGAACGAGGCTGATGATGTTCAAGTGTTAGTCCCAGCTCTTCTCCAAGGAGTTGGGAGTGAATCTCGGATCGCTTCTCCTACAAACACCCCTCCTCAACGTTGGGACCTGTCAGTGGCAGAAGTGGTCCGGTCAATCCTCATTCCAGACTGTAACTCTCTAGGAGGCGATCTCTACATACTGACAGGGGCGGGAGGACTAGGGGCCGCTGAAGGTGGAGATGCAGCATGCAGGGCCAAGTTTCTTTGGTCTGCAGTGTGCTGCACTGTCTCAGAAGAGGAGGGGGGCTTCAGCATAGGGTTAGTGAGAGAGGAAGGGGAAGGGGAAAGGGATGTTAGTGTTAAGGAGCTGGAGGAGATGCTTGGAGTATCAGAACTGTTTTCTGAAGGGTGCACGGGAACGCACAGGGAGATTAAGGCAGGCGAAGCGAGGCTTCTCAGGGAGGCGTTGTCTGGAAACGTGGAGAAGCTGGATCCAGAGGCTTCTAGTCAAGATGCAAATGAGAATGTTGGTGAAAGTGCTGAGGCACCCGTCGCTAAGGAACAAGTGGCCAGTAATGAAGCTGAGCCAGAGGAGGTTCGAAATGCAGATGTCACACGGGAAACTTCTTCAGTGACCTCAGAGGGCACGCTTGAAGAGCAGAGTGACACGACACACTCGGAGGCTGCCAACTCAGAGTTTCTTCAGTCTTCGGATGACAATGAGATGAAGGCTGCGGCAGAGACAGACACAGAGACCAGCAGCACTCTGGTCTGGATTATCTACTCCACCTTATCCTTACTGACCACTCCACTCCGCCTTGTCGTATCCGCCATCACACAGTTGCCTGGACAGGTGATTAAAAGCAAGAGAGCTGAAACGTGATCACCCGATCCCGGAGGTAGGATCTGGAAGTACATTTGCCATTCATTTCTCCATAGACACTTCAGAAAATTCCTATATGAAGAGATTTAAGTGTTGAACAGATCCAGTCAACTACAAAATTAATCATGGCCTTATAACAATTGATTCCAGCCATAAAATAATATTTGAAAAAAAAAAGGGTACAAGACTTTGTACTTAACATGTTTTAAGAGAGAATGAACCACTCATCCTATAAAATATTGTCACTGATGTCATTAAATCCGTCAACCTCACTTTCATCCAGTCTCAACCGACTTTCTCGTTCGCGCACGTTTTCTTTTATGCTTTATTTACTATATATATATATATATATATATATATATACACACACACACACACACAGTGATACTTGAAAGTTTGTGAACCCTTTAGAATTTTTTATATTTCTGCATAAATATGACCTAAAACATCATCAGATTTTCACACAAGTCCTAAAAGTAGATAAAGAGAACCCAATTAAACAAAAATATTATACTTGGTCATTTACTTATTGAGGAAAATGATCCAATATTACATATCTGTGAGTGCCAAAAGTATGTGAACCTTTGCTTTCACTATCTGGTGTGGACCCCCCCCCCCCCCCCTGTGCAGCAATAACTGTAACTTAACGTTTCTGGTAACTGTTGATCAGTCCTGCACATCAGCTTGGAGGAATTTTAGCCCATTCCTCTGTACAGAACAGCTTCAACTCTGGGATGTTGGCGAGTTTCCTCACATGAACTGCTCGCTTAAGGTCCTTCCACCACATTTTGATTGGCTTAAGATCAGGACTTTGACTTGGCCATTCCAAAACATTAACTTTATTCTTCTTTAACCATTCTTTGGTAGAACGACTTGTGTGCTTAGGGTTGTTGTCTTGCTGAATGACCCACGTTCTCTTGAGATTCAGTTCACGGACAGATGTCCTGAATTTGCTGGTCTAATTCAGAATTCATTGTTCCATCAATGATGGCAAGCCGTCCTGGCCCAGATGCAGCAAAACAGGCCCAAACCATGGTACTACCACCACCATGTTTCACAGATGGGATAGGGTTCTTATGCTGGAATGCAGTGTTTTCCTTTTCCTTTCTCCAAACATAACGCTTCTCATTTAAACCAAAATGTTTTTTTTTTGGTGTCAGCCGTCCACAAAACATTTTTTCCAATAGCCTTCTGGCTTGTCCAGGTGGTCTTTAGCAAACTGCAGACGGGCAGCAATGTTCTTTTTGGAGAGCAGTGGCTTTCTCCTTGCAACCCTGCCATGCACACCATTGTTGTTCAGCAATCTCCTGGTGGTGGACTCATGAACATTACCATTAGCCAATGTGAGAGAGGCCTTTAGTTGCTTAGAAGTTACCCTGGATTCCTTTGTGACCTGGCCGACTATTACACACCTTGCTCTTGGAGTGATCTTTGATGATTGACCACTCCTGGGGAGGGTAACAATGGTCTTGAATTTCCTCCATTTGTACACAATCTGTCTGACTGTGGATTGGTGGAGTCCAAACTCTTTAGAGATGGTTTTGTAACCTTTTCCAGCCTGATGAGCATCAATAACATCTTTTCTGAGGTCCTCCGAAATCTCCTTTGTTCTTGCCATGATGCACTTCCACAAACATGTGTTGTGAAGACCAGGCTTTGATAGATCCCTGTTCTTTAAATAAAACAGGGCACCCACTCACACCTGATTGTCATCCCATTGATTGAAAACACCAGACTCTAATTTCACCTTCAAATTAACTGCTAATCGTAGAGGTTCACAAACTTTTGCCACTCACAGATATGTAATATTGGATCATTTTCCTCAATAAATAAATGATCAAGTATAATATTTTTGTCTCATTTGTTTAATTGGGTTCTCTTTATCTACTTTTAGGACTTTTGTGAAAATCTGATGATGTTTTAGGTCATATTTATGCAGAAATATAGAAAATTCTGAAGGGCTCACAAACTTTCAAGCACCACTGTAGCCTGTACAGGCTTGTACAGGCCTGTACTGTCTAATCAAATAATTACTTTAATCACTGGCTTATATAAATATATATATCTATAATCCGGTGATCCAAGTAAATCTTTATGAGACGGTACAAGCCTGTTTCATGCGATAAGCAATCATCAGCTGTCAATAAAGTTGTATTGACAGCTTTATTGATTTATTTGCTAAACTTTATTGACAGCTTTATTGATTTATTTGTTAAACTTTATTGACAGCTGATGATTGCTTATGGCATGAAACAGGCTTGTACTGTCTCATAAAGAATTTACTTGAATCACTGGATTATTTTGCTCATTTGTTGAGCACTTTTCCTACCGTTGAGTGTTTCTTTTAACAAAGTTATATATATATATATATATATATATATATATATATATATATATATATATATAAAATCTTATTTATTGGAGCGTTTTTTGCTTTGTCTTCTCCTCGTCCCTAAAAAAAAAGCAAATTATCACGTCTGACAGAGAAAACACGACGTGATGATGGTCCTTCGCTACGATCGGGCTCCCAGCCGTGCAATTCGTGGTTTACATCTCCATGGTAACAGCAACGTCTCTAGAGGGACTCTCTGTAGGCTTGTTGGTAGTGTAGTATTCCACTAGGAATTCGATAATAAATCACTTCCTCTCAAAAATGAAGTCCAATCAGACGGATTTATGGTTTCTGCAGGAGTATGTACCATTGTTTCACAAGTCTACCTTGTACGAGTAATACATTATGGCTGAGAGCCAAATTCCCTATGTGACTATGAAGGGCATTTATACTTCCGGAACCCAGCATTTCAGCTCTATTAGCAACATTATGATTTACTAGAATTTCTAATCGCACCTCTGCCGTTCTACATTTTTTATGTCTTATTCTATCTTATCATTTAGGTGACCTACATTCTTCAGGAGGACCTGGGAGTTCTCTCTGTGCTACCTGGAGACACCTTCTCCCTCTTCCACCTCATAACCTCTGACCTTGTATCTGGGTTGGGCTCAGCCGTGGACATGCTGCTGGGCCTGGGGGAGACCTGCTTCTCTTGCGTCTACCACTGCACCTCCTCTATGTTGGAAGCTCTGCTCACTAGCTGCCAGACGGGGGTCACAGGTGTGGGGGTCTTAGCCAGTGACACAGTGGGGATATTTTCCGGGGCAGTGGACAATGCTTGGTGGGTGACCAGCTTCTTTGGGGGGCGACTGTGGGAACAAAGCGAGGGGTATGTAGGAACACTGGTGTCAGAGATGGGAGGTCAAGCGAAAACTGTGGGCGGAGGACTCGGGAGCCTGGCGTGGCGAAGTGGAAATGGGGTGGGGAATGTGGTGGGGCTGGTTTCGGGGTTGATAATGGGGGCTGCGGATATGGTATTTGGTGCAGTAAGGGGGGCCTTTGGGCAGGAGTCAGAATGATGCCAAGTAAAGAATCTAGACTCCAGATAGGACGGCTTTAAGAAAAAACATAGAAACAAGGAAAACAATACAAAGTTTGACAGAGACTACTGAAAAGATGTCTCAGTCGTTGTAGAAATAGTACCACACAAATGCTGCAACACCTTTTTTTAATGTGATTCCGTTATACATTGGTTTGCCGGACAATTTGCCCTACACTTGTTTAAAAAAACTAGCTAGTCCAAAGTAATTACCAGAGAGGTTAAACAGGTAACACTGCGATTCTAAAAACTGGGTTTAGTTTCAGCTTTATTATTGCTGTTGTAACAAAGCTTTTGGGAATAAATGCTTTGGTCAGCTCTTGTATGAAAAATGTTTGCTTCTGTATTTTCAATTAAAAGAGGTTGCTGATTTATCATACCCTCTTTTTCCTCAGGTTTTGTCTTGTTATTAACGTTTCTGTCATCGACACCAGTGAAATGTGTTGAACATGTGTCTTTTTTATTGAGATGCTATCGCAGTAATTTCTCAAGCGAAACATCAAACAGAGGTTGGAGCAAACTTTAATCAAGAGAAGATTAAAATGAGATAAAACTGAAATAATGCCTGTGGCGAAACTGAATTGCTACAGCAGCAGAAGAATAAACAGAATGTGAGATTAAAAGAAGATGAAATTCAAAATAAGCGTTAAAGAAGGATGAAATTAAAAGAATTACAAAAGCATTAAGAGCAAACTTAATGGTAGAACCAAGGTATTGGAAAGACAACATATGTCTGTGGTGTGCAAACCCAACTGTAGAACCCGCCAGCATCAAAACTCTAACAGTAGTTCAACAGATGATGCTGAGGTAGTTTTGTGTAGAAAGCTTAAACCTATAAATAACAGCAGGAATGCAAGAAAGCAAGTTTTGAGAAGTGATTTAAAGGAAGGCACCGAGTTTGCTTTTGTAGCAAGGCTGGCTGAGGAAACAGTTGATAGGGTCCTACCTAAGGAGCACAGGCAGCGGCTAAACTCACAGGGTGTGAGTAAATCAGTGATATAGGTAGGCTTCTCCTGGACCACCACCTTGATGTGGGGAAGACGCTTGCGTGTACCAATGATCCCAAGAGCTATGCCGTCGGGAGCTTGGCTCCTGGTAGGGTCACCCAAGGCGGATAGGTCAAGGGGGAGGCTCCAGACCAGGGGTGAGCAATCTTATCCAGAAAGAGCCGGTGTGGGTGCAGGTTTTTGTTCCAACCAAGCAGTTACATACCCGATCCCACTAATCAACAAGTAGAGTCTTTGCTGAGGAACTTGATTAGGAGAAACAGGTGTGTAATCGCTTGGTTGGAACAAAGACCTGCGCCCACACCGGCCCTTTCTGGATAAGATTGCCCACCCCTGTTTCAGACGAAGCGTGATCCAACAAAGTCCTGAATGGCAGAACTGGCGGAAGATATCTCCAGGTCACAATGGCAGTAAAGGCTGCAACAGAGGGTGGTCTCCAGTCGTCTTGGTTCTCCGTGTCAGTGGACTCTGGCCACCCCCTGCCAAGGACCATGTGGTGGCTACAGGCGCATCAGCTACTCCACTTAAAAAGCTGTCACGCTCAGGCATCCTCCCATTTTGCGGCTCCAGGATCAGCCTCTACACCCACCTGAGGACCCAGAGGGACCCAGAGGGAGGACAGTCATACTCGTACCCAAATGACCGCCGATGATAATGAGGATGATAGTGATGATGATATAGGTGGGAGCAAGGCCATGTAGGGCTTTAAAAGTAACTAGTCTACTACTAACTACTTCCGGCTGCTCCCGTTAGGGGGCGCCACAGCAGATCATCCGTTTCCATCTCTTCCTGTCCTCTGCATCTTCCTCTGTCACACCAGCCACCTGCATGTCCTCACTCACCACATCCATAAACCTCCTCTTTGGCCTTCCTCTTCTCCTCTTCCCTGGCAGCTCCATATTCAGCATCCTTCTCCCAATATACCCAGCATCTCTCCTCCACACATGTCCAAGCCATCTCAATCTTGCTTCTCTTGCTTTGTCCCCAAACCGTCCAACCTGAGCGGTCCCTCTAATATACTCCTTCCCAATCCTGTCCTTCTTTGCCACGCCCAATGAAAATCTTATCTTCATCTCTGCCACCTCCAGCTCCACCTCCTGTCTTTTCGTCAGTGCCACTGTCTCCAAACCATATAACACAGCTGGTCTCACAACCATCTTGTAAACCTTCCCTTTAACTCTTGCTGGTACCCTTCTGTCACACATCACTCCTGACACTCTTCTCCACCCACTCCACCCTGCCTGCACTCTCTTCTTCACCTCTCTACTGCACTCCCTGTTACATTGGACAGTTGACCCCAAGTATTTAAACTCATATGCCTTCATCACCTCTACTCCTTGCATCCTCACCATTCCACTGTCCTCTCTCTCATTCACACATATGTATTCCATCTTGCTCCTACTGACTTTCATTCCTCTTCTCTCCAGTGCATACCTCCACCTCTCCAGGCTCTCCTCAACCTGCACCCTACTCTCGCTACAGATCACAATGTCATCATAGTCCACGGAGACTCCTCCCTGGTCTCATCCGTCAACCTGTCCATCACCATTGCAAACAAGAAAGGGCTCAGAGCCGATCCTTGATGTAATCCCACCTCCACCTTGAACCCATCTGTCATTCCAACCACACACCTCACCACTGTCACACTGCCCTCATACATATCCAGCACCACTCCTACATACTGCTCTGCCACTCCCGACTTCCTAATACAATACCACGCCTCCTCTCTCGGCACCCTGTCGTATGCTTTCTCTAAATCTACAAAGATACAATGTAACTCCTTCTGACCTTCTCTATACTTCTCCATCAACATTCTCAAAGCAAACATTGCGTCTGTGGTGCTCTTTCGTGGCATGAAACCATCCTGCTGATCGCTGATCATCACCTCTCCTCTTAACCTAGCTTCTATTACTCTTTCCCATATCTTCATGCTGTGGCTGATCAACTTTATACCTCTGTAGTCGCTACAGTTCTGCACATCACCCTTATTCTTGAAAATCGGTACCAGTATGCTTCTTCTCCACTCCTCAGCCATCCTCTCACTTTCCAAGACTGTGTTAAACAATCTAGTTAAAAACTCCACTGCCATCTCTCCTAAATATCCCCATGTCTCCACAGGTATGTCATCTGGACCAACCACCTTTCCACTCTTCATCTTCTTCATAGCTGCCCTCACTTCCTCTTTGCTAATCCACCGCACTTACTGATTCACTACCCCCACATCATCCAACCTTCTCTCCCTCTCATTTTCTTCATTCATCAGCCCCTCAAAGTATTCCTTCCACCTTCTTAGCACACTCTTCCTGCTTGTCAGCACATTTCCATCTCTGTCCTTGATTGCCCTAACTTGCTGCACATCCTTCACAGCTCAGTCCCTCTGTCTAGCCAATCGGTACAAGTCATTTTCTCCCTCCTTAATGTCGAACCTTTCACACAAATCACCACATGCCTTTCCTTTGCCTTTGCCACCCCTCTCTTCACTTTACGCTGCATCTCCTTGTACTCCTGTCTACTTTCTTCATCTCTCTGACTATCCCACTTCTTCTTTGCCAACCTCTTCCTCTATACACTTTGCTGTACTTCCTCATTCCCCCACAAAGTCTCCTTGTCTTCCCTCCTCTGTCCTGATGACACACCAAGTACCTTCCTAGCTGTCTCCCTCACTATTTCGGCAGTGGTTGCCCAGCCATCCAGCAACTCTTCACTACCACCCAGTGCCTGTCTTAACTCCTGCCTGAACTCCACACAACAGTCTTCCTTCTTCAACTTCCACCATTTGATCTTTGGCTCTGCCTCCACTCTTTTCCTGTTCTTGGTCTCCAAAGTCATCTGACAGACCACCATCCGATGCTGCCTAGCTACGCTCTCCCCTGTCACCACCTTGCAGTCCCCAATCCCTTTTAGATCGTGCCTCCTACTAACATACGTTATAGTCCACCTGTGTGCACTTTCCTCCACTCTTATATGTCACCCTGTGTTCCTCCCTCTTCTTGAATTATGTATTCACCACAGCCTTTTCCATCTTTTTTTGCAAAGTACACCACAATCTGTTCTTCCATATCCCTCTCCTTGACACCACACCTACCCACCACCTCCTCATCACCTCTGTGCCCTTCACCAACATGCTCATTGAAATCTGCTCCAATTACCACTCTCTCCTCCTTGGGTACCCTCTCCACCACTTCATCCAACTCACTCCAGAATTCTTCTTTCTCTTCCATCTCACACCCAACTTGCGGGGCACATGTGCTGATAACATTCATCAACACACCTTCGATTTCCAGCTTCATACTCGTCACTCTGTCCGACACTCTCTTCACCTCCAACACACTCTTGACATACTCTTCCTTCAGAATTACCCCGCCTGCATTTCTCTTCCCATTCGCACCATGGTAGAAGAGTTTGAACCCTCTTCCGGTGCTCCTAGTCTCCCCTTCCACCTGGTCTCTTGGACACACAGTATACCATAGGTGGAAATCCCGGGGGGGGGGCACGACCCCCCATCTTGGGAAAAATATGATATATCCCCCCAATACTGAGACCAACTTTGTGACGTTTCTCAATGGAGATTCTTTTAGATGAGATCACACCATGCTTGTTGTATTTACGAAAACTGTACCCATTCAATGTACAGTATCATTGCCACCTACTGGCTTTTCTTGGTATTGCTGGTTGTAAATACAAATACCTGCATACATACTGGACTGATAAGGAACACTGCTATAACTATTAGTAGTAGTAGTATAATGATTTAAATATTTGAACAAGTTGGGACAACCCTTTAGTTAACTACCTATCAATTATCCAGTAGTAGTAATTAGGGTTCCTCAATATACATTTAACACATTACAACGTAGGCTATGTGTTACAGCACTACTTTTGGTGTCCCCCTCAGGAATTGCTCTTGAGAAAAATTTCATGTAATTGTCCCCTCCAAAGTTGATATCAGATTTTCGCCCCTGCAGTATACATACCTTTTCTCTTTCCATCAAATCAGCTAGCTCTCTCCCTTTACCAGTCGTAGTGCCAACATTCAAAATTCAGACTCTCACCTCCACACTCTTACCCTTTCTCCCGTCCCACTGCTTCTGCACATGCCTTCCCCCTCTCCTTCTCCTTTGCCCAACAGTAGCATAGATTCCACCGACACCCTGCTGGCCAACAGTACCGGTGCCGGTCATTGGTAACCCGGGCCTCGACCGATCCAGTTTGGAAATCTGATTCATGATCTGTGCTGTGACGTGGGGACGGAATCCTGGTTGATATTGCTCAAAAGATGCTACAATTATTCATGTGTGCAGTTAGTTGAGAAGCAACAGACTTTTCTAATATTTTGCATGAAAAGGTACATTTTAAATTGGTCTAAATGTGCTTAACGAGAGGGCTGAGAGCGGCCTTCATCAGGAGAGGTCGGACTATTATTGCACGTTTAAAATGAGATGGGAACAACCAATCGGTAGACAGTGAGCAGTTGATAATGAAGAGAATTTGTGGGTCGACTGTCTGAAATACCTCTTTCAGAAACCTATGGGGATGGTATCTAATTAACAGGCAGGAGGCTGAGAGATTGACGCCCCTAAATCTACAAAATTATTACGAAAATATTGTGTGTGGAAATTTGTTCACTTGTGTGTGAGTCAATGATCACACAGGCTTGTAACAAAACAAAAAAACAAACTACAAAACAAAACAAAACTGCTGGTTTATTAAAACAAAAATAACCAAGTGACATAAGGCCGATAGCGTTACATACGTGCCAAATCATAGTAGTAGATCCCAGAACACATCGATACCGAGTCGATTTGTACGCCAGAACATAGTAGATCCCAGAACACATCGATTTATCCCAAGATACGGTAGCTCATAGTGAACAAAGAAGACAATCATTTAGCCAAATGATCTGCATTATGTAATTAACCTAAACGTAAATAATAATAATAATAATAATTATTATTATTATTATTATTATTATACGGCATTGTAGAGGTCACCTTAGTGTGGCAGGGGGGTCCTTGAAACCGGAACACATTCACCACATTGCATCAGACGGCGGAGCGGCGGAGTGGGAACTCATGAGTCCACTTGTATGCTAGCGCCAAGCTGACGTCTCTGGCTCATCGAAAGGTATGGGCAACTTTCATAGTAGATTTGACTCAGTAGTTCTGTCTAAAGTGGTTGTCATTAGAATTACTTTTAGAAAATGAATACCTACGGGGAAAATTGCCGAATCCCGTCGTACTCGTTGCAATGTGCTTGCCAATACTCCCGTCAAAGTTTTGACTTGACTTATTGGGTCTGGCGGTTAGCCTCTTCAGTATGGCTTCATCACATGCAATGTTATGACAGGTGCCCAAACACCAGCTCGGCAAAAGATGAACTCGCTCGCCAGCCGATTAGTGTGACCAGCTTCCTTTGAAAGATGCCAAGTAGTAGATAGTATGATTATATCGTAACTACTGTCTTAATACCCATGCATATGCTCGTTTACCTTGCTAGCTAGCCCTCGTTGTTGCTGTGCACGCTGAATTCTGTTACTGAGGAATCATTTGCTTCACAGTTTCAACGATTGTTGACCCTCGATTACCCAACCACTGACCAATCGACAATTCTATTTCCCTGTCAGGGATGGCCGCTCTCTATGTGTCCCCACATCCGGATGACTTCAGGAGTCTCCTGCCTCTTATAGCGGCCGAGTTTTGCCTCTCCTCACGTCCCCGTATCATCAAAGAGGACCCTCCGGCCTCCTTGAATGCCCGTTGTAAGCCCTCCCTTGTTCTAGGAACCAGGCAAGGCGGTGATGTCCTGAGTGGGGCCAGTGCTGTGGCCTGGTACCTGGCCCTTCAGGGTAAGAGGGCAGGCCGGGATGCTAAACAACAGAGTCAGGTGTGGCAGTGGCTCAGCTTCGCAGACAATGAGCTCACCCCTGTGTCTTGTGCTGTGGTCTTCCCTCTGCTCGGGGTGATGAGTGAGGATAAGAAGGTGAGGGAAGGGGAGACTAGAAACATTTTTATATGCCTTTTGTTGAAACTGATTAGGTTTCATTTAAAGTTCACTTCCCCCGCTTCCTTAGCTCCAGCAGAGTTCTCGGGCTGAGCTGTTGCGTGTTCTGAAAGTTTTGGACCGGGCCCTGGAACCCAAGACCTTCCTGGTGGGGGAGGCCATCACACTGGCTGACATGGCTGTAGCAACAGCTGTTCTCCTGCCTTTCAAATATGTAAGTCAGGCTTACATTGTTGTGTAACCTGTTGTCTTACGTGTTTCTGTGGCTATTTTAGTTGATGATTGTTTTTCAGTATGCATGCCTGCACTTGAAACCCAAGGTATTTCCTTGTACTCCTAATCTATTAAGCTGCTTTATCAATCTCATGTGCATTTTCACCAAAAAGAACGAACAGTATTGAAATTGATTAAATTGTAGCAGTAGTATCATCTAAATGTAATATCAAAACAGTGCAATCATAACAATGTTGCTAATTCTATTTTTATATTTTCCTCTTTTTAAATATATCCTTATTTCTTGTGATTGCCTCTCAAATGTTTATGGTTCTGGTTGGTTGTTCATTGCTATGAGACTACATATTTCGATTATTTATAGCCAGAATTTTTTTTGATAGTGTTTTTTTTTTAATCGCCCTGTCTGTTCATTATTTAGACACCATTGCTCTGTTTCTCCAGTCATATTCTGTATTGTTTGTAGTTTGTAATTTTATTGACTTTTATCTTCAGCAATTTAACTCCGCACTGTTGCAGTGTTTTGAGCCTGCTTGCTGCCGAATAATATAATTTCCCAGGAGGGATTATTACAGTTTCTTACCGTATTGATTGTGCAGTATATTAGTCAGTCTTGTTTTTCCCAACTTTTTTTTTTGTTCCTTCGCTTGTGAGGCTTTGGAGTCACCAGACAGGAAGCTCTTGATCAATGTTACCAGATGGTTTATGACCTGCATCAACCAACCCCAGTTTCTCAAAGTCTTGGGGAAGATCGCTCTGTGTGAGAAGATGGTACCCGTTACACCCACGACTATTGTTGCTGCCAATGGCAACCCGGCCAACACCAATCATGCTGCTAATGGCACTGGTGCCACAGCCAATGGTACGGCTCCGTCGTTGGTGGTTGCAACAGTTTAAGTGTAAAACTTCTTTTTGTTAATATCAGGTGTGTACAGTACCATGATTTTAGAAACCTTTCCTCATTCAGGACCACCAAAGACAGAGGCCCAGCTGAAGAAGGAGGCGAAGAAGAGAGAAAAGATGGAGAAATTCCAACAAAAAAAGGAAATGGAAGAGAAGAAAAAGAAGCAGCCACCAACAGAGGTAAAGACACTAGGCTTCAGTAAGTAGAATTATTCTTAAGACAGTGGTGCAACTTCGAGAAACAAATCGTTCCAATATTGACAATATTGGTGTGTAGGTCTGGATTTGCCATGTTTACTTCCTGTCAGTTTGACATGCCAAATGGATGTACTCTTTTCTTTTTCTTTTTCTCAGAAAAAGGCAAAGCCAGAGAAGAAAGAGTTGGGAGTGATCACATACAACATCCCTACCCCACCTGGGGAAAAGAAAGGTAGTTGGTCTGTGTGTGCATGTGTAGGAGAGAGTTTTCTCCCTTGTAACGTGATTATGTGGTGTTTTTGCATTGCTTTATTCTAAGCATAAGACCATGTGGGTTTCTTTTAATCCCTTGTCTCCTTTTCTCTTTTGTCAGACGTCATTAGTCCGCTTCCTGACTCCTACAGTCCCCAGTATGTGGAGGCTGCCTGGTATTCATGGTGGGAAAAGCAGGGATATTTCAAGCCTGAGTATGGGGTGAGAGAGCCTCTTTGGTCATACACTATCAACGCGGTGGAAAATGTCACATTTTCATACATTTAGTGGATTCGCCACCAAAACAGCAATGTGTCTCTCCTCCCTATGCTTTGCAGAGGAAGAACATCAGCGAGCCCAACCCCCGTGGCATCTTCATGATGTGTATCCCTCCGCCCAACGTGACTGGGTCTCTTCATCTGGGACATGCCCTCACTAATGCCATTCAGGATTGTCTGACCAGATGGTAACTAAAATCTATGAAAATATATTTTCAAAGTGGTATTTTGTTGCATGAGTTTTCAGTCTTGGTACTTGATGTGTTTTGTCCCCCCCCCCCCCCCCCATGTCATTCCAGGCACAGGATGCGAGGCGAGACCACCTTGTGGAACCCTGGTTGTGACCACGCTGGCATTGCCACCCAGGTGGTGGTGGAGAAGAAGCTGATGAGGGAGAGGGGCGTAACCCGCCATGACATGGGCAGGGACAACTTCATCCAGGAGGTCTGGAAGTGGAAAAATGAGTAAGTGGAGGAAGTGGAAAAGTTGAGGAGGGATCTGAAGCAGAGAAAAAACCCCTGGATTAAATACCTCAGTCATTACTCAACCTTTTTTACGTTTCAGAAAGGGAGACCGTATCTACCACCAGTTGAAGAAATTGGGCTCCTCTCTGGACTGGGACAGAGCCTGCTTCACTATGGACCCTGTAAGCATCTGAGCTTGCTGAATGCACTTCTGCTGGAAGATACGTTTGCCTACTTATCTCAATAACACGTTTTTTTTTTTTCTGTTTAGAAACTCTCTTATGCAGTCCAGGAGGCCTTTGTCCGTATGCACGAGGAGGGAGTAATCTACAGAAGCAAGAGACTGGTCAACTGGTCATGCACGCTCAATTCTGCCATCTCAGACATAGAGGTAGACTTTGCATGCATATGTGTAGTTCTGTTGCTTATGATTACACACCCTTGACAAACCTTACTAAAACTGTAACACCCAGCACGGCTAGCAAAACAGTTTCCTCTCATGCCTCAGTGTTCCTGTTGTGTTGTAGGTGGATAAGAAGGAGCTGACTGGCAGGACTCTTTTGCCCGTTCCTGGTTACAAGGAGAAAGTTGAGTTTGGAGTGCTTGTTTCTTTCTCCTATAAGATAGATGGATCAGGTAAGCGACTGTTTTTTCTATAAAAAAAAAAAATTTTGGAATGAAAATATTTGATTTGAAACCTTCGATTTCAAGAATTTTCCTCATATTTGCATTGTCTCCTTTCTACTCCTCAGATGAAGAGGTGATTGTGGCCACCACTCGTATTGAGACCATGCTGGGAGATTCAGCTGTGGCTGTCCACCCTGATGATGCCAGGTACCAGCACCTGAAAGGGAAAATGGTGCTGCACCCCTTCTGTGACCGCAAGATGCCCATTGTCTTTGATGATTTCGTAGACATGAACTTCGGAACGGGTAAGCATTGCTACCAGAGAAGCTACTCGAGGAAGTGCTGAATGAGAATAAGCAGTTATAACAGATTGTTTGCCCAGATGGCTTTTCTCATTGCCAGTGTTCTCCATCGCCCTCATCAAGGTGCTGTCAAGATCACCCCAGCCCATGACCACAATGACTACGAGGTTGGTGAGAGACACAATCTGGCCTTCATCAACATCCTGGATGAGAAAGGCTTGCTCATTAATGTGCCCCCTCCCTTTTTGGTATGTCATCTCATTATCCTCTCCTTCCCATGAGAGTGGGCAACTCTATCGTGAACTAAAAATGTCTGGATTTTTGTCTTTGTCATTTTCTTGTAAAGTCTTTTTGTCTTATTTTGAGACTTATTCTTTCCTCTCTCCCAGGGTATGAAGCGATTTGAGGCCAGGAAGGCAGTGCTGCAGGCGCTGAAGGACAGAGGCCAGTTCAAAGAGGTCAAGGACAATCCTATGGTGGTACCAGTCTGCAGGTGAGTTTGTGTATTTGTGTGTGTGTTGGTTTATTCATGAGTTATTTGTTTTTAAGATCTTCTCTGTTAGGTCCTCATCTGAACTTAGTGTGTGTTTACTTCTGTCAGTCGCTCGAAGGACATTGTGGAGCCGCTGCTGAAGCCCCAGTGGTACGTGAACTGCACAGACATGGGCAAGCAGGCAGCAGATGCCGTCAGAGAGGGTCAGCTGAAGATCATCCCGGACCACCACCTCAAGACTTGGTTCAACTGGATGGACAATATCAGGTGACGATTTCTCTTCATTGTTCATTCGTTTCCTTTCAGTTTAATACAGTAGTCTTGTGTCATTTGCAAAAGATCTGGACCTTTTGAGTGGCTCTTTGGTATAAACGAAGGCAACATGTGAGAGCTGCTTTTTTTTTTAACATTAGTGGCAATTTGTCACGAACCCGTGAGTGAGCGCCCACTTCAAAAAATATGAGCCAAACTTGAAAACGCAGAAGTATTTGGATACACTTCAGCAAAAAAATAAGACATTAAAGCAGAGCGCGATATTTGCGAAGGGAAGGGAGTTGGTGGGGAGGGGGGCTAAGCTGATTGCACATGGGCTGCCGTAAAATATCAGAGTACAGCTTTAAATATGAACAAAAGTAATAATATACTGTATACTTGTATGTTTTGCTATTTATTCCATTGATCGACTCAGTAGTGTAATCCTGCCACTAAAGCTTACTGTGTTCTGCCGATAAAGAAAGTAGTGCCCCCCCCCATAAAAGAATAAAGAGCTCTTTCTGAATGGCTTTTACAAAGGAACAGAGCTATTAGATCTGGCTCCCATCCCAAAACTACTATGCAGTACAATTTTCTTGCGGATTTGGAACCAATGGGACTGTGTGAATATGGCGAAAATGATGAACCCGATTCATTTGTGAAATATTGCTTAAATTATGAAATGAGTTTCCTCCATAAGGTGTCTGGGCTCAGCCTTAGAGGTAGGGTGAGGAGCTCTGACATCTGGAGGGAGCTTAGAGTAGAGCCGCTGCTCCTTTGCATCGAATGGAGCCAGTTGAGGTGGTTCGGGCATCTGATTAGGATGCCTCCTGGGCGCCTTCCTTTGGAGGTTTACCGGGCATGTCCAACTGGGAGGAGACCCCGGGGTAGACCCAGAACTCGCTGGAGGGACTACGTGTCCAATCTGGCCTGGGAACACCTTGGGATCCCCCAGGAGGAGCTGGAGGGCGTTGCTGGGGAGAGGGATGTGTGGAGTACCCTACTTAGCTAGAAATATTTCCATTCCCATTTTGCATTTTATGTTAACTTTTTGGTGATATATAGCTACAGTGAGCATCCTAAATTAAGTTATTTGTGTCAATATTGCCATTATGCATATGTTTTCCAACTATTAACCTGGTAAATTCAAATCGAGATGGATAATTTCACCATAAATTATCGAGACCTATTTCAAGATTCTGCAAGGCTACTATTCTGCAAGGCCGCTGTCAATGCCCACTCTAAAAGTAAAAAGCTGGTGGTCATATGGAATGTACCCCCATCTTCCATCAGAGCGATATATATACACGCTTAACTTTATTCAAGAGAAGGCTAAAAACTTGTCTTTTTCCATGCCTACCCATGTCAGCTAAACAGATTTGCAGCTTTGTTTGGCCAACTTGCAATTTGTGTCCCCTGCTATGTATTACTCGTGTCTATGTTGGTGATCTACCTATTGCACATTTGACAGACGTGCACTCTTTTGTCTGTTATACTGACTTGTGGCATTGTCCAACTACTTTTGTAACTTGAACCTCCTGTCACTCGCTATCAGTGATCTATGCGTGGCGTACTTAACACTAAGTGCACTCAACATGACATGCATGCTTTGTGATGTTAGTCAGTATTTGGTGCTCTGTGATACTTGGAGATATGGGAATATATCTGCTACTTGCTGAGACTCTTGTCAATCACTTTGGATTGCTGCTAAATGAGAAAAATAAAATTCATCCCTGTCCCTGTTTCTGCCTCCTAGGGACTGGTGCATCTCCCGTCAGCTGTGGTGGGGTCACAGAATCCCTGCCTACTTTGTCACAGTGAATGATCCCTCTGTGAAACCAGGAGAGGTACAGTCACATCTGTCAGAATTTGCATCAAAAAAAAAAAAAAGTAAAATAAATTCATCTTAGTTCACTAATTCTGCACTTGTCATTTTACTGTCCTACATTTTGGACATTTTTCTTTGGTCACATTTCCTTCATCTTTGCTCCAGGACATGGATGGTCACTACTGGGTGAGTGGGCGGACAGAGGAGGAAGCCAGAGAAAAAGCAGCAAAACGCTTCAACGTGTCCGCTGACAAAGTCTCACTCAAACAGGGTAAGACACAGCAGCGTATACATCTGACAACCCCAATACACATGTCTGAGATCGTCATTTAATTCAATCCTGGTACACCAGTGTCTGGATGGACATAAATTGGAGTCAATGGTAACGTTTTTCAGATGAGGATGTCTTGGACACCTGGTTCTCCTCTGGTATTTTCCCCTTCTCCATCTTCGGATGGCCCAATGAGGTGAGATACAAGTTCATGTTAGATCAACAGAGCTGTGAGTGGGCTACCAATGCAGGCGTCATTTATCTTAAAAATCTCAGTTCCCAAACTAAACTTCTCCAAAGCAGCCCAATTTGTGTGATATAGATGACAGCAATTTGCTGAATTGCGAGTTTTTAACAGGCACTGTCATTTGACACTACTGAGATGGCAGTGAAAGTGCATCTTGCCTCATAAGGGTTCACAGATGACTTTTTTTTATTTATTTTTTATGTAGTGACCATTATATCCACAATGTTATGCTGACGTAAAAATTTGCGATTCAATATCCTAGTCGGCCCTGTGATGGCCTGGTGGCCTGTCCAGGATGTCTCCCCGCCTGCCGCCCAATGACTGCTGGGATAGGCTCCAGCATCCCGTGACCCAAATTGGGATAAACAGCTTGGATAATGGATGGATGTCCTAGTCAATATTTAATGTGTTTTTTTAAAAATTGACATATCATTGTACCTTTTAATGTCCTTTACAGCTTAAATAATTGTTCCATTAATAATGATGTCTGTGGTCCCTCCCTGCAGACCCAGGATCTGAACGTGTTCTATCCGGGAACGCTGCTGGAGACCGGCCATGACATCCTGTTCTTCTGGGTGGCTCGCATGGTTATGATGGGCCTCAAACTGACCGGCAAACTGCCATTTAAAGAGGTGAGACTAGTGAGGATTACCAAGGGGAGGGGGTGGGGATGGGGGTTATTATACAGACGGTGATGTTTTTTGTTGTTGTTTTTTGACAGGTTTATCTGCATGCGGTGGTGAGGGATGCCCACGGGAGGAAAATGAGCAAATCCCTGGGAAACGTCATTGACCCACTAGATGTCATCACTGGGATCTCCCTAGAGGTAACACGCATACACACATGCAACACACACACACTAATATATACATTTGATGCGCCTGTGGGTTCATTTTTACACAGTCCCCACATGCACATTGCACCCTAGAGAGCCGTGGTCATATATAGGCTTTATTAAGCACCATCTTTTCTTCTGACAAGCTTTTATTGAGCACATCCATCTCCCTGCCAGTTGTGAGGGAGCTGCTCACCGGTACGAAGCAGACTTGTCCTCTAGAGGGTGCTGAAGGACTTGTATTAACCTGCATCCCCCCAGCCATTTCTGTAGTCATGTAGTGTCTGGCCAATTAAAACATCAGAAAGCAGTTGAAATGGATTTCTCCTTTGAAACACGACATAAAAATGTATATATGTATATTTTTTGACTTCATTGATAACCACCTCTCCCTTTCCCCCTCTCCACTCCTCATTTTCTCTCCCTTCTTCCTCCTTGCCTCCAGGGTCTTCATGCCCAGCTGAAGGACAGTAACCTGGATCCAGTGGAGGTGGAGAAGGCCAAGCAGGGCCAAAAATCCGATTACCCCAATGGCATCCCAGAATGCGGGACAGACGCGCTGCGGTTCGCCCTCTGTGCCTACTCCAGCCAAGGTGAAAGGCTTTATTTCTCTGTTTGACTGAAGACACTCTTCTGTCTTCATCTGTCATGGACACCCTCAGCTTGTCTGCATTTCTGTCTCTCTATCTCTCTCTGTCTCCCCCATCTCACCCTCCAGTTAAATACATATTTATTGGCATTCACTTTCGATAATGTGTCAAAACACTGGCTAGTCAGTTGTACTGGAAAATTAGTGTTTTAACCTTGTCATAAAACACAAGTTTACACATCTCAATGTATTGTATCAAATAGCCAGATAATTCAACGTCCATCCATCCATCCATTATCCGAACCACTTATCCTGCTCTCAGGGTCACGGGGATGCTGGAGCCTATCCCAGCAGTCATTGGGCAGCAGGCGGGGAGACACCCTGGACAGGCCACTGGGCCGACACACACACACACACATTCATACCTAGGGACAATTTAGTATGGCCGACTCACCTGACCTACATGTCTTTGGACTGTGGGAGGAAACCGGAGCACCCGGAGGAAACCCATGCAGACATGGGGCGAACATGCAAACTCCACACAGAGGACGATCTGGAACAACCCCCCCAAGGTTGGACTACCCTGGGGCTCGAACCCAGAACCGTCTTGCTGCGAAGCGACTGCGCTAACCACTGTGCCACCGTGCTGCCCAACTGAGCTTAAAATGTTTTGCAGCTGATTTTCGTTTGTACTCCGCATCTGATGCCTCTTGTGTCAGCAACAATTCAACAATAATTCAACATGTTCTTCAAAATCTAAATGTTTACTTTTTCCATTGCTTTGTCCCCCAGGCAGAGACATAAACCTTGATGTCAACCGCATCTTGGGTTACCGCCACTTCTGCAACAAGCTGTGGAACGCCGTGAAGTTTGCAATGAAGACACTGGGCGAAAATTTCGTACCGTCGGAGAAAGCTCAGGTGAAAATTAAGATAACAAAGGCGTGAGGATAAACAGCAAAGGCTTTGCCATGTTCATGTTCGGTGACATACGAAGTGATTTCCAAACATGTGACTGTATGTGTTGCATCTCCGCTGCTGGAATGTAGCGTCATTTGTTTGGAGTCAAAGCTGTTATACCCATGGATCTCAGGATCACATGACTGGAGATGACTGATCAAGGAACAGTCGCACCATGTGAAAAAACTGAGGCATTCCTTATAGAACAATACTTTTTGAACACACAGTCTGACTCGTATATTGAACACGTCCTTTTTCAAAGTTACGTGCGGTTGCCTTTAACTGTAGACCAGCTACCCGTGTGATGCTGACAACAGCTGAAGCATCCACACCTCACTGGTTGTTGACAGGGTGTACATAATTCTGAAATAATTGTCTATTTCTAGCTGAGTGATGTTCCAGTTTTATCCTAACAGCATGGTGGCGCAGTGGTTAGCACTGTCGCCTCACAGCAAGAAGGTTCTGGGTTTGAACCTCAGGGTTGTACAACCTTTGGGGGGGGGGGGGGGGTCATCCCAGGTCGTCCTCTGTGTGGAGTTTGCATGTTCTCCCCGTGTCTGCGGTGGATTTTCTCCAGGTGCTCCAGTTTCCCCCACCATCAAAAAGACATGCATGTTGGGGTTAATACTCCTGTCTGTGCCCCTGACCAAGGCATGGCAAGACGAACTGGAGTTGGTCCCCGGGCGCTGCACGGCGGCTGCCCACTGCTCCCAGCCACACAGCTAGGATGTGTTAAATGCAGAGTGTAGTCTCCCCACAGGGATCAATAAAGTATCTCAAATATCAAATCAAATCAAAGTGGAGGAGAAGACCGAGTCTGGAACCGTCTTGCATAGGTCTGGTTGTGGGTAATCGCATAAACGAGCTGAAAGTGTTAAAGGTGCAATTTCTGCCTCTGACTACCTTCTTTCATTTCTGTGGAAGACAATAAATCAAAGTGGATGTGTGGCTCGACCCGTCCTCTGCCGTTTTCAAATGCACCTCGGTAGATAGCAGTTTGCTGTGATCACTTTATTGTTCACGAGACCTGCGAGTATAAGCCAAGTCTTTCGGGAGTCGAGGCGTGAAGCGACGACTCAAAACAACTCCGTTGGCCCGGTTCCTGTTTTCTCAAAGGCAAAAATCTGAAGCGTTGGAGACTGTCATTCACTTTGTTTCAGTGCCATTCAGCCACCCCTGCTTATATTTATGAGTCATCTTATGCTCCAGAAAATGTTGTCCTGGAAATATTGTTTGGTGTACTTAAGCACTGAATAAGGATTCTAGTTTAACCTCCAGTTCCCTGGAAAAGTTTTGCTTTGCAAATATGGTTTTCACTGTCACTATGCAATATCATCAAGGCTCATCGTTTTCAGTTTTTATTTTTCAAAGCCATCCAGCATGCCAAATTTCGCCACAAGAGGGCACTGTTGCATAACCTCACATGAACAGGAACAACTTTTGGATCCGTGGAAACAAAATCCGGGTGAAAATCAGTTTAAACTGATCTGCTCCTTTTAAAAAATCTGGGTATTTTTTGGTGAAAATCGGTAAAAACTGAAAACGCTGAGCCTTGAATATCGTACCCTCAAACACACCTCACATGTGGGAGCTGTCCAGTACCTTCAGTCTTTTAAAGTTAGCCATTAAAGTCATTGCATGAATGCACATCAGTATCTGCCTTGATTTTCCAGGTCTAGAGGTTTGATACGGGAATGTACTGATGGCGAGGCATGGTGGCGCAGTGGTTAGCGCGGTCTCCTCACAGTGAGAAGGTTCTGGGTTCGAGCCCCGGGGTAGTCCAACCTTGGGGGGCGGGGGGAGTCATCCCGGGTCGTCCTCTGCATCTAGGTCAGGTGAATCGGCCGTACTAAATTGCCCCTAGGTATGAATGTGTGATGGCCTGGCAGACTGTCCAGGGTGTCTCCCTGCCTGCTGCCCAATGACTGCTGGGATAGGCTTCCTGCGACCCTGAGAGCAGGATACGTGGTTCAGATCATGGATGGATGGGTGTACTGATGGTTACAAAGCATCACAAGCCCACACTTCCTGCCTGACTTTACACTAACGCGTCTCCAAAAGTGCTTTTTGTTTTATTTCACTAAATCTGCAGTATTCTCCACAACCATCATCTACACCTCGCTTCTTTCTTCTGTCCCCCCCAGTTGTGCGGAGAGGAGAGTGTATCAGACCGGTGGATTCTGTCCAGGCTGAGTGCAGCTGTGGGCCTCTGCGGTGCTAGCTTCCACGCCTATGACTTCCCCACAATTACCACTGCCATCTACAACTTTTGGCTCTACGAGCTCTGTGACGTCTACCTGGTAAGAAATCACCTGCTCAACCTGTGTATATCCATTTATGATGCGTTATTTGACTGCATATAAAGAGCTTATTTTTATTTGAAGTGCACAGTAGTTTCTCGATAACCCCCCTTCTGATTTTCTTTTTTCTCCATCTTCTACCTCCCTCCCTCTACAGGAAAGTGTGAAACCAGTGTTCAGCAAGGCGGAGGAGGACCCTGCCAGCCAGAGACAGGCTCTGGTGTGCAGACAGACCCTTTACACCTGTCTGGAGGTTGGCCTGCGCCTTCTGGCCCCACTGATGCCCTTCGTCACTGAGGAACTCTTCCAGAGATTGCCACGACGACAACCCCAGGATAACCCCCCCAGCATCTCCGTCACACCGTACCCCGAGACTGATGAGGTAAGAGCAAAAGGGAAATGGAGTGGAGTGAAAACTGAGCTGGGATTTGTCTGTATTGAGGCACCACAAAAGTAAGCTGGTACAGTTTCACAAAAAGTGTAAGATGAAGCATGTAAAAACCCTACGTTGCCACGGTTTGCTCTCCTTCCGTCTTTCACGGGGAGGAAAGCTGTGCTGTGACTGAGCCCGGTTTGTGTTGTGTGATGCAGTTCTGCTGGAACAGTGAGGAGGTGGACCGTCAGATGGAATTTGTAATGACTGTGGTCAAGACCATCCGTTCCCTCAGGGCCGACTACAACCTGACCAAGACACGTGCTGACTGTAAGATCGATCTCTACACACACACACACACGCATCCTTGTACTTCTATCTTTGTGGGGACCTCTCATTGACTACATTAATTCGCTAGCCCTTAACCTTAACCTTACCTTTGAAACTACATGCCTGACCTTAACCCTTACCATAACCTAATCCTAAACCCAAGGTCTAACCCTAAAATAGACGAAAGAAGTGAGGACCGGCCAAAATGTCCTCACTTTGAAAAAAATGCCCTCACTCTGATGGTTAAAAACTCAAATTGGGAGCGTCTGGGTGGCATGGCGGTCTATTCCGTTGCCTACCAACAAGGGGATCGCCGGTTTGAATCCCTGTGTTATCTCCAGTTTGATCAGGCATCCCTACAGACACATTTGGCCGTGTCTGCATGTGGGAAGCCGGATTAGGGTATATGTGCCCTGGTCGCTGCACTAGCGTCTCCTCTGGTCGATCGGGGCGCCTATTCGGGGGGGGGGGGTAATTGTGGGGACTAGCATGATCCTCCCACGCGCTACGTCCCCCTGGCGAAACTCCTCACTTATCAGGTGAAAAGAAGCGGCTGGCAACTCCACATGTATCGGAGGAGGCATGTGGTAGTCTGCAGCCCTCCCTGGATCAGCAGAGGGGGTGGAGCAACGACCAAGTGGGGCAATTGGCCAAGTACAATTGGGAGAAAAAGGGGGTAAAAATCCCCCAAAAAAAAACACTCAAATTGGTCCTCACAAATATAGAAGTACAAGAATGAAAACGCCTTTTCCTTTCTTTTTTTTTTTTTTTATTACAACCTATAAAATTAAAATGAAAAGCAATCAAACATGTTAGGGGAAAAAATACAAAGAGAAAACTTAACAATTACCTGGTTGCATAAGTGTGCACATCCCTAAACTGATACTGTGATGAAACACTTCTGATTTTATTACAGCACTCAAGTCTTTGTGGGGTAAGTGTCCATCAGCTTGGAAACAGCTCGATTTGGCAGTATTTCCCAACTCTCCCCTGCAAAAACTTTCTAGATCTGTCAAATGCCAAGGGCGTCTTCTGCGCACAGCACCTCTGCAGATCACCGTACAGATTTTCAGCTGGATTCAGGTCTGGGCTCTGGCTGGACCGTTCCAGAACGTGTATCTTCTTTCGGTGAAGCCGTTCCTTTGTTGATTTGGGTGTGCACTTTGAGTCACTGTCGTGCTGAAAGGTGAAATTCCTCTTCATCGTCCGCTTTCTAGCAGACGCCTGAAGGTTTTGTGCCAGAATCGACTGGTATTTGGAGCGATTCATCATTCCTTCCACCTCGTCTAAAGCCCCAGTTCTGGCTGAGGAAAAGCAGGCCCAGAGTATGTTGCTGCCACCACCACGCTTCACCGTGGGGATGGTGTGTGGTAATATACTGTCATTGTTTTTTTTTGTGGGCCCCCCCCCCTTTTTTTTCTCCCCAGTTGTAGCCTATTTTCTGAGCCGTCCTGGTCACTGCTCCACCCCCTCTGCCGATCCAGAGAGGGCTGCAGACTACTACATGCCTCTTCCGATACATGTGGAGTCGCCAGCCGCTTCTTTTCACCTGACAGTGAGGAGTTTCACCAGGGGGACATAGCATGTGGGAGGATCACGCTATTCCCCCCAGTTCCCCCTCCTCCCCCCTGAACAGGCACCCCGACCGACCAGAGGAGGCGCTAGCGCAGTGACCAGGACACATACCCACATCTGGCTTCCCACCCGCAGACATGGACAATTGTCTGTAGGGATGCTCGACCAAGCTGGAGGTAACACAGGTATTCGAACCGGCAATCCCCGTGTTGGTAAGCAACGCTACCTGGACGCCCTTGTGCCATCATGTTTTTGTGGCGAACATACGTACCTTTTGGAGTTACGGCCAAAAAGTTCAGCCTTGGTCTCATCAGAACATAACACATTTTTCCACATGGCTTTGGGAGACTGGATGTATCTTTTTGCAAAATGTAGCTGGGCTTGGATGTTTTGTTTTTTCAAGTGAAAAGGCTTCAGGCTTGCCACCCTCCCTCCATGGCCCAGACATATGAAGAATACGGGAGTTCGTTGTCACATGTAGAGAGCAACCAGTACTTACCAGAAATTCCTGTAGCTCCTTTAATGTTGGCCATAGGCCTCTTGGCAGCCTCCCTGACCAGTTTTCTCATCAATTTTCGAGGGACGTACTGTTCTTGTTAATTCCGCCCTCTTCCCAGGGCAGTAACACGTGAAAACCAACCATTTCTCCCAGCCGCACACAGGCAAAACATTTCCCATCAACAGCGTCATTACTTGTGCATCTACACGTGATCTATATGATGCGCTGTCCCTGTGGGCGAGCATGTTGGGAAAGCCACCAGAAAACAAACTAGGGATCAGTGAGTACAATACCAGAAAGGATCAGGATTCTCTCATAGCTGTGCATCTTGATGATGCCGTGACATCTCTTCATTACGCTTCTGTGGTATTGAACAGATCAACTGTCGGGTCATTGGCGACTAAATCGGCACCTCCGCTTCAACCCCTTGGGTTGTTGTGAGGAGGGTGTGTGGACCCAGCAGGACTAAAAACCAAACCTGTCGAAGGGCGGATGAGTTCCTCTGTGAACCAACGGCCATCCATACCGGGAGAGGAGATAGGGACCACCAGGTACTCCCCCTACTGAAACACAATGATGACTTAACCCTGTTGAGGCGTCTGCTGTGCTCCTATGACCTCCATAGGTTACGGAACGGATGATGATTTTTATTAGATAAAAGTGAGGGGTGCCTTTTCCAGCTCCAGACAGTCTTGCATACATATGAATATGTACATATATTATCAGGTTCATTTACCAATATAACCTGTCGATTGTGTCCGTTTATATACGCATGCATTGATGCTACATGTTCTTTTTGAGGCCTTGCTGTCTATTGTATTGAGTATTAGGGAGGGCTCTACGTACATTTATTATTGGTGTTAACTTTTTCTGTGTGCTATATTAAGTTTATTCACAAACATAATCTGCTAAATATGCACATTTTTTGACTGCAGTTATCTCTTGGGGCCTGTAGGATGTATTTATAGGTACCTACTACCGACTAGTATAGCTAATTGACGTTTCGTATTTATGCCTTCCTATTGCACGTGGGAGGTTTGATTGGTTGCATGGGTAAAGCCCCTCCCTATTTAAGATGGCTCGTCATTGTCACAAGCCATTTGCCTGATAAAGGTCCAGCACCGAAATGTCGCAAATGTTTAACTGCAAGTTAGACAGTGTGGGAGTTTGTTTTCAACTTTTAATGTCACTACTACTTTCGGCTGCTCTTGTTAGGGGTCGCCACAGCGGATCATCCGTTTCCATCTCTTCCTGTCCTCTGCATCTTCCTCTGTCACACCAGCCACCTGCATGTCCTCCCTCACCACATCCATAAACCTCCTCTGTGGCCTTCTTCTTTTCCTCTTCTCTAGCAGCTCCATATTCAGCATCCTTCTCCCAATATACCCAGCATCTCTCCTCCACACATGTCCAAACCATCTCAATCTTATCTCTTGCTTTGTCTCCAAACCGTCCAACCTGAGCTGTCCCTCTAATATCTACTACTACTTTCGGCTGCTCCCGTTAGGGGTCGCCACAGCGGATCATCCGTTTCCATTTCTTCCTGTCTTCTGCGTCTTCCTCTGTCACACCAGCCACCTGCATGTCCTCCCTCACCACATCCATAAACCTCCTCTTCGGCCTTCCTCTTCTCCTCTTCCCTGGCAGCTCCATATTCAGCATCCTTCTCCCAATATACTCAGCATCTCTCCTCCACACATGTCCAAGCCATCTCAATCTTGCCTCTCTTGCTTTGTCTCCAAACCGTCCAACCTGAGCGGTCCCTCTAATATACTCGTTCCTAATCCTGTCCTTCTTCGCCACGCCCAATGAAAATCTTATCATCTTCAACTCCGCCTCCTGTCTTTTCGTCAGTGCCACTGTCTCCAAACCATATAACATAGCTGGTCTCACCACCATCTTGTAAACCTTCCCTTTAACTCTTGCTGGCACCCTTCTGTCACAAATCACTCCTGACACTCTTCTCCACCCACTCCACCCTGCCTGCACTCTCTTCTTCACCTCTCCCCTGCATTCCCTGTTACTTTAGATAGTTGACCCCAAGTATTTAAACTCATATGCCTTCATCACCTCTAATCCTTGCATCCTCACCATTCCACTGTCCTCTTTTAATGTCACTGTTGTTCCACATTTTCTCTACTTGGTGATGATTGTCTTCACTGTGGTCCATGCTCTATCTGCCTTGGAAGTTCTTTTGTGTCCCTCTCCTGAGCAATACCTTTCAACAATGAAATCCCATTCATGCTTTGTACGCTCTTTGTGGACCGTAGCTTTCACAAATGGATACAGTCAAGATGATGTCAAGAAAATCCTACAGGAACATCCATCCATCCATTATCCAAACCGCTTATGCTGCTCTCAGGGTCACGGGGATGCTGGAGCCTATTCCAGCAGGCAATGTGGGCGGCAAGCGAGGAGACACCCTGGACAGGCCGCCAGGCCATTATAGAGCCGACACACACATTCACACCTAGGGACAATTTTAGTATGGCCGATTCACCTGATCTACATGTCTTTGGACTGTTGGAGGAAAACTGAGCACCCGGAGGAAACCCACGTAGACACGGGGAGAACGTGCAAACTCCACACAGAGGACGACCCCCCAAGGTTGGACTACCCCGGGGCTCGAACCCAGGACCTTCTTTGCTTCAAGGCGACTGTGCTCACCACTGCGCCACCCCTTCAGGAACAGTTGAACTTAATTTGGGGTTAACCAGAGTCACTTTAGCTGACAGCAGGTGTATACTACCTACTATCTAACGTGAGTTTGAATGTGATTGGTTAATTCTGAACACAGCCACATCCCCAATTATAAGAGTGTGCACACATATGCAACCAAGTAATTCAAAGTTTTGTTATTTTTTTTCCCATAAAATGTTTTTCACTTTTGTAGGTTGAAATTTAAAAAGTGTTAAGTTCTGACATGATTTACCTTGGTGGTTTATCAGAAATTGCTATTTTAACAGGGGTGTGTGGACCTGTTATATCCACTGTATATATGCATGGACACACAAACATTGGTCTCATCCTTGAAAGTCATAAAAGATGAATGCTAACAAGCCTTTAGCACAGTAATGTGAGAACTACAATCTCTATTCAACTGTCATGTCGGTGTTTCTGTGAAAGCTCGTCTTCATGTCCTCTGCTTCTGTCCCAGGCTACCTCCAGTGTATAGACGCTGAGACAGTTTCCCTGGTGCAAAAGTACAGTCTCCAGATCCAGACCTTGTCCTACTCTCAGACCGTCATCCCCCTGACAGCTGACCAGCCCGTCCCGGAAGGCTGTGCTGTGGCTATCGCCTCAGACAGATGTACCGTCAACCTCATGCTCAAGGTGAGGACCAACGATCTGGTATACCAGGTTTATTTTAGCTTAATTTGGTGCCCAGTGGGGTGGGATTTGCTGTACAGAACCATAAGATGAGTGCTAAGAGTTTGGGGGGCGTCTGGGTAGCGTAGAGGTCTATTCTGCTGCCTACCAACATGGAGCTCGCCGGTTCGAATCCCCGTGTTATCTCCAGCTTAGTAGGGTGTCCCTACAGACGCAATTGGCCGTGTCTGCACGCAGGAAGCCGGATGTGGGTGTGTGTCCTGGTCGCTGCACTAGTGCATCTTCTGGTTGGTTGGGGGCGCCTGTTTGGGGGGGGGGGGGGACTGGGGGGGAATAGCGTGATCCTCCCACGCACTACATCCCCCTGGCGAAACTCCTCATGGTCAGGTGAAAAGAAGTGGCTGGCGGCTCCACATGTATCGGAGGAGGCATGTGGTAGTCTGCAGCCCTCCCCGGATCAGCAGAGGGGGCGGAGCAGCAACCAGGACGGCTCGGAAGAGTGGGGTAATTGACCGGATACAAAGGGGGAGACAAAGTGAGAAAAAGATGAGTGCTAGAGTTTAACAATTGCAGGAGAGCATTTGAGAGTGAGCTTAGTGTACTTTTATATGAAAGACTACCAACGTGACACATGAATTGTCCCATCACACTAGTGTGGGATAAATAAAGTTGTGTGAATCTGAATCACACTGTACCCCATCCAATTGGTGCTCACAGCAGATCAACCCATTCACAGGAGCACAATCGTTTTTCAAATGCTATTTGACTCGGGGCTCCTCAGTTCCTGGATGGTTCTTTTCAAAGGTGCTTACACACCCTCTTCCCGTTTCACCGAGCTAAACAAACCAGACCTAATGTCGGCTTTGTCCACCATTTTCTTGTCTGGCCTTTATTTCTCCAGGGTCTTATCGATGTTGAGAAGGAGGTTGCCAAGCTGACGACAAAGAAAGTAGACCTGGAGAAACAGATGGAGAAACTGACCGAGAGGATGGCAAAGAGTGACTATAAGGAGAAGGTTCCTCTGAAAGTACAGGAGGTGGACACCGAGAAGGTAGGAACCAAGATATGAGAGCAACAGTTTCTTTTTTAAACATGTTTACGCATAATACACATGGTGTGTGACTGCTTAAACGATACCATTTCCTTTTTCCTACAGCTGCGCCAGAGCCAGACTGAACTTGAAAAAGTCAAAGAAGCCATAGACAACTTCCAGAAAATGCTGTAAATCTTCCCCATGATGGTTTTAGGTTTCTGATACCCCTGTTTTCTTTGTTGCCCGTCTATGTATTTTCTTAATGGATGCTTAGGGGAAGGAGGGAATCCAATAAACCCTTTTAGACAACTGTCCTCAGCACCACATTGTTCCAATGCAACTTATTTATTCTATTAAATGAGACCTTTTTGTGAAGCACTGGGATTAAGTAAAGAATGCCAAGATTTAAACCCTTTCTCCTAAATTTTATTTGTCATATTTCATACAACATTTAAGGGCATCGTTTATGATACAGCTATGTTCATAACGACTGTCCACAGAAAAAAAAAAGAAAATGGAAAAACGTTTTACAAAGGCTTTGGCTGCATTGGTAAAAGGGTTAATTCCTCATCTAATATAATTCAACTATTATTTTGTGGTATTGTGCGTCGTTTAAATAGCGGTGCATTGTCTGCGGGCAGTAACCTCTTTACGAATGCAGCCAAAAAGGAAAATGGAAGGAGTGAGAGAAGATGGCTTGTTCGTTCACTTAAAATTCATCCACAAGTCCATTTCTGTAGAACAAACACTGAATTGTATGACTGTACACTAGCCTCGTGAAAGAAAAGGGCGCCTTTTTATAGGTTTGCTGACGGGCAAGGCCAGATCGCTTCAAATGCCAACGTTCTACATGTCAGGACACCCACCTGGAAACACTTAAAACAACATCACCGCAGCACCTTCACACCGTGGCTGGAACATGCTCTGACTGAAGGCCACCCCAATCCTGTCTACTGCTGCCGCGTTTCCTCTCCCTCCGTCCATCCGTCCTGGTCCCGTGCCTTCTCCTTACAGTCTCCAGGGCGTCTGGAACTCAGAGAACGGTAGAGGAGTGCAGTGTGTCGTTTCAAAGTTTCGCATGTACTTCCGTGCCTGGGAGGAACAGATTCAAGGAGGCAGGGAACAAAAAGGAAATACTGATTAGGTTCAGACTGTCTCTGCGCCTCGCAAATCTCTCCCTCTCTCATCTCCCTGGTGTTTACACCGCATTGAATAAAGTCTAATTTGGCGAGCATTATCTGGGGAGGGAAAACATAGCATTATCTGGGGAGGGAAAACATAGCATTATCTGGGGAGGGAAAACATAGCATTATCTGGGCAGGGAAAACATAGCATTATCTGGGGAGGGTAAACATAAGCTGTAATTGATGGCGCTCGTCTTGTTTGATTTTAAATGACTTCAATAAGCAGAGCTCAGCGAAATATATTACGCCGGTCAACCCGAGAGCACAGGTGAGCCGGTTACTATGGCAACCACAGACGTGTTCCTCGCTCGTAATGAAAAGCTGCGATTTCACAGTGTGAGGAGGGGGAGGGAAGGCAAGTCGAGCCTGAACGAGAAAATGGAAGTTGTTGGAAGAAAATGAAATAAGTCAATAAGGCTGTGTAAAGGGATGGATAAGATAACGCCCCCCCCCCCAAAAAAGAAAATAACTACAGGGTTTGACTTACAAGGAAAAGAGCCAGCTGCCGTCTTCCTTCCAGTGTCATATCCTCACCTGTTATAAAAAAAAAAAAGAGGGTAGGTGAACTAAGACCTATTTAGCCATGGAGGGTGCTGACCAGTTTGACTGTCCAATGTGAAGTGTCCCATCTTACCCACGCTCCATGGGAAGAACACGTCTCTGTCTGTCTGATAGGACTGCAGTACAGACACACACCAGTCATCGTCAACCTCATAGTTACTGTACACCGTTGCTAAAGGGAGACAGGTAAGCGTTACACACAATTGGACATTTTCACAGCTTAAACTATCCTCTGAATAGTACACATGGCCATTGAAACTCTAGTTAATGGCCACGCCCATATTTGCATATGAAACCGATTGTTGGTTTCGGTCGTTATGCCACTGTATTGTTTATAACGGGTGGGGGATACCTGCAGTCAGTTTAAACTGAAGGTCAGTTATGCCCCTTATGCCAGCTAGACTTGCTTCTGTGTCGTTTTCCATTACCGTAACAGTACCCTGCTCAGTGTAGCTGGTCTGCATCAATTTTGGTACCCGCTCCAGTATTTTTGGAACCTCGACCAGAAAAGTGGTAACAGTTACCAAAACGCCGGTACTTTCCAGGAATGGAAAACGAAAAAGTCGAGTCGAGTTGAGTTGAGCTGGTATCATGTAGTGGAAAAGGGGCATTAGATGAGTGATGAAACATATCTCAAACGTTGTCCCCAGATGAACTAATTCAACTTTGTTGGATTTTCTTACCTGGATTATTGAACACGCATAAAGACAGCTTAAACGGTTTGGTACAAATAGACATTCTGAATAATCACTACAGGCTTACGTGTAATATTCCTGCTTCCCACATGCATAATGACTTGGAAATATCAGCAGGAGCTGCTGAATGGTAGTGATTGAAACTAATTAACCCCCCCCCCACACACACACACACACACACACACTCACATTTTTAATTCAAAACGTACACAATGTCCCCTTCACTTAAATTCGTTGAACTGAATTCCAATTTACATAAAATTAAGGTATAAAAGGTTAAACCTAGCCGGTGGACATTGAGCAGTTTCAAAAACGTAATTAAACGTCTACCGCTTAAACACCGAAGTACAAACAAGCTCACCTTCCTCTATGTGGTTGGAGGCTCCCAGCCACTGTCTGACAACTCTGATCCCATCGTCTGTCATGACCTTGGGGTACCTGGGGTGGGAAACCGATATCACATCACTGCAAACAAGTGGACTTCTAAGGTGCAGATGTGACAATAGTATCCGTCAGGGAAAATGGTGAAGTGGCGTTCTTCCTGGTACACACCTGAACTGCAGCAGCTTGAGCAAGAGGTCATTGCCTCTGTTGGACATGATGTCTTCTGGACCCCTGGGACACAATGATATTTCACACGATTACAAAAACTATATACCAGTGCTGTTGGCAGGCTTGGCATACAACACGGAAATTGTGCGCCGGTGTGTCCTCGACAGAGTAAATCGGCAAGTGGAGTTCAGGTTCTCCGCTTGCAAAGGCAATCTTTATTAATTAGCGAGAACCGCTTATAATAACTCCAGCGGATCTGTGGGATGACAAGAGCACGGGGGTTTTGTTAAAACATTTATAGCCAACGCCGGTCCCCCTCCTCAGCTAAACATCCGATCGGCATCACTTCTCCAAGAGGGGGACCGCAAGTGAAACAAGGAAATGCAAATGAAAAATGATAACATGTATCTGATGGGAGATAGAAACAGACACCGACAGGTTTTTGACAAAACATAATTAAATTGATCTTATCGATAACAATTTAGGACCACAGTTATAATGATAAAGGAGAAGATGAGAAGAAAAGGAAATGAAAGGGGGAGATAGACCTAGGAAGAGGGATATAGCAGCTGTCCACTGCTCCTAACTACACAGCCAGGATGGCTTAAATGCAGAGAAAAAATTTCATTTGTATGTATGTATGTATGTACAAAATGACTAATAAAGAGTATTCTGTTCTGTTCTATTCTATTCAATGTAATTCAGAGTGTGTTCCAGAGAGTATGTGAGGTAGATGCTAGTAGTGTGTATGTGCAAATGACGTCCACCTATATGTGTATGTCAAGTGTCCATCTGTGAGTGCTCAGGATCAGCCCCAATTCTAGTGTCTGAGATCCGCAACTTATCATAGTGCCTCTGAGCAGCAAACTGGCCCTCCATGGAACCCACAGTCGTGCACATACCTCACAGCCAAGAAAGCAGCTGGAGCCCACAGGACATAACCCACACACTCATAAGCACAAGCTGAGTCTACACCCCCGAGGTGCATCCCTGCCAACGACCACCATGCACCAGAAGAAAGCACACTCACTGACGCGGGCCTCAAGCTGCGGATGGCAAGCACTGACCGTCAGCCCGGGGCCGGGCCCAGCGAACAACAGACCAACACACAACCGGGACCGCTGCCCCCCCCCCCAGTGGGCGGGCAGGAGGGGCACCACGTCCATCCACACCTTCTGTAAGGGAGAGGGCCGCAGCACCGCAGCCAGCTAGACGCCCCATCCAGCTGCACACCCCAAGCACCCACCCAGGTAGCTGAATACCCCCAATCCAGGCCACCCGACAGGGCCTCACCAGCACTTGTAGACAGCCAGACATGCGGTCCCCCTACCGCCCCCCAGTGCCCACCCCAGAAACGCCAAGCCGCGGGAGCTGCTACTCATGGACCCAGGAAAGCAACTGGCAGCACACACTGCAGCCCCACCGCTATGCAGCTAGCAGGACATCACCCAGCACCGAGGTCAGAGCGATCCACTTGGGCAGGGGCCCTCACCGGATAACCACCCACCCACACAGACATTCCACCCAACCCAGCGGTCCCGATGCTTAATGTGCTCTCGTGTAGTGTATGGAGTTAAAATGGCAAGGTGTGGGCGTATTAGTTGTCCAGGCTCATCAGACCAGAACCACCCATATCCCTCCTGCCCCGCCGGGCCTGATCTGGTGATGTTTGGAGTATGGTTTGTGTGGATGGGTGTGCGTACTATGCTAGTGTGACTGGAATTAAAATTTAGGACATTGTCGAGGTGCAAGCAGGGGCAGGAGCGTCGTGAGCAAGATCTCAGTCACCCGCCTCGCCTCCAACCAAACGGCTTGCACCTCACCTGTCCCGAAAACCCTCGGACTATCATTTGGTGTTTGTGCTGCATTGTGTTCCAGAACTAGAGGTCAAGGGTGAGGCATGCACAAAAACAATATTTTTTTTTATTTTTGAATCCCCCCCCCCCCTTTTCTCCCCAATTGTATCCAGTCAATTACCCCACTCCTCCAAGCCGTCTCCGGTCACTGCTCCACCCCCTCTGCCAAACCAGGGAGGGCTGCAGACTACCACATGCCTCCTCTGATACATGTGGAGTTACCAGCTGCTTCTTTTCACCTGACAGTGAGGAGTTTCACCAAGGGGATGTAGCGTGTGGGAGGATCACGCTATTCCCCCCAGTTCCCCCTCCCCCCCGAACAGACGCCCCAACCGGCCAGAGGAGGCGCTTGTGCGGTGACCAGGACACACACCCACATCCGACTTCCCACCCGCAGACACAGCCAATTGTGTCTGTAGGGACGCCTGACCAAAGCAGAGGTAACACAGGGATTTGAACCGGCAATCCCCGTGTTGGTAGGCAACAGAATAGACCGCTACGCCCCCACAAAAACAATATTAAAGGAAAGTGCGTAAATGAGTATGACTCAAATGTCCTAAAAGGTGAATTTCCACCAGCCGTGGCGTGTGTGTCCTATACGACTCATGGTTGCATAACATCCAGCTAACGGTTATAATGTCAGTCCATAGTGTTGCACAGACATGAGAGAGCAGTGAGGTTTCGGGTTATTTGCGGTGTTTCTGTACTTTAGTTAGGTCAAGTATTGATCCAAGAAGTTTTTGTGTTAATAAATAGTGCTACATAGGTTTCTGAAAAGACAGAGCTGACAAAAAACAAAAACAAAACTAGGCGACAGAGAATCCATCACGAGCAGAGAAGAGGCACAGTAACCTTTCCTCTGCTGTAATCTCTTCTGTGAAAATGAAATCTCAGTTTGACTCAGAGGAGAGACGGACATATTCATTTTTATGTAAGATGTGTTGATAGTGAATCACATGGCTGACAACATTCACAAGTGTATTTTGATGCTTTACTGATGCACATGGCTCCAAGAAACAGACTAGGGACAGATAAAGAGCAACCGCAGTCTGTGGGCAGAACAATGTGGGATAAAATGGCTGCGTGTCGTCTCTGTCACACGCACTGTGTCTGAAATGCTTCCAGTGGACATTGGCCTTAATCCTTCCAAATATAGAAAATGTGGTGCGTGTGTATTACGCTATACACTGCACGCACAACCAGTGTGATACTGTTATTGCACATCCAAATACTGTGGAGGACTGAGGTGACTCACGTGGTGGTGATGATCTCATCTTTGGTTCTTCTGATCAGGAGCACTGGTCCCTGGTATCTGGCAGAGCAGTTTCAAGTTTATTTGCCATATATGATGAGTAAGTTTACACCTTTTTTTTTTGGACCCTCCCCCAACTGTACCAATTACCCCCTCTTCTGAGCCATCCCAGTCGCTGCTCCACGCCCTCTGCCGATCCAGGGAGGGCTGCAGACTACCACATGCCCCCCCGATACATGTGGAGTCGCCAGCCGCTTCTTTTCACCTGACAGTGAGGAGCTTCACCATACCAGAGGGACGTAGCGCGTGTGAGGATCACACTATTCCCCCCAGTTCCCCCTCCCCCCTGAACAGGCTCCCCGACCGACCAGAGGAGGCGCTAGTGCAGCAACCAGGACACACACCCACATCCCGCTTCCCACCCGCAGACACGGCCAATTGCGTCTGTAGGGACACCCGACCAAGCCGGAGGTAACACAGGGATTCGAACTGGCGATCCCTGTGTTGGTAACCGGACACCCAGTTTACACTTATTTTCATAATGATTTCATGATGAAATGCTTGTTCTGCCGGCTCAGGTTCATTGAGTGCCAGCTAAGTGTACACACACTACAAAATCTGTCTTGGTGGGACGCGTAATATGAAAATAATTAGAACAATGAAAAACAAGACCACCTAGCATGAAACAGAAGTGTATGGAGATGTCCATTTTGGAGCCAAGTAAGGAAAATGTGGTGGTTTTAAACCATTATGTATTCCCGTTAAAGAAAACAGAAATCCACCCCCCCACCCCCCTTGGGGATGGTGAATCAATTGTCGGCATGTCTTGCATGATTTGTTTGTACTGTAGTAAATTCATAATGGAGGCTCTACTCACTTGCAAAGCTGCTCTGCATTGTTGAGGTTCATGTACTGCCTGACTGTGTGCTGCACCAATGGTCCTGAGGAAACAAAGACATTTAATTTGCTGTTAACTAAACTATCCGAGGTACGTACAACTCACAGAATAAGCCCTACAACCTCTGACCCCTTGTACTCACTCCAGCTGTCCGGCATAACCTTGAGGGCCAGGGGCAGCAGGTCGTCGAAGGAGGCGTCCAACACCAGTGACCGAATATCCGGGTAGGACATCACCGCCCAGCTGGCTGAGAGAGGTGATAGTTTAGGGTGAGATGAGAGGAAGAGACAGAAGAAAAGAGACGCACACAGTTGGACACGAGAAAGAGAGAAAATACAGTTCAGTATAACTGCAAAGACAAACTGACACATGTGCTGTAGACGGTATTGTTTTGCACTGATCATAACCTGCGGCATGAGTATACCTGTGAATCCTCCGATGGACCAGGCATAAATTATAATGTCACTGAGCTGGAAGCCCAGTTTGTGTACGGCAAACTGAATTACCACATCCATGGCATTGGCCTCGTTCTGAGGGAAAGGTACTCCCTGGGAGAAAGAAGCAAAAATGACACATGCGGTATTGTACACAGGACAAGCAGTTTGGATAATGAATGAATGAAAACACGTAAGACTCTATACTGGTTGAAAAGTGAACAGCGTCGATGGCATGATAATGTCAACTTTGGAGGTTCACAAGCACCGCTGTCCAAATCTGATGGTGGAACTACATTTTTCACATGCCATTCACCACCGCCCTTTTCAGTGGTAGTATGTAGGGTAAAGTGCTGGGACTGCAGGTTCATGCAGCGGTTAAGGTTAAGAGATGGCTCGAGTTTTAATATGACAGAATCGCAAACGGAAAAAATACTGCTTACCGTACTGCCTCCAAAACCAGGATGGTTCCAGCCCAATACGGAGTATCCACCTACAGGACAACACGGATTTAAACCATCTTGGAGAACTCAAATTTACGGCATACTCCTTTACTGTAAAAATCCAAGTGAAATTGAATTTCCTGGCTTACTAGGGGGATTCCTTACCCTCTAATGGCGTGTTCATGCAGCCCACCTCGTAGAAGCCTGCGTTTCCCTCACAGCAGATGACCTACGGCAGAATGTATTCAACACAATAAGCCCTGGCCGACATCAATTGTGAAATAATGTGCTTTTAGACACAACTCACTAAACAACATCCATCCATTCCATTATCCAACCGCTTATCCTGCTCTCAGGGTCACGGGGATGCTGGAGCCTATCCCAGCAGTCATTGGGCGTCAGGCGGGGAGACACCCTGGACAGGCCGCCAGGCCATCACACAGGGCTGACACACACACACACACACACACACACACACACACACACACACACACACACACACACACACACACACACACACACACACACACACACACACGTAGGGACAATTTAGTATGGTCAATTCACCTGACCTACATGTCTTTGGACTGTGGGAGGAAACCGGAGCACCCAGAAAAAACCCACGCAGACACGGGGAGAACATGCAAACTCCACACAGAGGACGACCCGGGATGACCCCCAAGGTTGGACTAACCCGGGGCTCGAACCCAGGACCTTCTTGCTGTGAGGCAACTGCGCTAACCACTGTGCCACCCCGCTAAACAACAATCTGGTCTAAATATTCACCAGAGTTTTGCCATTCTGTCCTCCATCTCTCCTTTGATCCACAAACATGGTGTCAATCTCATTTCCATCACAGGACACAAGCTTGTTCCTTTGGCCTTCAAACTACGATAAAAAGTGGGGAAAAAAAAGAAGGTTAACTGAGGATGTTGGTCAAACATTTTAGGGACTTCAGGTCTTGAGTGAAGATGTGCGTTTCTCACCTCCTCTATGAGCCGAGCCTGGCCTTGCTGGAGCATGGGCCTCATGGCTTTCTGCAGTAAACCCACAGAGCCAGGATACAGCATCCTCCTCCCAAAGGAGTGGGCGATAAGAAAACTGAGCGGAGTGTGAGAGAGATAAGGATGAGTTGGCAAACTTGAGCAACAAACCAGGAACAACTGCACACGCAATCACAAGGCAAGGTCATAGCAACACCAGATACTGTGTACCAGCCTTGGTTATCAAAAATAAAGCTACACTTTTATATTTATACAGACGGGTTACAAATTAAAGAAGAAAAAAACCCGATATGAACTGTCTTAGTAAGGTGTTGGGCCGCCACGAGCCTCTAGAAGAGCTTCAGTGCTCCTTGTCGTACATTCTAAGAGTCTGAACTCTACTGGAGGAATGGACACCATTCTTCCGAAAGATATTCCCTCATTTGGCGTTTTGATGACGGTGGTGGACAGCACTGTCTAACACGGTCCAAAACCTCCCATAGGTGTTCAATTGGGTTGAGATCTGGTGACTGTGAAGGCCATAGCATATGATTTACATCATTTTCATCCTCATCAAACCATGCAGTGACCCCTCGTGCCCTGTGGATGGGGGCACTGTCATCCTGGAAGAGACCCCTCCCATCAGGATAGAGATGTTTCATCACAGGATAAAGGTGATCACTCAGAATAACTTTGTATTGATTTGCAGTGACCCTTCCCTCTAAGGGGACAAGTGGACCAAAACCATGCCAGGAAAATGCCCCCCACAGCAAAACAGAGCCCCCGAACCCCCTCACTCTAAGCATTCAGGTTTTCCCTTTAATTTGTCACCCGTCTGTATATATTTTAAACTAAATTCCTAGTTTAGCAACACAACTACGCCGCAAATCCACCTACTATCCTATGCACAGCAAATGTGCAGAATGATGGTCAGTGTTTTAAAGAGACTACTTTAGTCGTGTTGAATAAACTTATTATTTACCTGATAACATGGCATGGCAGAGTGCGTACCGAGTTGAGGACACCGTCTGTCGCTCCCCTGAGTTTGGGTTCTGACTTCAACAATGAGACGCCCGCCTTTGACAACTTCCTGGCTCACACACACACACACACACACACACATGTACTTAGGATGACACAAGGAGATCCTACAGAACGTACGTTCTGGATAACAGGGAGATCCTACGTCACTTCCCAAAGCTCCACTGTTAGGCATACCCTATTTAGGGTATGCCTAACAGTGTTATGGCATCATGTATTTTTAGTGCAGCTGGCTCCGGAGGGAAGAGAATTCCTGCAGTGCAATGGAGGCAATCTGTCTCTTTCTCTTTCTCTCACACACACACGCGCGCACAAAATGGCATTTAGAAATGGGTATAATACTTTGACAGAAGGGAGAAATAATGGAGGCATTCACTTTCTATGATCTGCAGCAATAATCAGAAATAGTCTAGGTAAGGCAAGATGAGATCATTATTGCACCACAACTACTTTTTTTTATTTTTTACTTTTAACATCTGACAGCGAGGCATCTGGGTGGTGTGGCGGTCTATTCCGTTGCCTACCAACACAGGGATCGCCGGTTCGAATCTCCGTGTTGCTGCCGGCTTGGCCGGGCGTCCCTACAGACACAACTGGCCTTGTCTGCGGGTCGGAAGCCGAATGTGGGTATGTGTGCTGGTTGCTGCACTAGCGCCTCCTCGGGGGGGGGGGGACTGGGGGGAATAGCATGATCCTCCCACGCGCTATGTCCCCCCAGTGAAACTCCTCACTGTCAGGTGAAAAGACGCGGCTGGTGACTCCACATGTATCGGAGGAGGCATGTGGGCAGTCTGCAGCCCTCCCCAGATCAGCAGAGGGGTTGGGGCACAAATCGGGACGGCTCCGAAGAGTGGGGTGATTGGCTGGGTACAATTGGGAAGAAAAAGGGGGAGGGGGAATAATCTGACAGTTTCTGCTGCCTCAACTGTACAAAATGTAACACCGTCCCAATTCACTTGTAGCTTCTCTCGCCCTCTAACTGGTAAGATATTCTCAATGAAACTACGGCTTGTCTCCACTTCCTCACGTGTTCTCATCTTACACATCCAGGTGCTTGTGGTTATAGTTATGCAGGTAAATTTAGACGGGCCCTTAAAACCAGAGCCAATGAACACAAGAGAGTCAGCAGGAGAAAAGCAACACAATCAGCTGTGGTCCTGCCGACCCAGCTGAGCAGGTGAAAACTGGACGCTGAAGGGGAGACGTCAACAACCCTCCGTTGAAGTGACACACTATTTGGATTTTCACTCTTAACACACCAGGCCTTGATGGCCTACATCAAGACTTTAAGCAATCCTCTTTCCTATAATACCTCACCCTGCCATCAGAACTACATCCCTCTTTAGTTGTTTTTTTTTTTAAATTCATAATACGGATTCCTGCAGTTTCATTTGTTGACTTCCACTATGTGTCTTTGATTATTCATTCATTCACTCATCTTCAGCCGCTTCTCCGGGGTAGGATTGCAGTGGCAGCAAGCTAAGTAGGGCACTCCAGACATCCCTCTCCCCAGCAACACCCTCCAGCTCCTCCTGGGGGATCCCAATGCGTTCCCAGGCCAGATTGGATTTGCAGTCCCTCCAGCGAGTTCTGGGTCTACCCCGGGGTTTCCTCCCAGTTGGCCGTGCCCGGTAAACCTCCAAAGGAAGGCACCCAGGAGGCATCCTAATCAGATGCCCGAACCAACTCAACTGGCTCCTTTCGACGGGAAAGAGCAGCCGGTCTACTCCGAGCTCCCTCCGGATGTCCGAGCTCCTCACCCTAAGGCTGAGCCCAGACACCCTACGGAGGAAACTCATTTCAGCCGCTTGTATCCACGATCTCCCCCTTTCGGTCACTACCCAAAGCTCGTGACCATAGGTGAGGTTTGGAATTAAGATTTACTAGTAAACTGAGAGCTTTGCCTTCCAGCGCAACTCCCTCTGCACCACAACGGTCGGACTCCATGTCGGACTCCGCCAAGGTTGTCCCCTTGTCTCCAATTCTGTTTGTGATATTCATGGACAGGCTCTCAAGGTGCAGCCAAGGTGACAAGTGTGTCTGTTTGGGAACCTCAGAATTGCATCTCTGCTCTTCGCAGATGATGTGATTTTGTTGGCTTCATCAGAACGCGACCTCCAGCACACACTGGGGTGGTTTTCAGCTGAGTGTGAAATGGCCGGGATGAGGGTCAGCACCTCCAAGTCTGAGGCCATGGTTCTCTACTGGAAAATGGTGGATTGCACCCTCTGGGTTGGGGGATGAGTTGCTGCCTCAAGTGAAGGAGTTCAAGTATCTCGGGGTCGTGTCTTTGATTACAATACGGCAATTTTTTGTTTTTTTTTGTTTAACCAGGCAGTCATACTGAGAATAAAAATCCCCCCCTTTTTTTTCTAAAAGAGATCTGGCCAAGGAAGCAGCAGCCCAGAAAAACATAGGATTTACAACATAGGAAAAAAGGTTAGAAACAACATTCAACAATCTACAAAAAGGTTAAAAATAGAAGGAAATCTGCTCATTCTGCAGCATTTTCTTCTTTAAATTTATTTCTGGTTTTTCCCTTTTTCTCCCAATTTAGTGGCCAAGGGCCAAGTGCTCCCTATTCTTGTTCAAACACCCACCCTCGTACTGTATGTGTTCGCCAACTGCATCTCTCCGGCCGGCAGTCTCGAAGGAGACGCCTCGCTACTTTCATGACAAGGCGAATCCAGGCTGAACCACTGCTTTTTCCGACACACACAGAGACGCATTCATGTGAAGAACACAAGCCGAGTCCACCCCCCTCCCGAAGACAGCATTGTAAATTATTGCCCCTTCATCGAATCCGTCCATAGTCGGATCTAACGAGACCGAGGTGTGAACCCTGGTCCCCAGTGGGCAACTGCATCAACACAAAGCCAATGCTTAGATTGCTACACCACCACGGTACCATTCTGCAGCATTTTCAATGCAGAGGGAGCAGAGCACATAAAAGCCCCTCTGCCCTTCTCAGTTCGAGCCTTATGGACTGACAAGAAAAAGTCCCAAGACCTTGCACAGTACATGCCACCCCTTTGCTGAGTGTTGTAAACACTGCAGGTTATAGAATTGTCTTATAAATGAAAGTATACCAATGACTAACAAAGCATGCAAGGTACAACGGTGAGTGAAAGTTTTACAGTTACTAATAAACTTTAATGCTATGATACTCAGTGTCTAACATAGGAAGGCCCTGAGAGTGACTGTACAAAATGTCCCAATAGTCGTATCCTCCATAGTTATCCTCTTATTCTGCTTTGCCGACACACCTCCCATTTTCAAATAACCAGGCAATGCACAGGGATCATCTTCCCTGAAAAGTTGCACAAACAACTTACGGATTGCTGACTTCTGTCCAGCTGAAGTCCATCGGCCAAAAAGAGAAGTCAAAGTCATAGCTTCTCAGCTTTTTCTATTAAAAAAAAAACCATGTAAAATCAGGCATAGCAAAGCTTTTCAAATGTTCCCATGAGTCAAAAGATAAATCCAGTCATGGTGATTACATCGAGTTTCTGACTTTTTTCCAAGAGAGCAGATGTATTTTGTATTGGTAAATGACATGGCGCCACCATCTGCAGAGTCTAAGGCTGCTGCACATCGGCTGATGTTGCTATGAACTCACTTTGTTGCTCGGTGTGTTATTCTTCCTGCTTTCCTCCAAAATAGTAATGAACTGAAGGTACTCAGAATTCTTCCATCTCCCCCAGCCTGATAGATATGTGGTAAGGAGCAGGAGGTGGTGGGGGGGTATGTAGAGAGAAAGGGAGAGCAGATGATTGTGGGATTTGTGAGAGAGACATTCAGTTCACTGCAGAGCCTCAAAGACATACTTAGTATGCTTACTGGATGTAGCACTTAATGCAACTGTCTCAATGTTAATGAAATCTCGTTGGTATGCAGGAGCAGAAGCACAACACAAGTACATGTTGATATCTAAAAATGAGCTGAATTAGCCTCGGCTTTTTAGTCAGTTGAGGCTGGTGGTCTCACCTCTGAGACAGGCCACTCCAAGCAGACACACCAGAACAGTTCCAACATATTGACTGACTGGAACCAACTTACTGCTGCAGATATAGCCTGGAAAATTTGAGAAAACCCTAGTTAATAAAGCCATCTACACAAAAACACTCATTCTCTCAGTTTCAGTAAAATGTCTGAACTTGTAATTGACACCAATACTCAAACTTGCAGTCTGAAAGCTATCCCTCATGCACTGATATATTTCAGAGGGCAATTATACAGAGAACTAGCAGACTACCTCAAGTAATTCATTTCTATTAATGTGCAATAATAATGTTGCTGCATGAGCCAGTGGATTAACTTTATAAATCTTTATTGAAACTAAAGCCTCTTTTTAAGACTACTTTGGAGACGTGTCAAACTTGCCATCTTTAAAAAGGAAAGAACACCATGCTCTAGGAGAGGAAAAAACAATGGTTGCTTCAGGAGGTGGATGTTTGGAAAAGCATGCCTGTCCATCAAAACCCTACGTTGAAGCAGTGAAATACCTATTTGGTTGATAGACACATTTGGTTATGTCTCATAGCAATGGTGATGCATGGTAAATCAGTATCTTTTTTTCCTCTCCCACCTCCAAACACACACACACACACACACACACACACACACACACACACACACACACACACACACACACACACACACAACATACCTTTTCTGTAGAGATAGCAGAGGAGAAGAGGCGAGCTGTAGTAAGAGAGCGACCATAGTGCTAAGGCCTTAAGGGAGAAAACACACACACACACACACACACACACACACACACACACACACACACACACACACACACACACACACACACACACACACACACTCACACTTTAGGCTTCTTGCTAGGGTTCTCCATCTCTTGTCATATTATAAAATCTGGGATAGGCTCCAGCATCTCTGCAACCCTAAGAGCAGGATAAGTGGTTTGGATAATGGATGGATGGATGGGTGAACATACAGTACCTACCCAACCAAGGATGCTGTCGGTGTGTTTTTCCAGAGTCTTAGGCTGGTAGTTCCATCCCTGGGATTGGGATAGGAAAGTCAGTTCAATGATTATACACCATCCAGTACGGTCCTTGTGTCTGGCCCATTCTAGCTGTCCGTGGAACAGTGTTGAGCGGGACAAACCCAGAACTGCTGCAGTTCTTTACACGTTCTGGGTGGCCTCTTACCCCACCGAAAGGCATTTTAACCTGGGTAATGGGCTCTTCAACGACACAGATTGAAACGACTTTAACCAAGGAATAACTGAGGTGGCAGTTTTCATCTACCACGGTTCACCTGGTCAGCCTATTTCAAGGACAAATAAAGCATTTCCCATGTTTTGTACACGCCCAATAGCGTTATATTTCGTATAATTACAACGTCTGAAGCTAGTTCCTCTTACTATGGCGTAAAGTTGGCTTCCCAAACAGTCAGCTTTCTTTCTTTGCTAGATTAAGATCACATTCGCCGTTGACACTACCCCAGCCTTTTACATGCTAGTCTTTTCTCGGAATGGCAGTTTAGCCAGCTACCTGCCTGCTTAAACAGTTAAAGTAACACCACTTAGCTACATGGCACGCTATCACGTTTTATTTATCGGCAATTTCGTCACTGGGGCCCCAAGACCGACGTAAAAGTGATTTTTGTTTAAATAAAGAAACAGGGTCAGCGTATAAAAGCAGCTGTCTTGATTTGGTTAGTTGCTATGCCATCTCATTCATAGCGATTCGGTCACAGACAGCAGAAATTCAATTAACACACTGCTTCCGGGCCGCAGCCCGAACAAAACTGTCGCAAAATTCGTCCGATTTGCGGCCAACCCTCGCCGACCGGGTCGTATGAAAGATAAACGCACAACTTTAGATCAAGCCTACCCTCCTCGCCGTCCTGCCTTCGGGTCGGGACTGGTCCTGCGCACGGTGGATTCGCTGTAGATGAGGCCCAAAAAGACAACGAAGCCACAGCCAGCCGGCCATTCTTTCAATGGGAGTACTACGGAAGCCCGCGCTGGCCACAAATGCCAAAAAGCGAAGCGGACAATTTTGGGTTAAAGCGGTACGACAAGCAACTCGGCAGCAAACGCCCAAGGATTTCTGCGTGGGTGGGTGGGGGGGGGATGTAGGTACGTTAACAACGCAGCAACGACACAAGAAAGATAACAGAGCAAAGACGACAAGTCACGTTCATATAAACTGAAACAATGAACAGCTGCTAATGACTCTTACAGATAGCCAGGGTTGGGTTAGAGTACTTTGAAATGCAGTCGGTTACTGAACACAAATTAGATGGCAATTTTGCAATTAGCAATGTAATCCAATGTATTGCAAAAAAGGATGTAATCTAATTTGAATACTTTTGGATTACTTCAAAATCAAACATTTAAAATATTGCACCTTATACTACCTAGTGTAAACTACTAATAACACACGTTAGCCCCCTAGCTAACGGGTCTGACCCTTTAGCCGAGCGGTTAGTGATCTCGCCTTGTGGTGCAGTACACCCCGTATCGAATCCCGCACCGCGCAACAAAATAACCGGTTACATTGGTGGCAGCGGTGGGATCCGGAAGTGTGCAGATCCTCAGGAGTCTCTTCGGAGCGCGGAATGACAAAGCGTGAGGGCGCGCTTCCGGGGAGGGTGACGACTGTAAACTACTAATAAGACACGTTAGCCCCCTAGCTAACGGGTCTGACCCTTTAGACAAGACAGAGCTGATGTTCCTCCCGGGGATTGGTTGCCCGCACCGAGACCTGGCCATCACCATTGAGAACACCGTGGTGACGCCAACTCGGACTGCGCGGAATCTGGGTGTGATCCTGGACGACCAACTGTCATTTGCTGCAAACGTTGCATCGGTTGCTTGCTCCTGCAGATTTCTCCTCTATAACATCAGGAGGAGTCACCCATTCCTCACCGATGAGACGGCTCAGGTGTAACTCCCTCCTTGCTGGAGCCCCGGCGTTGGCCATCAGACCTCTGGAGCTTGTTCAGAAAGCTGCAGCTCGTCTGGTGTTCAACCACCCTAAGTTCTCCCACATGACTCCCCTTCTCATGTCCCTACACTGGCTCCCAGTAGCTGCTCACATCCAGTTTAAGACTCTGGTGCCAGCCTACAGGGCAGTGAAAGGAACAGCTCCTTCCTATCTCCAGGCCATGGTCAAGCCCTACACCCCCGCCCGGCCACTTCACTCTGCCCCGTCGCTCAGAGGCCACTGTTCTGTCCGGCTCTGTTCTGTCCTGGCCCCACAGTGGTGGACTGAACTCCCCACTGATGTCAGGACAGCGGAGTCGCTGCCCATCTTTCGGCACAGGTTGAAAACTCACCTCTTTAAGAACTACTACCCGGTTACTTGTTCTTAGCACTTATTGTATTCACTCATTTAAAAAAAAAATCTCTTTCTCGCGCTTTTACTTTAGCACTGGTTTTGCTCTTAGATGCTTGTTTAGATGCATTTCTGACCTCTGATGACTAGTAGTTCTCCTGATTTCCTAGGTTAAACGATGCACTTACTTTAAGTCGCTTTGGATGAAAGCGTCGGCTAAATGACTAATGGAATGTAGTGTAACTCGGAACAACCATGGGTTAGAAAAAGCTTTCAGCGCTCTTTGATGGCCATCGAGTCTGACCTTGTGAGGGAGCTGGATTTTGAGGACTTGATCACAGAGTTCGCAAAGAAAAAGTCAAGAAAGAAGAACTTCTAAAGGTAAGAACCATTTGATTGTGTTGTCTGTGCATCGAGCAGTGTTATTTGTTGCGATTGTGTGTTGCTGCATATTTTGTGGATGAGTTTGATATGCTGTTTGCATAACATGTGTATTGTATCACAGGGGTGGGATGCTGCTATACTGTATTGGAGTCAGTTTGTCAAGTTCATTATGTTGGTTTTTGCAGTTCTGTGTGAAGTTGCCTAGCTCACTTAGTGAGCCTTATTTTGAAACCTGCATTCAGCTGTGCTGTGTGATTACCTTAGGATGGCATTGTTGTAAGCCTATAGCCAGTCACATTATTATGCACCATAATACCTGGCGTGCTGTCTGCTTGGGTGGTTTTCCATGAACACATATTGCCATAGTCTAGAGTCATACACTGCCTTGGGATGATTTAATCCATTGTTTCCTTGTCTTGTGATTTGTGAGTGAAATGGCAGTACTTTTGATGTCGTCGTGAGGAGGAGGAGGTGTGTCAAGGGTGTCTGGCTGGGAGAGCTGGCGCTGAATCGGCTGAGAGAGCTTGGTCTGCTTCGTCCGGTGGGCCCAGGGACCACGGCCCCTGCCTGGAGCTGCGCCCGAGGGGGAAACGCCGAGGGCGGTCTGAGAGGACGCGGAAGCGGGGCGGGCTATGCTAACTGCTAGTCCATGCAGACCGGCGGTTCCGACATTCATCCTGGCTGGCGTTCGTTCCCTTGGACAGTGATGTTTTGTTTAGTTTGTATGTGTGTATTCTTGTAGTTTTTGGATGTGTTGTACTGCTGTGGGCTGGGGAAACGGCATTTCGTTTCATCCCATGTACACAAGTGCATGAAGTGAAATGACAAATAAAGTGCCCATAGTTCCTGGCTTGGTCTATTGAACTGTACAGGTGTACCTGCTCAGCTGGACTGGTTATTCAGTCTTTGACCGATAGGTGTGTGATTATGGTCTGGTGGATTTCACATGCCAGTTTGACTGGAAGCTCAAAATAATTAAGGTGGGGTTTAATGACTGGGGCGTGGTGTGTGTGTGTGTGGGGGGGGGTATGGGGCCCCTGGGGGTACTAATCCAGCCTTGACTGAACAATATGGTGCATGAAACTTTTGAACGAATCTTTTTAATTTAATGAACTGATTCTAATAATAAACCCAGCCACTGAGGATGCACAAGCCAGTGCATTCTTAATGCCGGTCCCAAGCCCGGATAAATGGGGAGGGTTGCATCAGGAAGGGCATCTGGCGTAAAACCTTTTTCAAATCAAATATGCGGATCATAAATCAGATTTCCATACCGGATCGGTCGAGGCCCAGGATACCAAGGACCGCCACCAGTACTGTTGGCCAGCAGGGTGCCAGTGAAAACTATGCTACTGTTGGGCGAAGGAGAAGGAAAGGAGGCATGTCCGGAGGAAGGGTAAGAGTGTGGAGGTGAGAATCGGAACTTTGAATGTTGGCACTATGACTGGTAAAGGGAGAGAGCTGGCTGATATGATATGAAGGTAGGCTGTGTGTGCAAGAGACCAGGTGGAAGGGGAGTAAGGCCAGGAGCATCAGAGGTGGGTTCAAACTTCTACCATGGTGCGGATGGAAGGCAAAATGGGGTAGGGGTAATTCTGAAGGAAGAGTATGTTACGAGTGTGTTGGAGGTGAAGAGAGTGTCAGACAGAGTGATGAGTATGAAGCTGGAAATCGAAGGTGATGATGAATGTTATTAGCACATGTGCCCCACAAGTTGGGTGTGAGATGGAAGAGAAAGAAGAATTCTGGAGTGAGTTGGATGAAGTGGTGGAGAGTGTACCCAAGGGGGAGAGAGTAGTGATTGGGGCGGACTTCAATGGGCATGTTGGTGAAGGGAACAGAGGTGATGAGTAAGTGATGGGTAGTATGGTGTCAGTGTGGAAGGACAGATGGTGGTGGATTTTGCAAAAAGGATGGAAATGACTGTGGTGAATACATATTTCAAGAATCGGGAGGAACAGAGGGTATCGTATAAGAGTGGAGGAAGGTGCACACAGGTGGACTATATTTTATGCAGGAGGCATGATCTGAAAGGGATTAGAGACTGCAAGGTGGTGACAGGGGAGAACGTAGCCAGGCAGCATCGGATGGTGGTCTGTAGGATGACTTTGGAGATCAAGAAGCAGAAGAGAGTGCAGGCAGAGCCAAGAATCAAATGGTGGAAGTTGAAGAAGGAGGCCTGTTGCGTGGAGTTCAGGGAGAAGTTAAGACAGGCACTGGGTGGTAGTGAAGAGTTGCCGGATGGCTGGGTGACTACTGCAGAAATAGTGAGGGAGACAGCGAGGAAGGTAGCTGGTGTGTCATCTGGACAGAGGAAGGAAGACAAGGAGACTTGGTGGTGAAATGAGGAAGTACAGGAACGTATACAGAGGAAGAAGCTAGCAAAGAAGTAGAGAGAGATGAAGAAAGTAGACAGGAGAACAAGGAGATGCAGCCTAAAGTAAAGAGAGGGGTGGCGAAGGCAAAGGAAAAGGCATATGGTGAGTTGTATGAGCGGTTGGACACTAAGGAAGGAGAAAAGGACTAGATAGAGGGAGCGAGCTGGGAAGGATGTGCAGCAGGTTAGGGTGATGAAGGATAGAGATGAAAATGTGCTGACAAGCAAGGAGAGTGTGTTGAGAAGGTGGAAGGAGTACTTTGAGGGGCTTATGAATGAAGAAAATGAGAGAGAGAGAGAGAGAGAGAGAGAGAGAGAGAGAGAGAGAGAGAGAGAGAGAGAGAGAGAGAGAGAGAGAGAGAGAGAGAGAGAGAGAGAGAGAGAGAGAGAGAGAGAGAGAGAGAGAGAGAGAGAGAGAGAGAGAGAGAGAGAAGTTTGGATGATGGCAGCCATGCCAACATGTACCCTGGCTCTGCTGAATGACGGAAGCTAAGCAGGTGTGGGCTTGACTAGTACTTGGATGGGGGATCTCCCGTGAAAAGTGAGTTGCTGCTGGAAGTGGTGTTGGTGGGCCAGTAGGGGGCCCACCAAATTCCAAATGCCCCAGTGCAGTGATAGAGACACTGGATGAAACATTAAACTGGGGTCCTGACTCACTGTGGCCATTAAAGATCCCATGGCACTTATCGCAAAGAGCAGGGGATCGCCCGGTGTCCTGACAAAATTCCCCACCTGGCTCTCTCCATCTGGCCACCTAATCATCCCCCATGTAATTCATTCAATGACACCTCCCTCTCCACCTCAAGCCGATGTGTGGTGAGCATTCTGATGCAAAATGGCTGCCATGCATCACCCAGGTGGGTGCTACACATTGGTGGTGATTGAGCTGAGTTCAGGAAGTGCAGTGGATTAGCAAGGAGGAAGTAGGGGCAGGTTTGAAGAGGTTGAAGTGTGGAAAGGTAGTTGGTCCAGATGACACACCTGTGGAGGCATGGGGATATTTAGGAGAGATGGCAGTGAAGTTTTTAACTAGATTGTTTAACACAATCTTGGAAAGTGAGAGGATGGCGGAGGAGTGGAGAAGAAGTATACTGGTACCGATTTTCAAGAGTAAAGGTCATGTGCAGAGCTGCAGTAAACAGAGAGCTGTAAAGTTGAAGATATGGGAAAGAGTAGTGGAAGTTAGGTTAAGAGCAAGTTAAGAGCAGCAGTATGGTTTCATGCCACGAAACAGCATTACAGATGTGATGTTTGCTTTGAGAATGTTGATGGAGAAGTGTGGAGAAGGTCAGAAGGAGTTGCATTGTGTCATTGTGGATTTAGAGAGAGCATATGACAGGGTGCCGAGAGAGGAGGTGTGGTATTGTATGAGGAAGTTGGGAATGGCAGAGCAGTATGTAGGAGTGGTGCAGGATATGTATTAGGGCAGTGTGACAGTGATGAGGTGTGCGGTAGGAATGATGGATGGGTTCAAGGTGGAGGTGGGATTATATCAAGGCTCGGCTCTGAGCCCTTTCTTGTTTGCAATAGTAATAGACAGGTTGACGGACGAGATCAGGCAGGAGTCTCCGCGGAGTATGATGTTCGAGGATGAAATTGTGATCTGTAGTGAGTGTAGGGAGCAGGTGGAGAGGTGGAGGTATGAACTGGAGAGAAGAGGAATGAAAGTCAGTAGGAACAAGACGGAATACATATGCGTGAATGAGAGGGAGGACAGTGGAATGATGAGGATGCGAGGAGTAGAGGTGACGAAAGTGGATGAGTTTAAATACTTGGGGTCAACTGTTCAAAGTAACGGGGAGTGCAGAAGAGAGGTGGAGAAGAGAGTGCAGGCAGGGGGAGTGGGTGGAGAAGAGTGTCAGGAGTGATGTGTGACAGAAGGGTACCAGCAAGAGTTAAAGGGAAGGTTTACAAGATGGCTGTGAGACCAGCTATGTTATATGGTTTGGAGATGGTGGCACTGATGAAAAGACAGGAGCTGGGGCTGGAGGTGGCAGAGTTGAAGATGATAAGATTTCCACTGGGAGTGACGAAGAAGGACAGGATTAGGAACGATTATATTAGAGGGACAGCTCAGGTTGGACGGTTTGGAGACAAAGCAAGAGAGACAAGATTGAGATGGTTTGGACATGCGTGGAGGAGAGATGCTGGGTATACTGGGAGAAGGATGCTGAATATGGAGCTGCCAGGGAAGAGGAGAAGAGGAAGGCCAAAGAGGAGGTTTATGGATGTGGGGAGGGAGGACATGCAGGTGGCTGGTGTGACAGAGGAAGATGCAGAAGACAGGAAGAGATGGAAACGGATGATCCGCTGTGGCGATCCCTGAGGGGAGCACCCGAAAGTAGTAGTAGTAGTAGTAGTAGTAGTAGTAGTAGCAGTAGTAGTAGCAGTAGTAGTAGCAGTAGTAGAACTGATTCTAATGATTCGGTACACCGAAAAGAACTGCTTTGCCCGTCACTACCACAAAGTGGAGCACTTGTCTAAGAATGTCAAAGGTGCTTTTCATGAGTTTAATAGAGCACTGGTTATCATGAAAAAAAGTTTCATAATTTTAAAATCGACGTAATGAAAAATGCAACCAAGTAATCCTTAACAATATAACTCTAATCTAATAACACCTCCCCCCAAATGTAATCTGGGCTGATTATAGTTACTTGTTTTTTGTAATATGATTACGTAATCCCGATTACATCTAATACGTTACTACCCAGCCCTGCAGACACCATATATAGACGGACGTGGTCCCTGCGTGCACTGCACTGTACAGTATATGAGTACCTTCTGATCGGTTATCAGAAGTTATTTTACAAAAGTAATTGAGTCGCGTGCCCTTGAAACGCTGAGCTTCTTCTCCGAGTCGTCCTCGTGACACGACGTTTGGTTGCTGTTGTTGTTTACGGAGGTCTTCAGCAGCAGCAGCAGCAGCAGCAGCTGGGAGCCGAGCGGCTCTGACAGTCGGATGCAGATGAGATGTGGGCAGGTGATCAGTCCTGACACCGCTCGTATCTGAAAACAGAGCACAAAGACGGAACTCACGGCAAAACCTCCTGTCCCCCAGTCTCTGTTATTCCACCTTAAACACAAACACGCACGACCCACGCAGCAGCAGCAGCAGCACACGGGCGCAGCGCTGTCAGCGCCCGGCGTGCTATGATGCCACAGTGTCAGAGTGATGTTCGGGCCGGTATGATTGGTGGGTGTGAGAACACTGTGAAGGGCAGATGACTGACAGCGCATGTATACAGACCCACGCACACACAAGCACACATACACACACACACACACACACACACGAGCATACATGCACACACACTCCTACATACATTCACAAATGCTCACACACACACACACACACACACGCACAAAGTGACCCGAGGCTGTTTTCTTACCGATCCAATTCCTTATAAACATCCTCCTCTCCTCTTGGCTTCAAATCCTAGCGAAGGAGAGAGAAGAAAAGGAGGGAGAAAAGGAGCGGGAGAGGGGGTGGAGAGGAGGATAAAGGAGAGAGACAGAGAGAGAGAGAGAGAGCCACGGTGGTGAGGCCAGATTTATATCTCTCCAGTGTGCAATGTGGTTGATTTGTTAATACCACTAATGTAAGGCTGACAGCTAGGAAGCGACGGGTTTATCTGAGTGAGGGCTGACAGATTGGTGGGGAAGACCAGGAGTGTGAGAGAGAAGACATCTGCTGACAGCTTACGGACAGAGAGAGAGAGAGGGAGAGAGAGAGAGAGAGGGAGATAAAGAGAGAGAGGGAGACAGAAAGAGAGTGTGATAGAGAGAGAGAGGGAGAGGGAGATAGAGAGAGAGGGCGATAAAGAGAGAGAGAGGGAGATAAAGAAAGAGAACATGAGTCAGGGAGAGACAGAGAGAGAGAGTACAGAGAGGGAGAGAGAGAGAGAGAGGTACAGAGAGAGAGAGAGAGAGAGAGAGAGAGAGAGAGAGAGAGAGAGAGAGAGAGAGTACAGAGAGGGAGAGGGAGAGAGAGAGAGAGAGGTACAGAGAGAGAGAGAGAGAGAGAGAGAGAGGTACAGACAGAGAGAGAGAGTACAGAGAGAGAGAGAGAGAGAGAGAGAGAGAGAGAGAGAGAGAGAGAGTACAGAGAGAGAGAGAGTACAGAGAAGGAGAGAGAGAGAGGTACAGAGAGAGAGAGAGAGAGAGAGAGAGAGAGAGTACAGAGAGAGTGAGAGAGAGGTACAGAGAGGGAGAGAGAAAGAGAGAGTACAGAGAGGGAGGGGGAGAGAGAGAGAAATACAGTCTGTGTGTGTTAATGGGGTTGTGTATCACATAAGGTGCACGTGCACACACACACGTACGTGCGTGTGTGTCAGTATAAAGAATACGTATATATATATATATATATGCATGTGTGTCAGTATATATGTATGTATTTATATATATGCATGTGTGTCAGCATATATATACGTATATACACGTATATATACATATACATATATACGCATATATATATATATACACACACACTACGCTGCTGTGTCTGCAAAGGGGACAACACAATAACTCACCATGTAGACTGAACCCTGGGGAGAGGTCTGCTGGGAAGGAAGGAGAACAGAGAAAACAGGTTTCATAAACAAGCAGTGACGGAGAGGTGGGGACAGCGGGAACGGGGAGAAAAACAGACACGAGAGATAGAAAACAGACAGAATACATAAAAGGAAAAAAAAAAAGGAGATTGGAAAAAAAAAGCACTGAATGGGAATGTGAGCAAAAGTGTGGGTGAAAAACAATAAATGCTACACACACGAGGGAGGGAAGGAGTGAGGGGGGTGAGGGAGTCAGGGTGCAGGAGGAGGGGAGATATGCGGCGGATGCGAGGGAGGGAATTCATCAGAGGATATTGAGACGCTGGGAACGCGTAAATCCGTCACCTGTCTGATGTCCTCTGGGTTTTCGTAGATGTTTTCTGCCTCGCCCGAGTGGTGAGAGAGGGACTGCTCGATACCTGTGTTTAGACAGATAGTTAGATACTCGTGTAGTGTAGACCCCCCCCCACCACCCCCCATATACTCACATACACTCATACATGCACACTATATGCATCCATCACACAGAGGTGCAAGTGCACACACATGTACATGCATAAGCACACATTTACATGCATAAGCACACATTTACATGCATAGGCTCTCTCTCTCTCTCTCTCCCTCTCTCTCTCTATCTCCTCTCTTTCTGTCTCCCTCTCTCTCTTTATCTCCCTCTCTCTCTCTCTCTCTCTCTCTCTCTCTCTCTCTCTCTCACTCACTCCACAGCGAGGGGGGGGAGGTGGTGCAAGATTCATTACACCTAGCTCGGAGCATGTCACGGCCCGGCTCACTCAGTGCAACTGACAGCGGCCGAATGTGACGAGAACATGAAGGACCACCAAAAAAAAAAAGAAAAAGAAAAAAAAGAAAATGCCGGAAGACTCACTGCGTTGAGAAATGTGTCCCCGTCTCCATAGCAAACACACCGGCGGCGGCGGCGGCAGCCAGGGGCACCAGGAGCAGTAAAGCGGAGAGGGAGGGGAGCGGGGAGGAGGCGGCGACACTGGCGCCCTCTGCAGGGGAGACAAAAGTGAGAAAGAGGAAAAGGGCAGGCGACTCGTTTCCGGGAACGGACGCAACTCGGCGCGAGCGCCGTGCGAAGCGCCGCCCGGATTTAATTGGCGGAGCGCGGACGCGCGAGCGTTATTTCCTGTCCAGCAGGGGGCAAGTCTGCTCTGCGGGGCGAGTCGAGCTTGTTTTAAACGCGAGGACCCCGAAGTTCAGAGGGAGATCTTATCGCTGCACGCGCAGCCTCCTCGGATGAGCGCTGAACGTTACACGCGTTTACATCACGCTGCTATCAGGCGCAGCATCGCCGTGCTGTCAGTACAGCGAGCGGGGAGAGGAAATCCAGCCGCCGTCGGTGGGGGATGAACGGGCCGCGACGTGCAACAGATCAGTAAACATCGGCCTGACAGGCACACGGTCCTGGACAATGAGCAAGTGAGATGAACGCTGTGTATTTGACGTATCTGGGGGGAGTGGAAGATAAGCAATGAACACACGCACCGTTATATCCTCCTATAAAAGAAGCGCAGCAGCGGCCCACTGACTTGTCCGCGGATGTTTCAAAATGTAATGACACCGAATGTGGTGTACTTGCTCATTGTCTGGCAAGGCCGGGGGGCAAGGGCACTTCTTGGGCATCTGACCCTATAGCAACAAACTGCCGCTGGGCAAACGAGCCAACACGACGGGGCACATGTCGCTCCGTCGAGTCTGACCTCATAGGCGCAACACGAGGAGATGGAGTGATTCCATTGCACACGTCACACAGGCTATAAACTATTAACTCCGCGTGGTGCTCGTCAGATCGGGTGGAGAGAGCAGCGCGTGCAGACAGGCCTGTCAGGTTTGTTTGCATAAAGCTGTGCATGACGTCACCCTTGCAAAACTCCGCCACAGGGCAACGCAGGAGCCGGAGGGAGGAGCCGGTTTCTATGGAGACTACTGGAGTTTAACGCACCGGCCAAAGGAACAAGTACCCCCCCGCTGTTTGCCCGCGCGCTGTTGCCTGCGCGCAGAGCAATCCAACCCATCTGACGTCTTTGACCAAGTAATTAGCTCATGTTGACGTTTTTTTTAGTGGAAGCAATGAAATCATTTTTAAATCAATAAAATCCTTTTGTAATCAATATTTTGTGCCAAATTATTGATTTCCTCAGTAAGTTGCCGTGTAATAAGTGGGATAATGTACAGCGTCATTATTGCGCAATCACCGGCTCGCTGTCCCTAATTATAAAACAGGTAGTTCCGACCAAGTAATGTGATTGGTCAAGAGGCATTCCGTGAGTGCTGATGCATCTTTAACAGTTATAACCAGGTGCGGCCCGTTCATATGGGCAGGTGGGGCAGCGCCCCACTAAAAAAAAAAAATAAAAATCATCCACCCAAAAACATAGTTCCTCCTCATAAACCATTTTCCGCGTTAATTCGTCATAATTTACATTGCAATAAATATTAACTAGTTTTTGTGCAATAATTGAATCAAACTAGTCAGCAACTTTCGATCTTTGAAAGTTAAAATCGTAATTTTAGTGATTCGGTCTCAATTTAGTGCGTTGCGCAATATTGGGGCGAGAGAACTCGGCGCCCGCCTTCGCAGGCATATTTATTATAGCGCCTTGTGGTCAAAGATGGGAACTGCAATAAGCCCCAATGGAGGCTCATTGGGGCAGAAATGAGTCTGCCGTACTCTGCAGCCCTCTACTGTTTTCTTGAGCTGGTCCGCATGTTCAGACTACTGCTGAAACGGCGACCAGCGTTGTTGCACCTGCTGTGTAGAGATTATTTCAAAAAACCGATTTGAACGACTACAGTTACAAGACAAGTTAGTAATTAAGGATCACAAGAAGGAGGTGGACAAAAACCGGTGCTTATAGACAGCATAACATTCTGTGGAGCATTTGAACTAGCCCTCTAGAGGACACGACGAGACCGAATCATCCGATAACCCAGGCGTCTACCGTGGCCTTGTGGATTTAGTTTCGTCGTTGGACGCTGTTGTGTCCCGTAATGGTGTATCTTGTAACGCCGCTAGGAGGCACTGCTGGGTAATGAAATGTGTGTTTTACGTTAACGCCAGTAAGAAGAAGAGAATACAAGATGGTGGCTACACGTGGAGCGTTGAACGCTTATCGTTCTCAGTAAACCTTTTCTTAACGTTGCCCGCTGTCCTTATTGAAATCGACTGCGATGGCACAGGTGCCGCCACGCAGGAGCACCTAGAAAAGGCAACGGTTTTCTAAGGTACGTCCAAAACGAGCTACTCGACTGCACGCTAGACGCAATGTCCGTCTCATAATTATGAAAAAATTGGAGTAATCTATTTTTAGACATTGAGTTAGTTTATCGTGGGTGGGTTTGTTTGTTGTTGTTTTTTTGTCGCTTACACTCGGGTTAAAGGATAGCCTATTGTTGGCTACTGCGGTGTCATGTAGGCTGGTGGCTGGTATGTTTACAGGTATGTACCGTCTGTCCTCTAATATAGTAACTATTATGCTTAATTAGTATACGTGTTTAATATACTTAATTATTCAAATAACGATATCAAAAGTGGGCGTGGCTAGTGATTCAGGCGCTGGAACCAGTGTCCGCCCATGGCCACGCCCCCCTCCAGGCGCTGCAGCTGCCCACTGCTCCTGTACAATAAGATGGGTTAAATGCAGAGGGCAAATTCACTGTAAGAATACAATTCGTTGTTAGAACACAATGTCAGATAAAGTGGGCTTCATTTAATTTTGTGCCAACAAACAAATGGACCACATTTATGTAACACTTTTCTAGTCTACCGACCACTCAAAGTGCTTTACAGTGTCTGCTTCACATTCACCTATCCCCACACTCATTCACACACTGATGGTGGAGGCTGCCATGCAAGGTGCCAGCCTGCTCGTCTGGAGCAGTTAGGGGTTCAGTGTCTCGCTCAAGGACACTTCGACACGCTGTATTGAGGAGCCGGGGATCGAACCAGCAACCCTCCGATTTCTAGACGATCCACTCTACCTCCCGAGCCATGCCGTCCCATTAGAAAAGGATTTCATTATTACTAAATCCAATTCCAAAATATAACTTGATAAGAGCATTCATGTCATCCATTTTAACGAATAACCCCAATAAACACTAAACTTTTTTCTCAGAAACTCTGACTTTAATCTCAGAATGGTGGGGGAGGGATATATTCTGAGGCAGCACGGTGGCGCAGTGAGTAGCGCAGTCACCTCACAGCAAGAAGGTCCTGGGTTCAAGCCTCGGGATAGTCCAACCTTGGGGGTCGTCCCAGGTCGTGCTCTATGTGGCGTTTCCTCTGGGTGCTTCAGTTTCCTCCGACAGTCCAAAGACATGCAGGTCAGGTGAATCGGACGTACTAAATTGTCCCTAGGTGTGAATGTGTGTGTGTGTGTGTGTGTGTGTGTGTGTGTGTGTGTGTGTGTCGGCCCTGTGACGGCCGTGTCTCCCCGTCTGCCACCCAATGACTGCTGGGATAGGCTCCAGCATCCCCGTCGCCCTTAGAGTAGGATAAGCGGTTTGGATAATGGATGGGTGGATGGTATATTCTGAATCGTCCGGGTAACGTAGCGGTCTATTCCGTTGCCTACAACACGGGGATCGGCGGTTCGAATCCCCGTGTTACCTTCGGCTTGGTCGGGCATCCCTACAGACACCGGATGTGGGTATGTGTCCTGCTCGCTGCACTAGCACCTTCTCTGGTCAGTTAGGGTGCCTATTCAGGGGGCAGGGAAACTGGGGGGAATAGCGTGATCCTCCCATGCGCTACGTTCCCCTGGTGAAACTCCTCACTGTTAGGTGAAAAGAAGCGGCTGGCAACTCCACATGTATTGGAAGAGGCATGTGGTAGTCTGCAGCCCTCCCCGGATCGGCAGAGGAGGTGGAGCAGAGATTGGGACGACTCAGAAGAGTGGGGTAATTGTCCAGGTACGATTGGGGAGGAAAAAAAAAAGTAAAGAAAATACCCCCCTGCGTGCACCCCCTCTTCAAGTAAAAAACTACCTACCCCAGTTTTAATTACATTAATGATTATTATCTACATTAGATTGTAACAAACTTTGCACTGCAAAGATGAACATGTTAACACAAATAACGTTTGTGTAAATTATGAATGGTCATCAGGGGAAGAAGGAGGGAGGGAAAGAAGCCTGGATACTTAAGCGCAGACCTCCAGGTGTGCTCATATGACATCAGCCGACCCAGACAAATTAGAGAAGAGCAAAAATGAACTGTAAGGCAAACAACATAGGCTCTGAACTGCTTTCAGACTTGGCCAAGTCTCAAAAATATAAACACTACCATTTAGTCCGTTAAGAAGACAGAGCTGAATAGAGTCTTGTGGCAGTTTTATGGATCCAGCAGGACAACTAAATGGGAGCTGTACAGCATAGGCAGCTACTTTGGGCTATGGGCTGGTTTAAATCATTATATCAACAAGCCCCCGGCTAGACGTTCATGGAATTTAATTCAGGACCCAGAATTCACAATCTCAAACCATTCATCATAAAACGTGATGAGAATGGAACAAAGTATTTCACCGTGAAATTCAACAAAGAAACAAAAAACCATTAAGACCCACTGGAGAGAGACAGAAAATTGGAAGAGCAATATGTTTGAGGAGCAAGGCAATCCCCCCCCCCCCCGCTCTGTAGCATCTCTCGAAAAATTCCTGAGCAAAATTCGGCCTGCCACAAAAAAAAAAAAGCCCTTCTATCTGCAGCTGCGACAGACAGCTTCTGGTATACTGCCGTTCCCCAGGGAGTAAACCAGCTGTCACAGATGTTACCCAGGATGTGCAAAGAAGCAGGGACACACACGTCTTACACCAACACAGCCTTGGAGCCACTGACATACAAGAACTGTCTGATGCAGGACTTGAGGCGAGGGAGATCATGGCAATGAGCGGGCATAGGTGAGATGTTTTATATAACCATACAGATACAACGATATGAATTGTGATTTGTAATAAGTCGCGGACTTAAAAGAAAAAAATAGAAACAAAGAAAAAATTGTCTTGCAGGTCTGAAAGCTCACTAAAAAGTTACTGGAGGCCATCCATGGAGAGCAGTAAACGATGGAGCAACGTACCGTCAGATCAAGCTGTTAACACATCTGAATCACACATCACCAAAGCTCCTGTCAACAGACTCTTATTTCACGGGTGCACAATAAATGGAAACATACAGATAAATGTACATGATTGCCTGCGGTAACACATAGACCTACACAAAGTAGCAAGCTAGTGAAGGTCCATGTTTTCGCATGCTACATTGTACATGAAAAATGTAGCTTCCACATGCTACATTGTACATGATACAATGTAGCTTCCGCATGCGCCTCAGGGCTCAGTACTTGGGCCCTCTACTTTTCTCTCTTACTTACACCTCTTGGCCAAATTAATACGCAGTTATGGAATAAATTTCATTGCTATGCTGATGATACTCAGCTGTATGTGCCTATAAGGGCTGATGATCATACTCAAATCACTAACTTAGAGGCCTGCTTGGCTACTGTGAAAAACTGGATGTCACTTAACTTTTTGCTTTTAAATTCAGATAAAACCGAGATGCTAGTCATTGGCCCTGCTAGACTCAGACACCAATTTGATCAAGTAATGATAACAATCGACAACTCTGTGGTTTCACAAAGTGTGGCAGCCAAAAATCTTGTGTTACGTTTGATCCCAGCCTTTCTTTGATAAGCACATTAAAGAAATCACCAAGACTGCTTTTTTCACTTACGTAACGTAGCTAAAATTCGGTCTTTTTTCTCCATGGCTGACGCAGAGATTCTAATACATGCATTTGTTTCGTCAAGAATTGATTACTGTAATGTTCTGTTCTCAGGTCTGCCACATGCTAGTACTAAAAGTCTTCAGATGGTTCAGAATGCTGCTGCTGCTAGAATCCTAACTAAAACTAGGAAATTTGACCATATTACACCAATTCTTGCCTCCCTTCATTGGCTTCCTATCCATGTTAGATCAGAATACAAGGTGCTTCTGCTGACTTATAAAATCCTAAATGGGCTTGCCCCATGTTACCTGTCTGATCTCCTTAAACCTTACATGCCATCTCGAGCACTTCCTTCTCAAAGTACAGGGCTCCTGTGTGTACCCAAAGTTAAAAAGAAGTCAGCTAGTGGCAGCAGGGCCTTTTCCTACCGGGCTCCGTTCTTGTAGAATAACCTGCCTGCTGCCATCAGACAACCAGAGTCTGTTGAGTCTTTAAATCCAAACTTAAAACTCATCTTTTTGCCTTCGCTTACATTAGTTGCCTTTAAGTTGAGTGCTTCACAATCTGTACTGCATGGCGGGTTGGTTTTCTGTCTCAATGAATTTACCAACCACTGTTCTGCGACGAGATTATCGAGTATAGATTACAGAGTATAGATTATGACGAATTGATGACTTAATTGATTATGGCTAATGACTATTGCAAACTGTTCTCTTCTCTAACATGTCTTTTCTCTCTCTCTGTATGATGTCTTCTCCTTTCTCTTTTTCTTTGTTTGAATGGTGTCATGTGAGTCTCTCTTGCATGCATGTGCAGTCGGTTCTCCTCCCAGGTCTCCGTGGTGATGGTGGTCGTCATTTGGATGCTGCCTGCCCTTCCACTCCTCACATAAGTTTTTCTTTAATTACATGATGATGCTGGTCGCGTGGCTTGGGTCCTGGACTGCTCCTTTGGCATGTGGACACTGCTTGGCATCCTGTGCATCATGTTCTTCATAAATTCTATGTCCATTATAATTCTGTTATCCTCTTTCAATGTTGTATTATGTAAATTGCGTGAACACAACATCCATTGCACGCTGTCCGTCTTGGGTGAGAGATCCCTCCTCTGTTGCTCTCCTGAGGTTTCTTCCTATTTTTTCTCCCTGTTAAAGGGTCTTTTTAGGGAGTTGTTCCTTATCTGATGAGAGGGTCTAAGGACAGGATGTTGTATTGCTGTTAAGCCCACTGAGGCAAATTTGTAATTTGTGATATTGGGCTATACAATAGAATTGATTTGATTTGATTTGATTTGATTGTACATGATACAATGTAGCTGGCCTGCTGAAACGTGTAGACCTACACAAAGTAGCAAGCGAGATGTGATGAGCTCCAAGTCCAACATTCGCTTGTTTTACACTGACCCGATATTCTTTTTCAAGACCCTTACCAAAATAACTTATAACAAAAGGCAGTGAAAACATCTCTCATCTGGAAAAAAATATTAAACACACCAGATAAATGAACTGCTTAATGTTACATTGTTTTTCTTCTGAAAGACTCCTGACACAGTGGCTCTTATTATCATCATCTGATCATCGACCTCATAAGTTTATTTTTGTGTTAACCTTGTTTGTTTATTTATTCTATTCTTCCATTTTATTTTTTGCATTGTATTATATTTAGACTATGATTATGACTTTTTTATGTTTTGACTCTCTCCTGCACTGAAACTCTGGCATTGCATTGTTGCAACGTAAAAAACAAATGTACATGATACAAAATGAAAAAAAAAATTAGCAAGCAAGTTTGCAGCAAAATGTTTGTGTTGCTTGGCAGCAGTCCAGCCCCGGTCCAGTCGCACATCTATTCGTGTTTGGCGGAGCCCAATAATTGATTGAATAAACAAACGAATCGTAATCTGTTGTCGCTTATTGCCGTTAACTAATAGACGGCGCGTGTAGAACCGTTGTGGAAAAGCCACGGCTTGTACCTTTCACCGCTTGGGTGATATTGTTTAATCATCATTTAGGCCCACGTCATAATTACCTCGGAACCCGAGTTCTGATTGATGCGGACCTGGCGAGAGCCAGTTAGTCTTCTGCCCAACTTTTCTATCACTTTTTCTGTAAAAGTCCTGGCCTTCGGACTTCACCTTAGCCCCGCGGTCTCGCCTTCGGGCCGGCTTCAAAATAATCAATCATTATAAGCTGTGTGAGACGTAATTGATTGGGGTGTGCGTGCACGTGTGTGTGTTTACCTGCGTGTGTGTGTGTGTGTAGGCTCTGCTAATGGAATAGTGTGGTGAGGGCTGACCCCTTGACTGACCTGCACTGTTCCCCGTGCCAACTTGAACGTATGAATTATGGTAATCGAGTGCAGCGAAGCGAGGCAAAAAATACCCTCACTTTCTCTCCACCTAATCCCCCTCGCTCGTTCTCTCTCCGCTCCTCTCTCTCTCTCTCTCTCGCTGTCTTTTTTCACCTCCCTCTATCGCCCTCTTTCATTCCTCTCTTGGCGTGGTCCCCCTCTCCCCTCATCTTTCACATCCGATGACGAAGAGGGTGATTTGTATCAGTGGGGCTCTAAAGGAGGGCGGCTGATTGGAAGCAGACAGCAGAAGTGCTCCAATATTTTGCAAATTATGTTCGCCAGCCCTGGAACGGCGAACTATTGCAGAGCATCTCGGAACGTTTCGGGGTGTTTTGTGCACCACAGAACAGAATGATTGCCCTTTAAAGCAAGCAAGTGATGGTGTCTGCCTGAGTTTTGCTTTTTTTTTTTTTTTCCCACCGTGTCAGACCAGTGGGTAAAATTCTAAGGCCCCGGGGTAGTCCAACCTTGGGGGTCGTCCCGGGTCGTCCTCTGTGTGGAGTTTGCGTGTCCTCCCCGTGTCTGCGTGGGTTTCCCCCGGGTGCTCCGTTTCCTCCACAGCCCTAAGACTTGTAGGCCAGGTGAATCTGCCATAGAAAATTGCCCCTAGGTATGGAATGTGGGTGTGTGTGTGGGCCCTGTGTGATGGTCTGGCGGCCTGTCCAGGGTGACTCCCCGCCTGCCGCCTGACTGCCGGATAGGCTCCAGCATCCCCACGACCCTGGGAGCAGGATAAGCGGTTCGGATAATGGATGGATGTTTTGTCCTCTTGGACTCTCTAGAACAACCCCGAGAGTCTGCCCCGGCATTTGGCTCCTACTTTACATTTGATACTGTAATTCCAGCAGAATTGGAGGCGCACCAGAACACCAAGTTAATTCTGTCTTTTATGACTCAACCTCTGAAATACTCTGCAGTTTCCAGACCCCCCTCCCCTCCCCCACCCCATCACCGTCCATAGTACTATTTCTAAATCTTGATAATGTTGCTTTTTATTACAAAGCTACGTATTGACGGCGGTGGACTTTTTCGCAATTTACACCAGTCCATTGCCTGTAATATACTGCGTGATTTGCACCTCGTAAATGACCCCTCTCAGCCGTGTAATTGTGCACTGTCATAATTTATTTGACGCTTCTTTTTTCTTTTTTTTTTTAACTGTAATTTTCTCACCGTACAACGGATCAATGAACTTTTGGTCACACGCCGCACTCCCCTCGGAGCGTGCCGCACCGCCTGAATGTAAAGTGGAATAGGTTGTCTGCCATCCGTAGACCGACTTGCAAGGTCCCTTTGCGGCCTATGCGAGGCCCTGTTATTTGTCTACCAATTCGCGTCAGCGTGTGCTTTGTGACTCCATAAATTGCCGGTATGGCCTCGCACCAACGCCGCCAAGATAATGAATGTCCTGTGCACTTCCTGTACATGGCTGCTACAACGATTCTGATATACTTCCACGTAAACTTCAGTACAGACTAGAAGAGAAATGCCGTATACCGGTTACAAAGTATCATTGTTATAATATAACATAAGTATATGATAATTTTGTAACGGATAATTTAACGATCACGGATAAGTAGACTCGCTTAGCCCTTGGCTGGGGGGTCGGGACCCATTAGTCGACTGGTTAACGTTTTCGCCTGTGGTGCGGGAGATATGGGTTCGCGTCCCGGCTGTGGTGGTGGTTCCTGCACTGCCCCCCCCCCCCAAGCTTGCTACATTGGTGTCAGAAGTGGTCACTTCTGGTCTCACCATCCCACTTCGGACACCAATGTAGTGAATTAGGGGGCAGCCCGGGAACCGCCACAGCCGGGACGCGAACCTGTGTGTCCTGCACCGCGGGCGACAACGTTAAACCAGTCGACTAATGGGTCCGACCCGTTAGCAAAGTGGCTAACGTGTCTTCTTATTTGTGTACATTACACTATGATATCCATCCATCCATTATCCAAACCGCTTCTCCTGCTCTCAGGGTCACGGGGATGCTGGAGCCTATCCCAGCAGTCATTGGGCGGCGGGTGGGGAGACACCCTGGACAGGCCGCCAGGCCATCACAGGGCCCACAAACACACACACACTTAGGGACAATTTAGTACGGCCGATTCACCTGACCTACATGTCTTTGGGCTGTGGGAGGAAACCGGAGCACCCGGAGGAAACCAACACAGACACGGGGAGAACATGCAAACTCCACACAGAGGACGACCCGGGACGACCCCCAAGGCTGGACTACCCCGGGGCTCGAACCCAGGACCTTCTCGCTGTGAGGCGACCGCGCTAACCACTGCGCCACCATGCCACCCATAACACAATATAGAATAGATAAATATACAGTATATATGTTTAGTATATAATATATAAGCAATATAATAACATACCAGCACAATAAGTTATTCATTATTCAGCCATAACACAACTGTATAGTAGTGACGTACCTGTTGTGCATACATACTTCCTCGAGTATTCTATTTATTATTCCGTTTATTTCTTGTCTTTTTCTTTGGGTCGGTGTTGTTTTTGTGTGTGAGTGATATGTGCAAGTACTGGAAGCTGCTGTAAGTCGAATCAAATTCCTCGTTCGCATACGCACACTTGGCCAATAAAGTCGGTTCCCATACTGATCCCGAGCAATAGCTCGGCCACACACTGCCCCTTAATTCACATAAGCGCACACGCAGACGATTTGTAAAGCTAAATTTGAACTTCAGTGAGTCCCCCCTCCCTCCCCTCCCCCTCCCCCCCGACTCCTCTGTCTTTCTCCCTCCGCCTCCATCTTCATTATTTTCCCTCCAGCTCCATCGGCGTGCATCACGATGAGCTCTGGGCTCCCCAGTACAGCGTGATGTATCGGGGGCGTGGGGCGTGAGCCCATCACCGCACAGAGATCCGTTCAGCCGCCACGTCCTCCAGTGCTTCCCCCCCCGCAGCCACCAATACAATGGGCCTGAATAATTTACTCTGGGTGGCCGGCTCGCTGTATCCTAAGGTCTCCTCTCCTAATATCCGTATATTATTTCCCGGGCAAGCGCGATGGGAAAGATATTGACCCCATATTGTCTAAACAATAGGAGCAGGAGCAAAGAAGGGGGAACGAGGAGCGGATCTTTTATTTAAAGATATGATTGGTGAGCCAGGACGCCGGCCCATGCGACTCCCGGAGATTATCCTCAAAGCACAACACTATTCGCCGCACAGTGGCGATACCCTCTAACCCAGTGTTTCTCAACCCAGGCCTCAAGGAACCCCCCTTATCCTGCAGATTTTCATTGTAACCCTGCATAGGTAGTCCTGCTTGTACTTACTCGACCGATCATCTAGCAGCACTTAATTATGCAAGGTGTGCAATGTCTGACAAAATTCATTGCTGATTGGTTGATTAACTACAAACAGGTACCTATTCAGGGTTGCAAAGAAAGTATGCAGGATAGGGGTTCCTTGAGGACTGGGTTGAGAAACACGGCCCTAACCTCTTAACGGCAAGGCAATACGGGCATGTAGGACGTCTCATAGCAGCTGGTGCCTAGCTTCTCCTTTCTGCAGACCAAGGGGGTTGGGGGGGGGAGGGGGGGGTTCGATACTGGCTCTCTCCGGTAAAGGCGGCCTGGAAGGTAGGTCGACCTGACAGCGGCTCGGATGCACCGTATAGTGCTTCACAAAGCACCGTGTCCCGGAGAATCACAAGCGGTCACGATTACACCCTGCATCGACTTGACAGGAAGTCTGCCGGATCTCCCGTATAAGAGAATAACCGAGAGGACAAAGGCGGTTTCAAAAATCCGTATAAGAGAATAACCGAGAGGACAAAGGCGGTTTCAAAAATAGAACTGTTTTTTTTTTTTTTTTTTTTTTTTGCTTGCCTGGAATCCCTCTGTGGCAGCGAGGCCTGGTGTGTGTGTGTGTGTCGTCTTGAGGCCGGAAGACTACAGACTACATGCGGCTAGTCCACTTAACACACTTGCCATGAACTGAATTAACAAGTGATTAATGCGTGTAGAATCTGTATTCAGCCATGTGCTTTCCACTTGGCTGGGAAACGGGGACCTGACAAAAGACCAGACAGACACGCGCGCACGCGCACGCGCACACACACGAGACAGAAGGAAAGAGACCGGGCTGCATCCTTGATGAGAGGAGAGAACGCTGGCCTTCGTTTATTCGTCGCGAAAACAAAGTCGTTATGTGTGTGTGTGTTTTTTTTAATACATGTATTTCTGATTTCTCCCAATTTAGTGGCCAGTCGATCCCTATTTTAATTCAGACACACCCACTCTCGTACTGCGTGCGTTCGCCGACTGCGTCTCTCCGGCCGGCAGTCTCGAAGGAGACCGCCTCGCCACTTTCGTGACAAGGCGACTCCGGGCCCAACCACTGCTTTTTCGCCACCCACCCAGAGACGCATTCACGTGACGAACACAAGCCGACTCCGCCCCCCTCCCGAAGACAGCGCTGCCAATGATTGCTGCTTCATCGAGTCCGGCCATAGTCGGATCTGACGAGACCGGGGCGCGAACCCCCGGTCCCCAGTGGGCAACTGTATCGACACAAAGCCGATGCTTAGACCGCTACACCACCGCGGACCGTTATGTGTGTTTTTAAACCTCTCTCTCTCTCTCTCTCTCTCTCTCTCTCTCTCTCTCTCTCTCTCTCTCTCTCTCTCTCTCTCTCTCTCTCTCTCTCTCTCTCTCTCTCTCTCTCTCTCTCTCTCTCTCTCTCTCTCTCTCTCTCTCTCTCTCTCTCTCTCTCTCTCTCTCTCTCTCTCTCTCTCTCTCTCTCTCTCTCTCTCTCTCCTCTCTCTCTCTCTCTCTCTCTCTCTCTCTCTCTCTCTCTCTCACTCTCACTCTCACTCTCACTCTCACACACACACACACAGACATTCCTAGAGGGTACTTTGTGTTTGCCACATCCTCCTACCTTTACGGGGCAGTGTAACGGTGTGCACAGCCGAGACGGTCTGTCCGTTCTTCAGCTGCAGCGTGCAGGTGTAGTTGCCGGCTGCGGCGGGGCTGATGGGTAAGGGGAGAGCGACGGTAATGTAACCCGGGCCTGGAGCTGGAGGCGTTCAGCCTGCGACTCGGGTCCTGGTGGGTCCAGCCAGCGCGGCGGACCTGGGAATTCTGCGAGTACTGGCACAGCAGCTCCAGCCCAGAGGGGGAGGGATTCGCTTTAACTGTGATGGAGTAGAGGGCAGCGGCGGTGGGAGGACGAGGGAGGAGCAAGGCCACAGAGCGATGGAAGAGGCGAAGGGACCGGGAGGGGAGATTAATAGGGAGGTCAAAGGAGACGAGAGAGGAAGGAGAGAGGGACGGCATGAGGGGAGGGGAAAATGTTGGGAAAGGTGGCGTGTTGGAAGAGCAAATCAGGCCAAGGGCAGAGGAAGGGTAAGGGTTGGGCAGAAAGAGGGACGCACAATGAACAATTCAGACAGGGGTCAAAATAATATATATTCATTAAAGTGATTTGCTGCTAATGCGTTGGCTGACTGTGACTGATGCTTGGTGTCTCATCAAGCCGAAATGAGAATCCATCTGGGTGTAATCAAGCCCCACAGACCTACAAGCACGCACACACACACACACACACACGCATGCACACACGTGCATGCACGCACACATACAAGCATTTCAGCCGTGATTAGAGGGATCAGCATGGCCCTCCTACAGCCTCGGCGGGAGGGCAGCAGGTATAATCACACGTAATGACACATAATGAGGTGGGGTAAAATTATATGTGTTACAGTTTGTGCGTTTGCATGTGCGCATGTGTGTGAGGAGACATTTGAAGTTGGGTGACAGTGACGGATCGGCCGGTCATGTCTGGGCAGCTTTGATGGATGCCAGTGGGACTGTGATTAGTAAAGCCTTTCAAGGCTGCCTAGACAGGGCAGCACGCACGCACGCGCGTGTGTGTGTGTGTGTGTGTGTGTGTTTGCTGAGATGTGTATGGTGTGTGTGGGTGGGTACGTGTCCAAGGGGTGAGACAACCCAGAAAATTTTAAATATGTGTGTGTGTGGTGTGTGTGCATGTGTGCGTGTGTGCGTGTTTGTGAGGTTTTGTGTGTGTGTATGTGTGTGTGCTGGGTTGTGTATGGTGTGTGTGGGTGGGTTACGTGTACGTGTCCAGGGGTCAGGATGACTCGGACCTTTTGCAGTCCGCCCCCATAAAGAGTATGGGTGTTCTTCTAAATTACAGTGTGTCCCCTTGAAAGCTCGGCATGGTGCAAATGATTATTTTTGTGTCTAAAGGTGCTGAATTGAATCGCGCATCGTGATAATTTATCCGTCCCCAAGGGGCGTTTTTCCTTCCGCCGGCCCACCTCCCCCGGGGAGAGCAGAGCCCGGCGTGAGCTAGAAAAGGATTTTTATCTCTACCCGCTTTTCAGTAGGTCAGATTCTTCTGTGCTCTACTTAAGTTACTCAAGCCTGGGTCCATTTTTGGTCTTTCTACCCATCGTGCTACTCTGTGCTGTTGTTGTGCTTATTTTCCACTACTGTATATATTTCACAGGTTGCACAAAGTAGAAAATAAAAGCCATAACTTCTGTAATTAATTCCCAGTGTACAGAAATTGATGACTTTTGCAAATATTTCCCTAACTATACAAAACCTTGAGACAAATGAGCCAAATTGCACCCTTAAAATTCCTTCCTTACATTGTTTTTAGATGCGAGGCAACTCGCAAACCTGCTTCTAATGCACTTAATCACAAACTAACTGACACTTATGCTGGTCCATTAGATTAGTGTTGGGGGGGAGGGGGGGCTTCTCCAAACATGCTTGTGATCGAGTACATCTAAAATTATATGCTGTTGTAAGCAGGGGTGAGCACAAAATTCTGGGCCCTATACATAAGCAGTCTCTGTGGGCCCATTTCCTCTTTTGTCTCTCACGTATCACTTTTTTGAGTTCTAGCATACTGTATATTATTTACAATCACAGTACATTCACCTATTTTAACCTGACTTAACCTAACTTAGCTATCTGGCAGTGATTGAAAAAAAATGTATAGTATCACATCAAAATTCCCCAGTAAATGCCCACTGACAGGACTTCTTGTTTGTAAAGTCATTGATTAGAGCTCTAACATCCAATTGTTTTGCTAACCGGCTTTCAATTGAGAGTAGTGCCAGGCTGTTCAGCCTCTCCTGGGAAATTGTTGATCTGAGGTGGTTTTTAACTAGTTTTAACTTGCTGAACTTGCTTGTAGCTATGATGCTGATAAATGTATGATACTGTGTGTGTGTTACAGTACTAGCTAGCTAGCTAACTCCTACCGTGTTCAGGTAGTAGGAGTGAAGAGTTAGCTAGCTAGCTGCTACCTAGCTGTGGTATTAGGAGTTAGCTAGCCACCTTTCTTTGAAAAGCTCCTAGCTCTCTTTTTTCTTTGGAAGAAATTACTCAATAGTTGTTTTCTCTCATTTTGCCATCTCTTCCTTTCCTTTCTTTTCTTTTCTGGAACCCAGATTTGCTTTCTTTGGGAAAGACATGACTCTGTGCTTGTATCAGCAGTCATTCGTGACAGGACTAGATGAGCTGCATTGAGAGATGCTCGTGAGGGGCAGACTAAACCATTTTGCACCTTTTGTAAGGGGTGAGAGGGGCCTCAGAGAGGGGTGAGAGGGGCCCTCAGAGAGCCTCCACTATTTTCCTTAAGTCCCTCAACTGATGTACTGAGCCAATTTTAACTGATGTTATGACACTAATTAGTTAGAAATAAAAATTTGCAAACCAAGACAATTCCAGGCTTCCCGAGGACCCCCCCCCCCCTTTCTGGGCCCTGGTAGCCCCCCCCCCACTAGGACGCTGCTGGTTGTAAGACATCAAAGATTTTGCGCTGTTTTTTTAATCCTCAATAGAATTCTAATTGCACGGTGGCGCAGTGGTAAGCGCGGTCGCCTCACAGTAAGAAGGTCCTGGGTTCGAGCCCCGGGGTAGTCCAACCTTTGGGGTTGTCCCGGGTCGTCCTCTGTGTTGAGTTTGCATGTTCTCCCCGTGTCTGCGTGGGTTTCCTCCGGGGGCTCCGGTTTCCTCCCACAGTTCAAAACATGTAGGTCAGGTGAATCGGCCATACTAAATTGTCCCTAGGCGTGAATGTGTGTGAGTGTGTGTGTGTGTGTGTGTGTGTATGTGTGTGTGTGTGTGCGTGCGTGTTTGTGGGCCCTGTGATGGACTGGCGGCCTGTCCAGGGTGTCTCCCCGCCTGCCACCCAATGACTGCTGTGATAGGCTGCAGCATCCCCGTGACCCTGAGAGCAGGATAAGTGGTTTGGATGATGGATGGATGATGGACAGTTCTCACTGGTGAGAAAATTGGCAATGTGTATTTTTCTGCACTCCCACCGCTATTCTCTCCTAGCCTGTCCTTCATAGTCTATCTCTTCATGTTGCTCATGCGGTTTCATTCATGGTAGGATTTTACAGAAATGCCACAGACAGGGATGCACGTTACAGCATGCTCTATCACTGTTCTACTACTAGTACTACTACTATTTTCAATGTGCTCAGACAAATCAGTCGTTTAATAAACGTTTTCAATTGTTTCTGATGTGTCAGCTTGCATTTCAGCATCTTCGGATTCGGATGATAAACCGGGGCTAAAACATCTGTTTACAGTATCATTATTGAGCATCCAATAAGGGCTTAACGTAAATAATACATAACGTTAGCTACTCTGTTGAAAATGTGCAGTCAATACCATGCCTACGACCAGCTGCAAACTGAAGACAACATTTTTGTCTGTGACGGAACAATACGTTGTTTTCACGACAATATCACAACAGTTGTGCTTTGCATCCATGACCATGACACCGTGTGTGTGTGTGTGTGTGTGTGTGTGTGTGAGTGTGTGTGCATGCAGGCACATGTGCATACATGGATGCACATGGATGCCCCCCCCCCTTCTCATCCATACCTCTCAGCACATTGAGCAGGGTTCTCTGGCTGAAGACATTGTCGTTGAGGTAAACCTTGCAGGTGTAAAGACCTCCATCTTTGAGTCCAGGGGTGAGGAGGAAGGAGAAGCTCCCGGCCCGGGGGTTGTAAGGTGGGCCTGCGAGCTCCAGTTGCACGTTCTGTTTAGACAGCTTGCTGGTGTCCCTCCAGCGGTCATAAGTGTACACCAACTTCATGGCGCTGGGCTTTGTGCTTTCCTGAGACTGCCAGTAGAGCATGATGTAGTCCCCCTGGACAGCAGGACAGTTTAGGCAGAATGGGGTCTGAGCCACAGTGGCGAAGGAGGTCTGAGGACCTGCATGTTAGGCCGAAAATGCCAGAGGAAGGAGATGGCGGGGATGGGGGGGGGGGGATAGAGAGATACCAGTGAGTTAAACCCAGAAGGAGAGCAGGGGGAAAAAAAAACTGTGAAGGACAAACCACAAACGGATATTATGGGCATGTGGTAGTGTGAGATGTACTGGAAGGATATTGGAAGAAAAGAAATGGTGGAAGAATGAAGAATGAAGGAGATCAAACCGGGGAGAGCAAACAGAATAGCGAGGAAACGACGGAGGCTGAGATAGGTTGACAACAATAGGGATTAGGTTCTTATGCTACGAGAGCTGCTCCTTCAGCTCCTCTTGCATTCTCAGCAAGCTGCTGACACAGGACTTTCAGACTGCCTGCGAAGAAAAAGTCACTCACCATGTGTTATGTTGGTGAACGAGGCCACCTTGGCAGCTGTAGAGAGTGGAAGCACAAAAAAAAAAAGTGAAAAAAAAAGAAGCAAATAATGAATAATACATAGCTAAAAGCTTCTATAATATTCAAGGGAGGGCTTGGCTGAGTTTCAGTGCAGAGCGGCAGGCTTGTGAGCACTGAAATACGGTCTGTAAAAAATAAATACTTTGAAGAACTACCGCCGCAGGACGCTTAAATATCTGTAATGACACTTCTGCATTGGTATTCTACTTCCAGACCCTTCTCTCTTTCTCCCTCCTTCGGTCCAGCTCACCATCCATCGTGACATCGATGTTGAAGGCAAAGAAGGCTTTGCTGCTGTTGCCTCTGGGGTGCACCAGACAGACATAGGCCCCGCTGTCTGAGATCCGAGCCCGTGGTAGTTTGGCTATCTGCATTTTCTCAATTTTCTCTGACCTCATGGGAAGGCCGCCAGGCGCCCTCCAGGTGATCCTGTTGGCGGCAAATGGAGGGGTGACCTCAGCGACCAACCGCAGGATGCTGTCCTGTGGAACGGGCTCTCTGGGGGCCACGGTGACTGCAGGTGAAGCAGGATACGGGATGTTGTGGATGAGGCATGGGAGGCGGAAAGAAAATCACACATTTGCAGGTCTAAGACGACATTATTCATCAAGCAGTCAGTCAGTTGTTGCCTAAGTTCCCTGCTGGCTAGCTGAAAATAAGCTTCAATAAAAGACGTTGCAAAGATTTGCATACAAACACATTACTTCGACAGAAAACAGGAAATGAAAACATAAAACGACTAATCCCTCTCCGAGGGGGAGATGGGTCGCGTGGAAGTCTAAGCCATAGCCCTGCTGGTGTTTGTATACCTGTAAGCACAGCAACAGTATGATCTTCTCCTTCAGTTTCCTCTCTTGCTGCTTAATCAAACAGGAGTAGAGGCCACGATCCTCCACTGTCGGAAGAAAGATGAGGGAATAGACCCCGGTGTCCTGAAGTTGGTGTCTTTCAATCTCATGGACTCCTTTGAGGCACTGCCTGAGAACTCTCGCTTGTCGTTGGTCAAGAGTACCAGTTTCCATTCGTCCTTACCAACTGACTTCGTCATCCAGTTGATCGCCACGGCACCCTTCACTGTCTCGTCTACACAGTCCAATGTGATTTTTCTGCCAACCGTTGTCACGAGGACATCATCCCAGTCCGTCTCTGGAGAAGGAGAGAGCGAGAGAAGAAGAAAAAAAAAATCCAGCATCGTCATTAGCGTAAGCATCCCGGGAAGAACGCCAACTATTCTTTTTTTAAATTTTTTTTTACCCTGCCCCTACATGAATAGCTGATTCAGATCTGGCCAACACTGGGAGCGAGCTCTTAAAGCCAGTCAATGGATATTAATTGAGTAAATTAGGGAGAAATGAAAATCAGAGAAGAAGGGTATAGCAAAAGGACTCCTTCAAAACTCAGTCTCTCATAACTAACTTCCTGAGTGTTCTTTTGTGACACAAAAAAAAAAGGTCTGCACACATGTGTACCTTCCCGCATCTTTGAAGAATCTGGTGCTGAAATGATCCTTTAATGGTAACACCGTGACAGGCACATCAAAAGGAGGAACATATTTTACCACCGCTAGTACTAGTACACTCAAGTGCAGTAAAATCGCAGAGTGCTCCCAGCTTCTCCCTTACCTTTAGCAGGCACGCCAAAGTCGGTGACAAGTGCCACCGAGGAATAAAAGAGGATGAAAGTATGAGAGCCAAACTCCATGATGCATCCGAGGGACGCAAACACTATCTGCAAACCCCCTTTTTCTCATCTACACACCCCAACGCCTCGTCGTCCTCTCAACGGCACCGAGCCAGGCTGGTTCTCTGGATACAGCTCAAGTATCTTGAACTGACATGTCAGGGGGGCTTGGGTGCATGTCTTCCTCCTAAACAGGATACGAAATGACCAAAAGTACAACAATCAACAGGAAGGGGACTGTCACTGTCATCACTAAATGCTTGTGTGTGCCACTGATAAACCAGTTATGGCAGACAGGGGTGTGGCACAACATTCTGAGCCCTATACATAAGCAGTCTCTGTGGGCCCCTTTCCTCTTTAGCTAGTTAGCTATCATAGCGTTCCTCTTTCGCTAGTTGGCTATCATGGCTTTCCTCTTTCGCTAGTTAGCTATCATAGCGTTCCTCTTTCGCTAGTTAGGTATCATAGCGTTCCTCTTTCGCTAGTTAGCTATCATAGCGTTCCTCTTTAGCTAGTTAGCTATCATAGCGTTCCTCTTTAGCTAGTTAGCTATCATAGCGTTCCTCTTTAGCTAGTTAGCTATCATAGCTTTCCTCTTTAGCTAGTTAGCTATCATAGCGTTCCTCTTTCGCTAGTTAGGTATCATAGCGTTCCTCTTTCGCTAGTTAGCTATCATAGCGTTCCTCTTTAGCTCGTTAGCTATCATAGCTTTCCTCTTTAGCTAGTTAGCTATCATAGCGTTCCTCTTTAGCTAGTTAGCAATCATAGCTTTCCTCTTTAGCTAGTTAGCTATCATAGCGTTCCTCTTTCGCTAGTTAGGTATCATAGCGTTCCTCTTTAGCTAGTTAGCTATCATAGCGTTCCTCTTTAGCTAGTTAGCTATCATAGCTTTCCTCTTTAGCTAGTTAGCTAGCCGCCTTTATTTGAAAAGCTCCTAGCTCACCTTTCTTTTGGAAGAAATTACTGTACAGTTGTTTCCCCTCATTTTGCCTTCTCTCCCTTTCCTCTTTTCTTTTCTTTTCTGGAACCCAGGTTTTGTTTTCCTTGGGAAAGACCTGACTCCGCGCTCGCGCTTCGATCAGCAGTCACTCGCCACAGGACTAGATGAGCTGCACTGAGAGACGCTCGCGAGGGGCGGGCTAAACCATTTTGCACCTTTTGTAAGGGGCGAGAGAGGCCTCGGAGAGGGGTGAGAGGGGCCTCGGAGAGCCTCCACTGTTTTCTTTAAGTCCCTCCACCGATGTATTGAGCCAATTTTAACTGAAGTTATGACACTAACTAATTAGAAATAAAAATATCTGCACCCTGGTAGGTCACCCCCCCACCCCCCGCCCCACTACGACGCCACTGATGGCAGAAGGGCAACGCCATAACTTCCCTCTCAAACTCAAATTAAAATGTGTAAGCTTGCTGTGGCATCTTTAAAAAGTAGTCCATGGGCCAGAGCCCAAAATTTCCTATTTCGGTACACTCAAGGTGGCAAAACTTACTTATAATTTTTGAAAGGATCCATGTCTGTAGATGATATTTTGGTATGATAACCATTCCTGAGTGGCAGCTGTATCACAGTTATCAGCTCATGAAGTTAACCACCCCCTAAAGTAAATTGCATTTTAGACGCTGGTGCATATCCTGGTTTAGCCTCATGGTCAGAACATTTTTCAATGTTCTATAATATTGTCTTTGGTATCATTTTAAAGGGGACCTTCTTAGCTTTCATTCAAGCCCTGTTGTGGATATTTCTCACAAACATAGAGGTCACTTGAGCTCTTCAACCCGTCAATAACACACATCTTTCTGCAATGTTCGCCTAAACTATATACTTTCTTTTAGCCCTGTGGCATCTAGGAATATCAGGGACACAAAACACAAAAACTGGAATACTCACAGGACTGTAAAGATTCAGGAAATGTATAATATACCCATACTCTTTCATTGTGTGAGGTGATTGTGAGCCTTAAATTAGAGGGGCATTATTACTAAGAAACTAACTAGACCAAAGCCAGTTAGTCCATGGGTCAGACCAGATATCGATATCACCCAAGGTGACACAACTTCACTGGTGCCATTTTATTTGGTACACTAACAGAAGTAAAATAATACATGATAACCTTTCCAAATGAGCAGCTATTTCATTTTTCTTTCAGGAAACCTGTTTCTGTGCCTCTCACGATTGTGTATTTGCCCAGATTTTTACAAATATAGCATTTCAACACCCCTGGTACTGATTAGCCTAGCTTAAACTCTGGGACAGTTCTTAGTTGGCCAACAACCAAGGATAACCAGTACTGTGTACTTCCATTCATTGTGCTAAGCTAGGCTAACGTGCAGCCAGATAGCTTTCTACTGAACACATATAGAGGAAACTGGTATCTATCTTCTTGTCTCACTCTGGAGAAGATTGTAAGCTAATTTCCCATAATGTTAGCATGTTCTTTTAATGTATATGTTAATGTGATTAGTTAAAGTGGCTACGAGGAACTTTCATCTTGTGTTGATTTTAGCGGCCTCATGTGGACAAAATACAGCTGTTGCATAGCAACTAGGTAATGTATCTATTTGTGGCTATGTAAGATAAATAATGGTAATATGACGCTGGTGAAGCAAAGTAAACTTTGTTTTAGTAGTGTTCATACACCTAAGTTACATGTATTTGTTTGTATGTGGCAGGTGAAAACTGACTGAATATGGCCACTGGTGAACAAGCAAGTTTTTACCCAATACCAAAGCGCCCACGGGTGGAGTGCATTATCCACTGTTCTGATGATACAGATAAGCTGGTTTCACTACAAAGTGTCGACTCATGGAGAACTCTGCTCAGGGCAGCTCAGATACGAAATCATGCACCAGTTTTGAAACTGGCAAAAGACATTCCTGAGGGACAGATTCCAGCAATCTACTACCACAGAAAGTGGTACAAGAGGTAAAGAGGAAGGCCAAAGAGGAGGTTAATGGATGTGGTGAGGGAGGACATGCAGGTGGTCAGCGTGACAGAGGAAGATGCAGCAGACAGGAAGAGATGGAAATGGATGATCCACTGTGGCGACCGCTAATGGGAGCAGCTGAAAGTAGTAGTACAAGTAGTAGTAGGCACTTGTTTACTCTTCTTGTGTATATCCTCGATTCTAAGTCTGTTTACCCAGCTTGATTGGCCATGACCGGTGACCAGCATATCAAGTCTCATATTTATCTGATTCTGTGCCGGTCAAATTTACATACATGCGCTGCACGATGGTTCACACTCTGCACACAGTGGCACGGACAGTAACATCAGAGCCACCCACACACACGCACAAGCACACACTAAAACACCTTGTCGAAAACCGTCGTTTACTTTGGGAAATTAAAACATGTTGGATAAAGTGGGATATACTGCAATGCATTCTCAGTTGGATTTCTAACCCGGCCACTGATGCACAAGCGAGTGCATTCTTAGTGCCGGTCCCAAGCCCGGATAAATCGGGAGGGTTGCGTCAGGAAGAACATCTTCCGTAAAATATTTGCCAAATCAAATATGCGGATCATAAATAAGATTTCCATACCGGATCGGTCGAGGCCCGGGTTACCAACGACTGCCACCAGTACTGTTAACCAGCAGGGTGCCGGTGAAAACTATGCTACTGTTGGGCGAAGGAGAAGGAGAGGGGGAAGGCATGTCCAGAGGCAGCGAGAGAGGAGGAAGGGTAGGAGTGTGGAGGTGAGAGTTGGAACTTTGAATGTTGGCACTATGACTGGTAAAGGGAGAGAGCTGGCTGATATGATGGAGAGAAGAAAGGTAGGTATACTGTGTGTCCAAGAGACCAGGTGGAAGGGGAGTAAGGCGAGGAGTATCGGAGGTGGCTTCAAACTCTACTACCATGGTGCAAATGGGAGGAGAAATGGGGTATGGGTAATTTTGAAGGAAGAGTATGTCAAGAGTGTGCAGGAGGTGAAGAGAGTGTCAGACAGAGTGATGAGTATGAAGCTGGAAATTGAAGGTGTATTGCTGAATGTTATCAGTGCATATGTCCCGCAAGTTGGGCGTGAGATGGAAGAGAAAGAAGAATTCTGGAGTGAGTTGGATGACATGGTGGACAGGGTACCCAAGGAGGAGAGAGTGGTGATTGGAGCGGACTTCAATGGACTTGTTGGTGAAGGGAACTGAGTTGATGAGGAGGTGATGGGTAGGTATGGTGTCAAGGAGAGAAATGTGGAAGGACAGATGGTGGTCGATTTTGTGGAAAGGATTGAAATGGCTGTGGTGAATACATATTTCAAGAAGAGGGAGGAACACAGGGTGACGTACAAGAGTGGAGGAAAGTGCACACAGGTGGACTATATCTTATGTAGAAGGCGTGATCTAAAGGGATTGGAGACTGCAAGGTGGTGTCGGGGGGAATGTAGCTAGGCAGCATCGGATGATGGTCTGTAGGATGACTTTGGAGACCAAGAAGAGGAAGCGAGTGAAGGCAGAGCCGAAGATCAAATGGTGGAAGTTGAAGAAGACTGTTGTGTGGAGTTCAGGCAGGAGTTAAGACAGGAACTGGGTGGTAGTGAAGAGTTGCCGGATGGCTGGGCAACCACTGCAGAAATAGTGAGGGAGACAGCTAGGAAGGTACTTGGTGTGTCATCAGGACAGAGGAAGGAAGACAAGGAGACTTGGTGGGGGAATGAGGAAGTACAGCAAATTATACAGAGGAAGAGTTTGGCAAAGAAGAAGTGAGATAGTCAGAGAGATGAAGAAAGTAGACAGGAGTACAAGGAGACGCAGCATAAAGCGAAGAGAGAGGTGGCAAAGGCAAAGGAAAAGGCATATGGTGAGTTGTATGACAGGTTAGACACTAAGGAAGGAGAAAAGGACTTGTACCGATTGGCTAGACAGAGGGACCAAGCTGCAAAGGATGTGCAGCAAGTTAGGGCGATCAAGGATAGAGATGGAAATGTGCTGACAAGCGAGGAGAGTGTGCTGAGAAGGTGGAAGGAATACTTTGAGGGGCTGATGAATGAAGAAAACGAGAGAGAGAAGGCTGGATGATGTGGGGATAGTGAATCAGGAAGTGCAGTGGATTAACAAGGAGGAAGTGAGGGCAGCTATGAAGAGGATGAAGAGTGGAAAGGCAGCTGGTCCTGATGACATACCTGTGGAGGCATGGGGATATTTAGGAGAGGAGGCAGTGGAGTTTTTAACTAGATTGTTTAACACAATCTTGGAAAGTGAGAGGATGCCTGAGGAGTGGAGAAGAAGCATACTGATACCGATTTTCAAGAACAAGGGTGATGTGCAGAACTGTAGCAACTACAGAGGTATAAAGTTGATCAGCCACAGCATGAAGATATGGGAAAGAGTAATAGAAGCTAGGTTAAGAGGAGAGGTGACGATCAGCGAGCAGCAGTATGGTTTCATGCCACGAAAGAGCACCACAGACGTGATGTTTGCTTTGAGAATGTTGATCAAGAAGTATAGAGAAGGCCAGAAGGAGTTATATTGTGTCTTTGTAGATTTAGAGAAAGCTTATGACAGAGTGCCGAGAGAGGAGGTGTGGTATTGTATGAGGAAGTCAGGAGTTGCAGAGAAGTATGTAGGAGTGGTGCAGGATACGTATGAGGGAAGTGTGACAATGGTGAGGTGTGCGGTTGGAATGACAGATGGGTTCAAGGTGGAGGTGGGATTACATCAAGGATCGGCTCTGAGCCCTTTCTTGTTTGCAATGGTGATGGACAGGCTAATGGACGAGATCAGGCAGGAGTCTCCATGGACGATGATGTTCGCGGATGACGTTGTGATCTGTAGCGAGAGTAGGGTGCAGGTTGAGGAGAACCTGGAGAGGTGGAGGTATGCACTGGAGAGAAGAGGAATGAAAGTCAGTAGGAGCAAGACGGAATACATATGCGTGAATGAGAGAGAGGACAGTGGAATGGTCAGGATGCAAGGAGTGGAGGTGACAAAGACATCTGAGTTTAAATACTTGGGGTCAACTGTCCAAAGTAACGGGGAGTGCAGGAGAGAGGTGAAGAAGGGAGTGCAGGCAGGGTGGAGTGGGTGGAGAAGTGTGTCAGGAGTGATTTGCGACAGAAGGGTACCAGCAAGAGTTAAAGGGAAGGTTTACAAGATGGTTGTGAGACCAGCTATGTTATATGGTTTGGAGACAGTGGCACTGACGAAAAGACAGGAGGCGCAGCTGGAGGTGGCAGAGTTGAAGATGCTAAGGTTTTCACTGGGAGTAATGAAGAAGGACAGGATTAGGAAGGAGTATATTAGAGGGACAGCTCAGGTTGGACGGTTTGGGGACAAAGCAAGAGAGGCAAGATTGAGATGGTTTGGACATGTGTGGAGGAGAGATGCTGGGTATATTGGGAGAAGGATGCTGAATATGGAGCTGCCAGGGAAGAGGAGAAGAGGAAGGCCAAAGAGGAGGCTTATGGATGTGGTGAGGGAAGACATGCAGGTGGCTGGTGTGACAGAGGAAGACGCAGAAGACAGGAAGAAATGGAAACGGATGATCTGCTGTGGCGACCCCTAACGGGAGCACCCGAAAGTAGTAGTAGAGATTTAAACAAATGTATAGAGACCAGTTTGTGACCTAACTGGCTTTGGTCTAGTTCTCATTTAAGGCTCACAATCACCTCACACAATGAAAGAGTATGGGTATATTATACATTTCCTGAATCTTTACAGTGCTGTGAGCATTCCGGTTTTTGTGTTTTGTGTCCCTGATATTCCTAGATGCCACAGGGCTGAAAGAAAGTATATAGTTTAGGCGAACATTGCAGAAAGATGTGTGTTATTGACGGGTTGAAGAGCTCAAGTGACCTCTATATTTGTGAGAAATATCCACAACAGGGCTTGAATGAAAGCTAAGAAGGTCCCCTTTAAAATGATACCAAAGACAATATTATAGAACATTGAAACATGTCCTGACCATGAGGCTAAACCAGGCTATACACCAGCGTCTAAAATGCAATTTAGTTTAGCGGGTGGTTAACTTCATGAGCTGATAACTGTGATACAGCTGCCACTCAGGAATGCTTATCATACCAAAATATCATCTACAGACATGGATCCTTTCAAAAATTATGAGTAAGTTTTGCCACCTTGAGTGTACCGAAATATCGTCTGGCCCATGGACTAAAGGGGTTGAAACTCCGCTGGGCAAACGGTCGCTAAAGCGCTGACCAGGAGACCCGCTTTGGCAAAAGGGGACGAGAACTGAACCGGCGGCGTTCACGCCTGCGACACAGTTTACATGGGAGAGAAAGAGTAATGGGTAAGCACGGCAGAGAGGAAGGGCCTGGGTGAGATGAAAAAGCAAGGAATAAAGGGTTTGGGGTGGTGTGGGAGCAGAGCAACCCCTGGGCTACATGTCTTTACATCCCATAAATATCTTTAATTAAGCTAAAGGTGTTATCAGCTCCTCTGAGCGCTATTACAGATTTCTCCGTAATTACCACTGGGTGAATGGGCGAGGTTGAGACTGAGCAAATGAGGGGGAGTGTGTGTGTGTGTGTGTGTGTGTGTGTGTGTGTGTGTGAGAGAGAGGGGGGGCGGTGTGTGTGAGTGAGTGAGGGGGTGGACGGTGTGTGAGAGTAAGTGAGTGAGTGAGAGTGTGGGGGTGGTGTGTGTGAGTGAGTGAGTGAGGGGGTGGACGGTGTGTGTGAGTAAGTGAGTGAGTGAGAGTGTGGGGGTGGTGTGTGTGTGAGTGAGTGAGTGAGGGGGTGGACGGTGTGTGTGAGAGTAAGTGAGTGAGTGAGAGTGTGGGGGTGGTGTGTGTGAGTGAGTGAGTGAGGGGGTGGACGGTGTGTGTGAGTAAGTGAGTGAGTGAGAGTGTGGGGGGTGGTGTGTGTGTGAGTGAGTGAGGGGGGGTGGACGGTGTGTGTGCGCGTGAGTGAGTGAGAGTGTGGGGGTGGTGTGTGTGTGTGAGCGAGTGAGTGAGAGTGTGGGGGGTGATGTGTGCGTGTGAGTGAGTGAGGGGGGGGTGGACGGTGTGTGTGTGTGTGCGCGTGAGTGAGTGAGAGTGTGGGGGTGGTGTGTGTGTGTGAGTGAGTGAGTGAGTGAGTGGGGGGGTGGACGGTGTGTGTGTGTGTGCGCGTGAGTGAGTGAGAGTGAGGTGGGTGGTGTGTGTGTGTGAGTGAGTGAGTGAGTGAGAGTGTGGGGGGTGGTGTGTGCGTGTATGTGAAAGTGTGGGGGGTGGTTTGTGTGTGAGTGAGTGAGGTGGGTGGTGTGTGTGAGTGAGTGAGTGAGAGTGTGGGGGGTGATGTGTGCGTGTGAGTGAGTGAGTGAGTGAGTGGGGGGGTGGACGGTGTGTGTGTGTGTGTGCGCGTGAGTGAGTGAGAGTGAGGTGGGTGGTGTGTGTCTGAGTGAGTGAGTGAGTGAGTGAGAGTGTGGGGGGTGGTGTGTGCGTGTATGTGAGAGTGTGGGGGGTGGTGTGTGCGTGTGTGAGAGTGTGGGGGGTGGTTTGTGTGTGAGTGAGTGAGGTGGGTGGTGTGTGTGAGTGAGTGAGTGAGTGAGAGTGTGGGGGGTGATGTGTGCGTGTGAGTGAGTGAGTGAGTGAGTGAGTGGGGGGGTGGACGGTGTGTGTGTGTGTGTGCGCGTGAGTGAGTGAGAGTGAGGTGGGTGGTGTGTGTCTGAGTGAGTGAGTGAGTGAGTGAGAGTGTGGGGGGTGGTGTGTGCGTGTATGTGAGAGTGTGGGGGGTGGTGTGTGCGTGTGTGAGAGTGTGGGGGGTGGTTTGTGTGTGAGTGAGTGAGGTGGGTGGTGTGTGTGAGTGAGTGAGTGAGTGAGTGAGTGAGTGAGTGAGTGAGTGAGTGAGCGAGCGAGAGAGAGAGGGTGGGCGGTATGTGTGTGTGTGTGTGTGTGTGTACCATGGTGTGGGTGTCTACTGGCGAAGAGGGGAAGAAAAGAAAAGAGAGTGAGGGCACATAATAAAAGTAGAGATGTAGAGAGAAATTACATGGGGGTGGGGGTGGGGGTGGAGTGAAGGGGGAGAGACAGAAATCAGGAGAGCAGGGGAAATGTGACTTCAAAGCAGCCCGTGGCTGGTGACACAGACAGCGGTGCTGATCTCGCTCGCCCTCCCCTATGGGTAAATAATCACCATAAGCCCCGGCTCTGTCTAATGAATCCTCTGCCAATGAGCTAATATCAGTTAACTATGTGCTTCATTATCACCGCCACTGTACCGCGGGAAGCCCGAGGACGGAGAGCAGAGTGCATAGCAGCTAGGAGTGAACGACAAGTGGATGAGGGAAATTGAAATCTGAATGACACTGGAGGAGAGTGGGAAAACGATCAAGGGCGGTGGGAAGTGAAGTGCAGAGGGAGGTGTTAGACATGATGTGAGGGGGGAGGGGGGGGGGAGAAGAAGTGGGATATGAAATAGAGTCTGGCAGCCCTGGGTGAGGGTAAGTGTGAAAGAAATGGCATGTATGTGGGGGGAAAAAAAGGACCTGACAGTTGCGCAGAGACCCCCCATCTATAGGGTTTTGCGGTCTTTATTGACAGCACACATTATGGTTTGTTTGGACCCTGGAGGGGTCAAACTAATTACAGGACGAATGCAGATATACATACCAATGCAAAGTCCAGCTGCGATTCGCACCCAGTGAGCCCTGTTGACTAGGAAGGTGTTTGCACCAGCTCAGTCTCAGTTCCTGAAATAAAGGGAGCTGAGGGAGGTGCATGGAGGGGGGGGGGGCTCCTACGTCACGTCTATTGGAAGAAATGCGGAAGTGAAAAAAAATTATTCTAATTGTCCATTGTCTTGCAGCCTGACTCCGAGGCCTGGATTCAGGTGGAGAAACGCCATTGCCAGCCCTCTGGCAAGGCTAAGGTTTGTGTGTGTGTGTGTGTGTGTGTGTGTGTGTGTGTGTGTGTGTGTGTGTGTGTGTGTGTGTGTGTGTGTGTGTGTGTGTGTGTGTGTGTCGGCCCTGTGATGGTCTGGCGGCCTGTCCAGGGTGTCTCCCCACCTGCGGCCCAGTGACCGCTGGGATAGGCTCCAGCATCCCCGCGGCCCTGAGAGCAGGATAAGCGGTTCGGATAATGGAAGGATGGGTGTCCATTCTCTTTACTGACACAAACGAAAGGTTCTCTGCCCTTTGACCTTCATCGATATCTTCAAATCCAGACCTCGGAAATCCAGTCCGAGGATGGTTGGAAGGGTTGATCCTAAAGGAGGAGGAAATTGGGAAGCGGATTTGAACAGAAGCAATAGTGTGGAACATGGGAGTTATGAAGATGTAATTACATTGGCTGTAAAACAATTGGGTATAGGGATTAGACCTAAACCAGACGAATGCTTTAGTTAGGCTACGCGCTGCCTCGGTGGAAGCGAGGGCATAATGGATTGCAGCTACACAGTGCAACGAGTTCTCATCACCAGAGGGCCAAAAAAGAATCTGCAAATAGTCACATTAGGGATTTCTCAAATGTTCAATTTCGCCGCCTGCTGCTCGGTTTTTTATTTATTTATTTATTTATCGTGACGCTTATTAATGGTTGCTTATCGACCGTGACGTTACGTCTGCAGGAGTTGGAAGTTGAATGAACCTTCGTCGTCCATTTTGTGCTGACGTACGAACGGCAGGGGGCGGTAGAATCATCTATTTCTGCGTACGATTCGGTCTGATTTATCAAAGGTTCTATTGACCGGAGGAAGAAAAGAAGAAGAAGAAAGAAATGCTTTTCTCATTAAGTTTTGAGCCCCGTTTCCCATCGCAAATCAAACGTTGCAACGACGTGGGGAAATATCAGCGAATATAAGCGTAGCAATTTAGTCAGAAGCCCTCGACGTGTGCTCGATCAAGAACTGATACGCGCTGTAACAATGTTGCAAAGGGCACCAATACGAATGTCTCCCAGAGACGATAACAGTTTATCGCCCCCCCCCTCCCCGCCCCAATCATAACAGTAATAAAAATGTACTACGTTTCATCGGGCAAATATATTGCATTGCTCGGGGCGAGTGGTGTTTGCTTCTGGGGTTTCGGTTTTGCAACAAGTTTTGGGAGCAAAATCCCCCCCCTCTCCCCCTTGGCCTGCGGCCTAATTGATTTTAAGAGGAGGATGACGCGGCCGCGTTCGGTGACATCACGCAGTCGCTTCCAGTCGCCGCGATAGAAGAGCGCCGGTGACGTCCAGTGTAGAAGTAGTTGGCGGAGCGCGCACAGAAGCCGCGCTCTACGACGTTATAAAGCGCCTCTCGTTGGGGGGAGATTTCCTTTTTTTTTTGTGTTGTTGTTGTTGAACCTGCTACGACTCATCCGCGATAACCTTGGACGTATTTTCGCCATACAGCCTCTCTAGTTATATATTTTTAGAGACTCGGGTCGCTTGAGACAAGAATCTTCCCCGGACACCTGATTTGTGCGGAAGAAGAAGAAGAAGAAGAAGAAGAAGACGCCTTTTATAAGTTCAGTCGCGAAGAAGAAGTTATTTCCGCACGCAGGTGTTCTCTCGCTCGTTTAATTTAAGGTTTTATTTCGGAGGGGGGGAGGCAGATTTTCTTACGAAGCGGAAAGACTACGTACCCGCGGGGTTTTTTTTTTCTTCTTCTCTCTTTTTTTTTTGCGTGTCCGAAAGGAGCACGTACAGTTTCACCATGGCGAGACGCGACGGTCGAAATTGGTGTTCCTGCTCGAAAATGACCGCACTGCTCAGCTTGGTCGCGTTGATGTTCGCCCACGGTAAGAAATTGTTTTGCGTTTAAAAATATGAAATGAAAAAAAATAAATAGATGTAAGATGTGTATGTTTTCGGTTTTAATTTCCCATCTCGCATTTGGTCCACCTGTCAGCAAGCGCTGTGGCAAGTTTTAGAGAATTGGCCCAGGTGATCTCACGCAAACGGGAAACTTAAGACCTTTGCAGATATTCTGCGTCGAGGCAACGCGTCCACATTGATCATATGTAGCTGAAGAGTGGCCGAGTTGAATGAAGGTGTCGGTCACTCTCGCCTCTGTTGAGCCTGGTTTCGGTGACTCGCCATGTTGAGTTTCACTAAGGTGTGGCAAGGTGTGTGTGTGTGTGTGTGTGTGTGTGTGTGTGTGTGTGTGTTTCTCATGTGACTTGTAAAAATACCTCGCAGCTGAGAGACGATGTTTATAGCTGACTCATTGCTATGACCTGTCCTTGGTCATCTTTCCTTGGAGTCCCAATTCTTGCTCTGGACTCCCTAGCGACCTCCGCTCCTTTATTTCTTCTTCCCTCCTCTTGTGTGTTCACGGTAACGCGGATGGTGGCGCTGCTCTTAATGTCACGTATCTGCCCCGGTGAATTAAAAGGGGTCAAAACTTTCATCAGTGATTGCAGAGGTGAAAAATGACAGCGTGCATTGGCTGAGTTACTCGATGTACTAACTCAATTATTTTACTTTTTTGGGGGGGGCGGGGGGGGTGTTACTCACTCAGTGGTGATATTATGAACCAGACCTACTACGCAAAACCGACAGGAGAACCGCCCTATAAGCAAAGTAATATGAGGATCTTGATCCTGTCATACTGCTAAATTATTTAGATGGTTTCGGACCAGTTTGGGCTCAGCTGTACATGTTTCTCTCACCTGTGTGGTATGTACTCCATCATCATTATCATCATCTTCATCATCATCATCATTTTTTCTCTCACCTGTGCAGTATGTACTCCATCATCATCATCATCATCATGTTTCTCTCTCACCTGTGTGGCATGTACTACTAGTACCTCACAGTGGGTGTAGCCATTCCTGAAATGGCGTATAATCATTAACATATGAATGCCTGTAGCTCCAACCAGTTCAGCATTCTTTCTTGTTGCCGTGCTGGGTCTATTTGTTTTTGTTCAGTAATTAGGGCAAGTATGTAGGGCTAGGCTAGCTAACTTTCAGGCATACTAACAGTATGGGTTGTTCAGCACTGTGCAGTATGTGCTTGCTGGTAGTGTTGTTGTTCATGTATGCATTTGCTCTCTCTTGACTTATTCATGCAGTGGACCTTTTGCGTCCAAATCCATTTTCCAGTACATCAAGTGTACTTAGGGGAGGGAGAGAGAAAAAAAAGTGGGGGAAACAAAACAAAAGGTTTTGCATATTTATGAAGTAGGGATTGACTGGTTTTTCCAGTTCCAGTGCAAATGTGGCTCATATTTTTCCCTCACTTAAAGCCATTTTTCAAAGTGAGCCTTTGCCCTACAGTTGTGTGGATCCAAGTTGTACGCAGTTTAATTTAGCCGAGGCCGTGCAAGTTGTAGCTTTTCTGGGATTTAACGCAAAGTAAACTTTTGACTCCTGGTTTGCATCTTCTGTTGAGTGTCTCAGTGTTGAAAGCAACCAGGGGAAAGAAGCTGAGCAGTTTTAACTTGACGTGGCTCAGTGTTATGTCAAATATCAAATTTCGGTACCAAGTTTGGTGGATTAGATTTAATGAAGATAGGCTTCTGTAGTCCTGCTAAATAAACGTCGAGCAGGAGGTCTCATTCAAGATCAGAGTTACACTGTAATACCCCTCCCAATTAAAGTTGTGGGGGCCCAACATGTAGGTCAGGAAGGCTTGAGCCGTTACCATGGAGATGTTTTTGTTTTTTTATTGAAAGAGAGACGGGTCGACTGGGAGGGGGGCGGCTAGGGCCTTGCGGCTGAGGCCTTGGCTGAGTAAGCTTTATGCGTGCAGGGGGTGGCTGGCTGAGAGACTGGTGGGAAAGAGGGGTCAGGGCCTGGGGGAATGAAACTCCTTTGTTTTCCACTCACACAGGAAAACGGTGCTTATTTTCTCCACCCTGGCGCTGCATCCAGAAAAGCTATTTGAGATGCTCTTGATGGCTCCTCTCAGTCGCGAGGGAACAGGTGGCTTTTCGGGCGCTTGATGCTGCGCTAGCCGGGTTGTGGTCAAGTCAAAGGCTGGATTGGAAGCAAGCGATTCAGACAGGAGCCCCACCCCCACAACTTGAAACCCCGCTTTCCCGCCAGGCCACCCCACGCCACCCCACCCTCCTGCCCAGTACATACAGGGGGCCTTGTTCCCTGCTCTTTTATTTTCTGTTATCTTCCAGGCTGTCCTGTCCAGTGCTTTTGTTTGAGCGACATTAGTCATTGGTTTATTCAGATACCCTCCCTGCCCCTTCCCCCAGCCTTCCTTTGGGCTCAAGGCCACAGTATTTATACTTGTCCGACAGGGAGATGAAACAGAAAAGGGAGAAAATGGCACAATGTAGGTGTGACCTGTCTGCACGGATCAGGTTTTTCTTCAGAATTTTTTTGTTTTTTGTTTTTTCTCAGCTGTGTTGGTTGGGATCCATGAGATATTCAGCCAGCCGTGCTGCTGCATAGGGCTGGACAGTAACTCGGTATAATTTGTTATAATCTGGTTGAAATTCAGACGTTTTAATCAGTCAGATTCTTAAATATGGTGTTTTTTTCCATGTCGTGTTTTAGTTATATGTATTGATATCGTGTGAAATTCCCCGTGGTCATTGTGTTGCTTTCAATATCGCCCAGCGCTAATGATGCATTTAGGGCCACTTGATCTGAAAACACAGATTTGCAAATACATGGGGTGTAAAGATGTTTCAAATACAATCAACACGAACACACAATATCTGGGTGATGTTCCGCAGCTGTATGAGGAATGTGTTGACATGAAATCAGTGCTAAGTTGAGGTGTAATTTGGCTGTGGCCAGTGGGAATAGGTGATTCTACTGGTTCCGTGATCTTAAAGGGTAATTCCGGTATTTTTAAACCTGGGCCCTATTTTCCCACCATTTGGGGTCTGAATGACTAAAATTTTGGAATTGGTCCAGTATTGAGTGAGAAAGCTTCAACCGGCAGCCGCAGAATGGACTGTGATGTAATCCTTGGGGGCAATTGCACCCGTCAAAGTACGCCCACTAAAAGTGTTTGTTTTTGCCACTGACAGGCTCAGATTGTTATCACAAGTGTCTGACATTATGGAAAGAATCCCTACAGAGATGGACCTTTTTTCCTTAAGTTTAATTTCTTCTGGTCTCTGTTGTAACATCCTTTTTATTGCTGTTGCTACTTGTGCAAGGGGGCATGGTTTCGGATGGTTACAGTCACGCCGAATAACAACTTGTGGCAAGGATGAGGAAAGAGAGAGAGAGAGCAGGGCAACAAGCAGAGGAGGGTCAACCAGCTTCTGGTGTGTAATGACTGCGATTGGAACAGGCATATGAATGCATGTGAAACTGACGTTTGCCGATCACATATGAAAGCAGCAACTACTGCCAGCCAAAGAAGCTGGTTGACCCTCCTCTGCCTGTTGCCCCCCCCCTCGTTATTTCTTTGTTCTCGCTACAAGTTCTAGGAGCTCTCCATCCATATACTCTGGCTCAAATAAATGGGGGCGGCCATCAAATTCAAATGCCTCACCACACTGTCGACATCAGCTGAATATTCAGCCATGACTTTGGAAATAAATTATTGCTAGCAGTTCCTCTATGTCACAAGCTATGCCACGTCAACTGAATGGTCAGCTCTGATCATATTCTGATCACACGCACAAATAGTAACAGCAGGGTACCCGGGTAGCGTGGCAGTCTATTCCACTATTCCGTTGCCTACCAACACGGGGATCTCTGGCTCGAATCCCCGTGTTGCCTCCGGCTTGGTCGGGCGTCCCTACAGACACAATTGGCCATGTCTGCAGGTGGGAAGCCGGATATGGGTATGTGTCCTGGTTGCCCTCCTCTGGTCGGTCGGGGGGAGGGGGGACTGGGGGGAATGGCGTGATCCTCCTATGTGCTACATCCCCCTGGTGAAACTCATCACTGTCAGGTGAAAAGAAGCGGCTGGTGACTCTACAAGTATTGGAGGAGGCACATGGTAGTCTGCAGCCATCCCCGGATTGGCAGAGGTGGTGGAGCAGCGACCGGGACGGCTCGGAAAAGTGGTGTAATGGGACTGGTACAATTGGGGAGAAAAAAGGGGGGGGGGGCTAAATAGTAACAGTAGTAAAAGGGATGTTACAACACAGACTGGAAGAAAAGAAATGTAAGGAAAAAGGTCTTATCTCTGTAGGAATTCTTTCCATAATGTCAGACACTTATAATAACAATCTGAGCCTGTCGGTGGCAAAAACAAGTACTTTTATGCCCTTTTTCCACTATGTGGTACTGGCTCAACTCGACTCGACTTTTTCGTTTTCCATTACTGGAAAGTACCGGCATTTTCGTAACTGTTACCACTTTTCTGGTACCACCTTTGTAGAGGTTCCAAAAAAAACTGGAGCGGGTACCAAAATCAATGCAGGCCAGCTACACTGAGGGGGTACTGTTACGGCAATGGGAAACAACACTCTGCGAGTCGAGTCGAGTTGAGCTGGTACCATGTAGTGGAAAAGGGGCATTAGTAGACATACTTTGACGGGCGCAATTGCCCCCAAGGATTACATCGCAGCCCATTTTGTGGCTTCCGGCTGAAGCTTTCTCACTCGAAACTTGACCAATTCCAAAAGTTTTTTTTTTTGCCCCTATTAGTCGTGTAGACCGCAAACGATGGGAAATTAGGGCCCAGGTTTAAAAATACCGGAATTACCCTTTAACCGCTAGCTTCAAAGTGCAGAGGTAATGTGAACAATCTAATCTTGCCAAGCCTTGAAGCATTCATCATGACTAGCAGAGGAGAAACATTACACTCATTTCTATTAACAGAAGACCGGAGCTGATGGATTATGTTAGGACAGAGAGGTCTATTCATTTAATAAAAGAAGAATAAAACTCCTCTGTGTGTCATTAATCTTATAATCACCGAATGAGATGTATTGGCTCAGAGTGTGTCTGTGTGTGTGTGTGTGTGTGTGTGTGTGTGTGTGTTTTATTTCTTTATTTTATTTTGGCTTATTAATAGCTGTCGACATCCTGTCATTATGTAAATGAGCTGTCTTAGCCCCTTTGCGCCCGCTCTGTAATTGTCAGAAGGATCATGAAAAGGTCGGGTGTGTGCGCGTTTGTGTGAGTGTATCGTTCACTTCCTGGGTTTGCCTTGATTCATCGTTGGCCTTGACATGTACTGACACACACACACACACACACACACACATATTTTGGTACTCTAACTTGTGCATGTACACATCCTCTTACTAAGGAGCCAGCCTTTTTAAAGGATGGATCAATAGCCAACCTTTAATCACCAGTAAGCATCAGTTGATTCCGACGGAAAAATAGATTTGAATTTATGGCCTAACGAAGACGTGAGAGTGATACCAAGTGAGCATGTTTGTGTCTACCTGGGTGCAACGTGATGCCTGTGGCCCAGTCAACACCGAATACAGGGATAGCTAGATGACCAATGTCTTGATTTTTAAGTCTTAAAACAAATAATACTGTAAATGAGTTGTTGCATTGTTTTTTTTTTTTACCTATAATTTCACTAGGTAAACCAGGGTTCCCACGCCTCATGGAAAACCTGGAAATTTTGGACTCGTTTGCCAGTCATGGAAAACACCTGGAAATTTCAAAAACTTATAAAATGTCCTGGAAATAGTCATGAGATCCTGGAAAATTATAAAATTATACAGTTATAAAGCTGTGATGTTATAAAGTTCATCTGAGGTTACATTTTCAGATGTTTTCCTGCGCTCACAGCTGCAGCGCCACATGTGTTTGGAAGGCAAAACGGGTATTAAACACACAAAACAAGGCTTTGATTAAGCCGGTGTTTATACGACATCAACACATTTTGTGCGTTGTTAGCCTGTTGTTAGCATGTTCATGGCTTTACATGTACAACATCACTCTTAGGTGACCTGTGAACAACAGCAAATATATATAAGTCACTGAATATGTCCCTGAAAAATCCTGGAAAATGATTTCCTTGACAGAGTGGGAACCCTGGGTAAATCATGTAGAAGCAAGTGTTGAAGCCTACTGAAAGTATTAGTGGCTGTGTAGAGATGGGGTACCTCTTATCAAGTGATTAAAAAAAACAAAACAAACAGATTTGAACATCATTTCGGCTATGAACGGTTTGTTTTTGAAAATATTTTGCCGGTGTGCTGCATTGATCTAGATACTTCCGATCCCTCTGCATTTAAAAAAAAAAAAAAAATCTTGATAAGTGGAGATCAATATTTTTATCTCTTTTGGTAGATCTTTCATTAAGAGTGGACAGGGACACAAAGAACATGTCAGGGCTGTTCGTTGATTTGGCAAATATTATTAGGCAGGACAGGATGGATCTGGAGAGGGGTCAATGAGCACCAGTCGCTGCTTCTTATTGCATTTTAAGTGCTGCCATTGGACTGCAAAGACAACTGAACACATACAGAAACGCACACACACACACACACACAGCTGGTGATGAATGAAGGCTGTAACCTCAGGCTTCGCTGTAAGTTGGATGACATTCCAATAACAGGGAGGAGCCGCCACAGAGCTTGTGTGTGTGTGTGTGTGTGTGCGTGTGCGCGCGCTAGTTAATGTTTCCTCCAGGAAGTGGTGTGTGTCATCCTCATTACCAACCCTGCTGTCTCGCGCAGACATCAGATCTCAGGACATTCTTTCCCCCCCCCCCCCCCCCTTATCTCTCCCTGCTCATTTTACTGACAGTCTTTTAAAGTATGCTCTTCCTGCCGTTGTGAGTGATGATAGCGGCTTTCCCGCAGTGATGGAACCAAAACAGACGGCTCTGCAGCGGCTTGCTTCTCTCGTCAAACTTGCCTTTCCCGCCCTCCTCTTTGCATGGTACAATGCTGAATGGATGGCAACCTACGGTGAGGTCACACTGAGAACACCCCACAGGGTTACTTGTGTTGTGCTCAAACGGTTGCCACATTGCTGGAGCCAGTCCCATTTAATTCTCTCTCTCTCACACACACACACACACTTGGAAGAAATGCCAAACGTTGTTAAGATGAATAGATCAGCTGAGGGGGTTCCAAAAGCACAGCCACGCAGAGGTCGATGAACGTTTAGGGCAGACGTCTGGGTATAAATTGCCATCTAGAGTCGATATACATGCACACACACATACACGAGCGTATGCACACACACACATCCGTGTTCCTTAATGGCAAGAGGAACATTTCACAACGCGCTCCACGCTCCTGCACATTTGTAGATGGTGGAGAATTGTACGTGGGGCAGCCTGTCATTCTTGTACGGGCGAAAACGCCATAAGGTCTGTGGTAAGACATTTGAGTCACTTATAATCACGGACGCACTCCCACATCATTAGTATGACACCTTCTACTCTAATTGCATAGCCCTAAATCCGAACCCACTTGTGTGTAACAAACCCCAGATGGGATTTAAGGGGGGGGGGGTTGCATTAGAACGCGGGTCCGTAGGTCAAACCCATTTCCACCTCAGGCGTTATGCAGAGTGACTGAGAGCATCGGTTGAGGACCCATTGAAAAGCAGCCAAAGCCTTTCGAAATGAAATCCTCTCAATTGTCTGGGCTTGGAAGATGGGGTTCTCCGTGATCCCCAGTTGTGGTGTAACGGAAGCGCCGCGACGGGAGGAGTCGGAGCAGATACGGAGTGGGTTTGGGGGGTTTAAAGAATGACATCATTTTCAAATTCCTCACCGCAGCAACTTGGCAGAGGGTTTAAAGGAGGATTTAGCAAATGGCGTGAGGGAGCGATCCAAATAGGCCAGAACTCAACAGCTCATTTGTAATTAAACGGAAAACTCCCTCGTAAGTTTCCCTCCCTCGCTCCGACATCAATGAGACGCATAATTTTCAACGGTTTCAGAGCATTTCTTTGTGGACGGTAACGGTCCGATGACATTACCTGACCTGTATCCTCTCTGATGTCCTCCTCCTCTTTCCTGTCTTTCTCTCTCTTATTATTTCTGAAAATCCTCCCTGTTGTGTGCTCAGCATATCTCTATGGTACTAAGTAAGCATGGAGGCCCTTGACAGTGTCCTCGGTGTGGGTATCCTCAGCACACACACACACACACACACACAGCAGCTCATTAGCAGTCACCTTAATGTGTCTAAATGTAGTCTGTAAGGTGTAAGGGCAATGGTTTGCGTTATTGATCCTGTATCGACTGGTGGATAATGCAGTGCCCTTATGTGTTATTGAAAACATTTAGGGCCCGCTCTGTCAGCCTGACAGCACCGTGAAACATTGCCCCCCCCCCCCTCCAGTTTGTAAAATGTCAGGGCAGTTTGACTGTTATCACCATTACTGCTCCTGTCCTCAGACAAGGAATGATGCTGCAGGTAACACATGTGTTGCCCGCAGCATCATTCCTTGTCTTGTCCACTTTCCTCTCCCATGCGCCAACCTATGCTTAAAGTGGACGTGTAAAAGTGCACGTGCAGAAACACATGCATGCATTCGCCGCATCTTAGTCACATCTGACAAGGTCACATCAAATTCACACTTATCAGAGGCAGTGGACAGGCTGGCCAGGGGAGGAAATTGAATTTGGTGTGACAGAGCCCTGTCAGGTCTCTGGGAGCTGAATGGTCACGCTCCCTAAAATCCTCTACACACCCAAGTGCTTTCAATTCATTAAATTAGTCGACTTTTCTTTATGTCTGTTGGAGAAGCAGCCAAGGGACAAGTCAGAATTGCAAGCTGTATTGTATTTGATAAAAGAAGACGACGACATGGTGTTAGGAGGTCTGATTTCTGAAATGTGGGACGCTAATGACGGATGCGCTGCACAGATTCTTCACCATTGAGGTTATTGTTGGAAATATTAGGAAAAAATCCCCCCACCCCCAAAAATTGTCTGCTCTTCCTCAGTATCTTATTTTTTTTTTCTTTTGTAGTAGTACAGTAAGAGAGTAAGCCAGTAAGAAGAACATAACTTAAGATCTTTTATCCTTTTTAGGGACTGTCGGCGACAGGCAGGGGCGCAAGGCCATGAATATGGGGTTGGCACCCTGTGCTTTACCTGTGCTCCCATCCGTAGGGTTAGCGGTTGTGTCAGGAAGGGCATCCGATTTCAGACTTTGCCAAATCATTATGCGGATTGACAAGACCATGCCGGATCGGTCAAGGCCTTGGGTTAACAAGGACCGCCATTGGTGCTGTGCCCTCACAGGGTACCGATGGAAACTATAAAATCCGCTGTGGCGACCCCTGAGAAACGAGGAACAAGCCAAAAGAAGAAGAGTATAATAAGAGCGTCCGGGTAGCATAGCGGCCTGTTCTGTTGCGTACCAACACAGGGATCGCCGGTTTGAAGCCCTGTTACCTCCGCCTTGGTCAGGCACAATTGGCCGTGTCTGCGGGTGGGAAGCCGGATGTGGGTATGTGTCCTGGTCGCTGCACTAGCGCCGCCTCTGCTCGGTCGGGGCACCTGTTCGGGGGGGAGGGGGAACGGGGGGGAATAGCGTGATCCTCCCACGCACTACGTCCCTCCGGTGAAATTCCTCACTGTCAGGTGAAAAGAAGCGGCTGGCGACTCCACATGTATCGGAGGAGGCATGTTGTAGTCTGCAGCCCTTCCCCGGATTGGCAGAGGGGGTGGCACAGCGACCGGGACGGCTCGGAAAATAGGGGTAATTGGCCAAGTACAGCTGGGAGAAAAGGGGAGGGGGAAGTAGTACAGTAAAGAGCAGGAGAAGCGCGAGCAGAAAGCTGAATGGGATTCCACCCCAGGCTACTCGCAGAGAATAGGCCTGGCTAGGAAAATATTATCACGATAATCAAAGGGAATTTTACACTGTCAATATCCTGATATCTGCTTAAATATGCAAAACTCCCATCTTTAAGAATCCAACAGAGGTTCAGCACACTCAACTGTTTTATAAGGTCAAATATACCAAACCAAAACTAGTTTTCAGTTTGCACTCCCTCAAATATTTCAGACCTCATTTTGAGGGGAATTTTTAGGTAGCTTCTCGCTGTCATTCATTCGCCGCCCCCTGCGTCACGATAGGCTACTATCTGGATTCTGTCCCAATACGATACTGTTGAGAGCCGATTAACGGTAATATTGACTTATCGCCCGTCATGTGACGATCTCTAAGCAGAACCTGCACTGTTTTAAAATTCAGGCCTCTAATGCCAATACACCACTGATATTGGCACGGTTAACCCCCCTGTGTCTGTGTGAAAGTTTACTGCAAAACAAACGTTATTCCCCACGTAGACAGCTGAGCTGTGAAATGCCAACGCCGTTTCTGGCTGGCTGGCGCCGTGATAAGGGGATGTGGAGGCAGCAGGTTTGTCCTGTTAACAACTCTACTTGTGTTTTGTCAACACGGCGTGCCAAGTGTTTGTTTGGCGTGGCTCTTCAGGGGTCTCAAGTCTCCCCAGCGCGGGAAGCCGTCGGTCTCGTTCGCTCGCTGAGCGGATTTGTCCGGTCCTCTGATAAATCCCACCACCGCTGTCCTCTGTCGCCCTCCATTTCTTTCTGCAATTGTCTTTCCCTCTGTTTTTTGTTTTTTTGCTGCCATCGTTCAACCTTCTATGGCACGTATGCGCTGTCTGGCTGGCTGTCTGTCTTTGTTTACTTCCTACCCTAATGCTACGACTTCCTCCACTGTAATTTGGTCTGTATAATTGATCCATCTGCTCAGTAAGCCACCGTCTCTTACCGTATCTCTCTCGCTGTCCTCCTCCATTCTCTCTCTCTCTCTCGCTTCCCTCTCTGTTCCTCTCCTCTTTTCTCAGTCAGTAATCCTTTGCTTCTCTCTAATTGGAATGGCTGTGCCCCCCCCCCCCCATTAGGCCTGTGCGATTGGATGAATATATCGGCAATCGGTGATTGGCTGAGTACAATTGGCGGTTGTTGTTTTTTTTTTGGGAGGGGGGGCGATTTTTGTGCTTTTATTTTGCTAATTTATTTATTTACCCCCCCCCCCTTTTCTCCCCAATTGTATCCGGCCAATTACCCCACTCTTCCGAGCCATCCCGGTCGCTGCTACACCCCCCTCTGCCGACTCGGGGAGGGCTGCAGACTACCACATGCTTCCTCCAGTCAATACATGAGGAGTCGCCAGCCGCTTCTTTTCTCCCGACGGTGAGGAGTTTCGCCGGGGGGGGACATAGCGCATGGAAGATCACGCTATTCCCTGACCGACCAGAGGAGGCGGTAGTGCAGCGACCAGGACACACACCCACATCCGGCTTCCCACCCGCAGACACGGCCAGTTGTGTCTGTAGGGATGCCTGACCAAGCTGGAGGCAACACGAGGATTCGAACCAGCGGATCCCCGTGTTGGCAGGCAACGGAATAGACCGCCACGCCACCCGGACGCCCTATTTTGCTAATTTAATAGTCTGCCTCCTTTGAGAACTCAGCCGGATAAATAATTAACCTGTAGAGTACAACTCACAGCGTGCACCAATGGGGACTGGCAGCCGGGAGTTGGGCCATATGCACGTTCCCGTTGCACTGATTTACGGCGAGTCTCTCACAAAAGGGGGCAGCGACTAAACGACAATTAAGCCGTTTTTAGTGGTTACTGTCTGATCGATGGGTGCTGAAAAGCCAACGTCGGTTCATAAATCTTATTTGAGAACTAGGTCCAAAAGCTGTGCGTGCGGCTGTGCGCCCGGATCATTTAGTACCGTAGTTATGGTATCCCCATCTGTTTGTTCATTTGGAGGCTGCAAGTCGAGGCGTCCTTCATCTTGACGCCATCGGACTTTTTTTTTTTTTTTTTTTCTTCCAAATCGTGTCAGACAGCTAGCTTGTTCAGCCTGTCTTTACAGCTTATTGCTTAGCGAAAGAACTCAAGGTGATTTATTTTAATAGCAGAAGAGTAGCCTATAGGCTGTGATGTCGCAGTAAAATTAGATTTTCACATTAATGCTCGTGCAAATTGGTGGTGTTAGAATCTGTTGCCGGCACTAATCGTTTGCAAAGACGGCAAATTACTTCATTTAGGTCCTTCGGCTTGCCGGTTGCGTCCGGTTTAAAACCAAAATAATCCCAAATAGGGGATTTTGTATTCTTTTTTTTTTTTTCCTGCAAGAAGCTCTTCCATGATTGCGTTCGCTGAAAATGACCGGGTGCGCAGGGTGGTGTGGGGGAGGGAGGGAGGGGGGGGGGCGAATATATCGGAAATCGTCGATTGTTGGGCTGACGGTGGTCGGTATCGCCCAATCCCCTACCCCCTATATCCTCCTACTGTGCTTTTTTTCCGCTCTCGCTCTCTCTCTCTCTCTGTGTCTCAGAGAAAACAATGAAACGACTCCCCCCCCTCCCCCCCCGCACACACACCAACTTGTTTCCTGTTGTCGGAACTGTGCAGGATGGTGGCACAACTCTTCAGGATTGTGTACCAGATGTTCATCGATAATCGGTCATACAATTGACACGAGCACAGATACAAACAAGCATGGTGTGATCTCCGACAGAGGCACAAACGACACACCCGCGGTCTCTCTCTCTCTCTCTCTCTCTCACCCGTTCAATTCCCCGCTTGTCCCTTCCTCCCGTGTCAACCCGAGTTTTAACTTTTAGCCTATCCAAACTGCCCGAGCCACTTGTTCTCTTCCACCCTCATTTGCCCTCGCTGTCTCTTCTACCTTTTTCCTCATTTCTTTGGTAACGGCTCCCATCCCGCTAGCCCCGCAAACATTTGTATTGCAGGTATCCGTATCGCTCTGCCTCTTTTGATTTAAAAGGAGACTTTTCTTCTTCTCTCTCTCTGCATTTTTTTCCCTCCACGTCTCTCATGCTCTCTTTTTCTCCACACGCAGTTCTCTCTCTCTCTCTCTCTCTCTCTCTCTCTCTCTCTCTCTCTCTCTCTCTCTCTCTCTCTCTCCTAATGGCCTGCCACAGCTCCTCCCACTTCACCCTGGTGGGCATTTTTTGAAGGTTAAGTTGCAGTGACAGGGCAACACCCCCCCCCACCCCCTGTTAAACACACACACACGTGTGTGTATGTGTGTATATATATCTATATATATATACACAAACACACACACGTGTGTGTATGTGTGTATATATATCTATATATATATACACAAACACACACGCATATATAGCAGGGGGGGGGGGTTTCCGGAACCCATCGGTGGTGTTGATAAAAGTGCTCAACAAATTAGGAGCACTATCTCTGCTCCTTATCCTGTTGAGCATTTTTAAAGCCACCGTGGACCCCGTGAATTTTGGATATATACATATACACATCCTAATCCTCTCGCCTCCTCTCCTCCGCCTCACCCAGGCTGCAGAATAACACTTATGCACCGCCCTTAAACCACCTTTTTGCACGCGAAACACATATCCAGGTATACGCACACATCAAATTCAAATCCTGCACTTTACAGGAACCTCTGGCGGATTCGGAGGTTGACTCACCGATTTGTACAGAGCCGAGAACGAGCGGTATTGAGTGGGGGAGGGAGGAAAAGGCAACGGACGCAGGGTTTTCTTTTCATTATTTTGTCCTCAAGGCTACCGGTCTTGCATAATATGGATAAGGCAATCACTGTTCTGTCCACTTTTTATTGCTTCTTTTCGCTTGCAGCATTTATACTCGTCCCTTCCCGGCAGACAAGGTCATTGCCATTCTCTGACATGCCTAACAGGAAGTCTTGAATGAAAAAGTAAACCGTGACATTTGACGAGCACATCTCCCAAACATTATCGATGTGTTTCTGAGTGACAGTTAAACCTTTTGCTGGGCGTCCGGATGGCGTGGCGGTCTATTCCGTTGCCTACCAACACGGGGTTCACCGGTTCGAACCTCCGCGTTACCTCTGGCTTGGTCGGGCGTCCCTACAGACACAATTGGCCACGTCTACGGGTGGGAAGTCGGATGTGGGTATGTGCCCTGGTCGGTCGGAGCACCTGTTAGGGGGAACTGGGGGGAATAGCGTGATCCTCCCACGCACTACATCCCCCCCTGGCGAAACTCCTTGCTGTCAGGTGAAAAGAAGCGACTGGTGACTCCACATGTATCGGAGGAGACGTGGTAGTCTGCAGCCCTCCCTGGATCACCAGAGGGGATGGAGCAGCGACTGGGACGGCTCGGAAGAGTGGGGTAATTGGCTGGATACAATTGGGGAGAAAATGGCGGGGGAGGGGGTGTTATGGACCCTATGCTATGTTTTATATTGCGAGCTGGTATGTTGGTAGTGCAAGGGTCAGTATATCGGTGGTGCAAGCTGACATTACTTGTCCCTTTTACAGGGAAGTCAGACCAGAGGTGGTGGACTGACACTGCATTCACTTTAAATCGCAGGTTTCCATCTGCTACCCCAGAGCATGATGGGATACCTAGTGGCATGACAAGAAAAAAAGTTGAAATCGGTGAATTTTAACCCCGCCACGCGGGAAATTAACGTAGCGGCAACCAATCAGATTTCAAAGAAAGGTCCGGTGTGAGAATTGTTTCCTTGACGATATAAATTTGCCGTTTTCCCCGACTACTTGAAGGCGAAGCTGAAATTCTGTCGGGCTTCCCGAGATGTATGACTTCAGCTCTACCTATGTACACCGAGACTAAAGAAATCTGGAGGAGGAGGAGGAGGCAACATTCAAAAGCAGCGACTTGGACGACGGCGGTTTTGTTCAGTCCCAAACGGGTAGTGGAGCCGGCTGCTGAGCCGAAGAAGGATCCACTCGACGTTAAAGCAACAGAAAAACTCTTGTCATCCGGGCCTCTCCCGATCCTCCCCCTCATCTGACACCAAACCCTGCCCGCCCCGTCCACCCAATCCAGGTAAACTGAGGGGGGAGGCCGTCGAAAAGACTGTCCATTGTTTCCCACCTTCTCTCTTCTCTCTCTCTCTCTCTCTCTCTCTCTCTCTCTCTCTCTCTCTCTCTCTCTCTGTCTCTGCCCACTACACCACGCCGCACCTGTATGGCTGGACAGAGCTGTCTTTCAACAGCCCCCCCCCCCCCCCCACCACCACCTACACCCTGGAGAATAAGTACCCTCCGTGAGAAGAGCTGATTGGGTGGTGTTCCTCTGAGATAGACACTGATTGATGGTCTTACTCCCGGTAGTTTGGGCGGAACAGTGTGTTTCTGTGATGGCTGGCAGAGACGGGGGGGGGGGGCTTTTTACTTATTTTTTTTTAGACGGGTCGCCTCGGTGTACGTTGCTCATTGACTCCGGATGCGTTTGTATGCATGCGTGTGCATGTTTGGCTTTGCAGGGTGTTTACAGTGTGCCTCTCGGCTGCTCCTTCTCTGCATGTAGGCTATGTTTAGTCTGTGTTCGTCTCAAAATACATGCTCGTTAATTGGCATGCTACTTTGGCGCGCTGTCATGGCCTCTTTGCAAAGAGCTCGCTTGCAGTAAATTAAGGCGAGGGCGAGGCCAAGATGCGGAGACGGCGTGCGTCTCTTCGTTTTGACTCGTGCTTGTCACCAAAGTCCCCTGTGTTCGTTCCCTCTCTCCCTCTCTCTCTCTCTCTCTCTCTCTCTCTCTCTCTCTCTCTCTCTCTCTCTCTCTCTCTCTCTCTCCTTCCTCTGCTTGCCATTTTCTTTTCTTTTTTTTTATAAAAAAGCTTTTAAATGAAACGCTCTCCTGCCTCCTGTCCTCTCTCTCTCTTCCCCCTTCTCCTACTCTCTTTAAGCTTGCAGCTGATTCGTCCGTCAGTGATTCATAAATTCATCTCTGGCACGCCACAGTCACTCTGGGGGATTGTGTTTTGTGTCTGTGTGTGTGTTGGTGTATGTGCGGTCTGAGGGATACAGAGGAGAGCTGCCTGCCAGGGGGGGAAAGGTAGAATGAGTGGAGAGAGAGAGAGAGAGAGAGAGAGAGAGAGAGAGAGAGAGAGGGAATGCTTTGCAATGCCAGCCATGATTAGAGCCATGGCGCTCGCCGTTTAAACACACATTTAGAGAGCGAGTGTGCGCGCGAGAGAGATCTGTAAACTAACACAAGCGTTCTCGATTGTTCTGGTTTTAAATAGAAGCCTCCGGGGCCCCACCTGCCGATTTTTTTGTCTTGTTCATTTGTTCTGTCTGTGTGCCCATCTCTCTCTCTTTCTCCCTCTCTCACCCTCCTTTTTCCCTTTTGACACAGAATTGCTTTCTCCAACATGGATTATTGATGTCCTCTCTAGATGTATTCCTCCCTGCTACTCTTCTTCCATCCTTCTCCCCTGCATTCTTTTACACGACTCCCTCTCTTGTGTCCTCTCATTTGGCTGCCGTCCCTGTGCCAGTCAGTTCCTTTCCTCGCTCCCACTTTATCTCGCTGCTCCATTCCATCCAGATGACTCCCTTTTCTCCCGCCGCCGCCCTCCTCCTCCTCCTCCTCCTTGAAGTCCTTCGTGACTTTTCATTCCTGCATCCTTCTCTCTCTCTCTCTCTCTCTCTCTCTCTCTCTCGCATTCTGTTCCTTTCATTTTGCAGCTCATTTTCCATTTCCTTCCCCCATCTCTCTTCCTGTTCTCTCTTGCCTTGACTCGGCCCGCTTGTTTCAGGTTAGACTGTCCTACTTTGAGTTCCTCTACTTTTGAGTTCCTCCTTTCCCCCTCCTCGCTTTGCCCCCCCCCCTTTCGCTCCTTTGTTTATTTACATGCAGACAGACAGTGGGGGAAGATGTCAGAAATGATTGATGGATGGGGACGGGTCACGGACGGCAAGATCTGAGCGATTGATGGAGTCTCCTGTCAGTCTGGGGTCAGCCTAAAGAATCGGTTGATTCATTATGGCAAAGAGGTCCTTTTCATGGAGGCTCATCTTGACAGCTGAATTTAATGGCAGTCTTCACATATTCAGCCCTGAGTGCTGGTACATCTCTTAGCTTATGTCCCTTTGTTGCCTCTAGATTAAGTTATTTCCATAATGCAGACCTACATGCTGCAACGGCATTAAAGTAAAACATTTGACATTTTGGAACAGGGAACCTCTTTATCGACGGGAGCCGGTCTTCTGTGTCACACGCCTGCCCTTTAAATGGCTCATCTCTCGTAGATGACATAATTATGTGGTGTCAAAGTGTGACAGCTGAGCCTAGCTGCATTAGAAAAATTAATATGCACAGCGTGGGAGGGGAGCCTTTCCACAATCTTCTAATGTTTATAGCCACTTAATCTGCTCCGTTCATCTTTCGGAGGCCATCACACTGGCGGGATAAGTACACTCCAGCGCAAACGGGGCTAATGTTAGTCAGTTATTGTGCTCATTAGCCGGTATTTTTATTTATAAGTAGTTAATATAATTTGCATCAGAGTCGCTCATTCGTCAAGTGTATTGAATGGTCAAGGAATATGATTCGGTAAACTGATCTAAGCGTTTCACAATAGCGCCGCACTTCACAGACTTGACATGCACAAGGGCTTGTGCAACGTTACACAGTGTTAGAGATGCATGTAGACAAGCATTACAGTACATTGCGTGTCAGTGCAACTGTACCGAGATGTGGTGTTTTCGGTGATCTACAGCGGCAGTGAAGAAGTGGTGAGTGATCTGCAGTGCAGTGCAGTACCCTATTGGTCGCATCATCAATAAATACTGTGCGTGTAATGAGTCAGGCTTGTGATATCAAGAGCACAGAGGTAGTTTTACAGAGCTGGTAAGGTGTCTGCAGTGGTACGTCTGCTTCGTTACAGCGTCTTATCATTTTTTTCCAGTGAATTTGATTTTAACTCTGAACGTGGATAATCTGTAGCAACCAGTGGAATTTGTCATTTTATTTTGTTTCTTGCTTCTGAGCTCTGCAATTACAGTAAAAAAGGTACCGAGAACAGCCCACATCTGTGATGTATCTCTACATTCGTGTCAGGTATCACTCTGGATTTTATTTAAGAAAAAAATCAAAACATCCGTAACATCCATAGACTGTATGAAATAATGGATGTAGCTATTGTGACGTCACCCATTGGTTTGTGGACTGCCATTTTGAAAGGTTGAGGCTAGATCCAACAGGGTGTAGGCACGGAAGTAGCCATGATTGGCTGTTGCAGTCGTGATTGGCTGTTGCGTCTGCCAATAGACTTGAAACAAACGATGTACACTGAAACATTTAGTTAGCTAGCTTACAACTGACCTTAACATTGCTAGGTTGTACTGTAACCCTAACCCTAACCCAAATGCTAACCCTACCACTACTACTATCGCTAGCTAACTAATGTTAAGTTAATTCGCCCCAACTATTGCTCTGTCTGTCGGTCTGGCAGTCGGTGCGCTTCGAGGTTCCGCGCTCTCTGTTGGCCGACGCAACAACCAATCACGGCTACTTCCGTGCCTACACCCTGTTGGATCTAGCATCAACCAATCTGAAACCTCGAGTTTGGCATTTTACCGCCGCCATCTTGGTTTTTTGAAACTGGACGTGATCATATTTGGATGAGAGGGTAGAGCTGGGGAGGTGCGAGGGGTGAATCTCAATGAGAATCTGAGGACACTGTGCATACCCATCTATACTGGTGTTACACCAAAATCTGTGCCCCTTCAGATTATGTGACCATGCCCTTAAAACGCTCTATTTTGCCCCCCCCCCCAATACTAATCCTAAACTTAACCACGCCAAACCCACATCTAATAATCAGCTGTCTCCAACCCAGTACCTTAACGTAACCATCTTGAACTTTATACCTAAACTTGAACTCCTCTAAACTGCTGTTTCTGAGTGTTTTAGTGGATGGATCACATTATCTGATGGGTCACAGATTTTGGCAACCTAGCAGCACCTGGCTCTTCCGCCGGACGTTTCATTCCAAATTTATCGCAGGCTAAGACAAGACCAACTCCAAATGGGAGCTTCACATAAACAATTTTTATTTATTCATTTTTTTTGGGAGGGGGGGCATTATACCTGGCCAATTACTCCACTCTCCAAGCCATTCCGGTTGTTGGTCCATTGCCTCTGCTGAGCCGGGGAGGGCTGCAGACTACCACATGCTTCCTCCGATACATGTGGAGTCACCAGCCGCTTCTTTTCACCAGACATTGAGGAATTTCGCCAGGGGAACGTAACACATGGGAAGATCACGCTATTCCCCCCCAGTCCCCCCCCCCAACACCCCGACTGACCAGAGGAGGCACTAGTGCGGTGACCATGACACATACCCACATCTGGCTTCCCACCCGCAGACACAGCCAACTGTCTGTAGGGACACCCGACCAAGCCGGAGGTAACATGGGGATTCGAACTGGTGATCCCCCTATTGGTAGGCAACAGAATAGACTGCTACACTACCTGGATGCCTGTTACATTCCACATTTATCGCACGCTAAGACGACAACACCAACTCGAATGGGTGCTTCACATGAACAATAGTAGTGTAACAAAGAGATTTGCTCTTCCTTTTTTTTTATATGGATAGATTATCAACTCCTGTGACGGCCTGGCGGCCTGTCCAGAGTATCTCCCCGCCTGCTTCCCAGTGACTGCTGGAATAGGCTCTAGCATCCCTGCGACCCTGAGTAAGGATAAGCAGCTTGGATAATGGATGGATGGATGGAGATTATCAGCTATGATACAAGTTCCACGAGTCTTGTTTTGGCATGTCTGGTTTACTACAGCTCATTCCAGATTTATTGCATGCGAAGACAAGATCAACTCAAAATGGCTGCTTCACATGAACAATGTTAGTTTAACAGAGATTTGCTGAAAAAAATAATTATTTACACGGCTAGATTACCAACCGGACAACACCTTAAAACAAGTCCACAGCTATTTAAATATACACAGTGCCATGGATACCAACCAGGTCTGTATGAACTTTGAAATTGTATGACATGTATGAAATTGCCCCCCCCCCCCCATTCACTTATCACAGTGGGGGAAAGTGGCTATAGAGAACAAAACCGGTTTTTGAACCAGGCTGTAATTATCTTTTTTTTTTCTGCAGTAAAGTTGGGCATTTTAGCATGGGAGTCTTAGGAGCCAGGTTTCTTTTTGCATCCAGTGGAGTCGCCTCCTGCTGGCCATTAGACACAATGTAGGTTTAAGGCACTTGGCGTTGGCGTCACTTTTCAGACCCGGAGGTCGCCCCTCGGTAACATCATCACATACAACTTGGGCAATTTCTGTATTAATGGTTGACTGTTCATGAACCCAGCAAGGGGCTTGTGTGCTGTAAAGGGGAAAATGTCCTACGCAAGTGAAATATTTCTTGGAGGATTTGCTGACAGGATCGGAAGTGCGGGTCAGTCTTGCACCAAATTATCAGATCACCTCGCGGTGGAGAAAACCCATTTGCACTGAATCTGTCATGGCAGAAGGGACAGGGGAAATGGTGTTGGGGAGAACAGGGGGGTGTACTGGCTAAACCATAATGAGAGCGGTAGAGAGGTAAGAACAGGTTTCACCGTTGGAGGTAAATGTGCCTTGGCAGTAGCTAAAGGGAGAAAAGGGGAGTATGTGATGATGAGGGAGACGGGGAGAGAGAGAGAGAAGCCTGTTACTGAACCATCAGTAGCGGTAATGAGACACAGGTGCAGCCTGTGGAACCACATAGTCTGTCAGAGACAGAAACGGAGAGGAGAGAAGTGATGGAACATGGTGGAGCTAAAGGGTGGCGGTGTTGAGGAAAGTGGAGAATAGATTCAAGGAAATGAGAGAAGAGTCAACTGCAAGGTTTCGACCGCTTATTAGCATGCATACCACCATAGGGAGTCCTTGAACAATCAACCGCCAACATTAGCTGCCCTGAGGATATGTAGGCACCATGGATGCCAAGGCCTTTGTGTATTTGTTACCATCAATATTTTAGGGGTGTTTGTGTAGTTTTGTTTGTATAGTTTCATCCTTTCCTGAGTCATACTGCCATCTAATGTGAACGCCATATCAGTAGTAGCTCAGTGGATCCTTTTTTATTTTATTTTTTTTGGATCATCCCCCCCCCCCCATTTTTTCCCCTCCCCGTTCCGGAGAGGGCTGCAGACTACCACGTGCCTCCTCCAATACACGTGGAGTCGCCGGCCGCTTCTTTTCACCTGACAGTGAGGAGTTTCGCCAGGGGGACGTAGCGCGTGTAGGATCACGCTATTCCCCCCAGTTCCCCCTCCCCGAACAGGCGGCCCTGACCAACCAGAGGAGGCGCTAGTGCAGTGACCAGGACCCATACCCACATCCGGCTTCCCACCCGCAGACACAGCCAATTGTGTCTGTAGGGATGCCTGACCAAGCTGGAGGCAACACGAGGATTCGAACCGGCGATCCCCGTGTTGGTAGGCAACGGAATAGACCGCCATGCTACCCGGACGCCCCGGACTTGAAATATAATTAATAGATTGTTTGAGGGTGGACATAATCTCTGCTTCCCCAGCATTAGTAAGAATACCAGAATAGTTGCCTCTGAGTCAGTGGTAGGTTAACACTACCACGCTGTGCTGCATAAAGACACGAGGGGCATCAGTAGGGCAAAGTTGACCTGTGTCATGACGGTCTAAACCCAGCCTACATCGCCTACTGGTGAGTGAACCAGCCGACGCTTGGTGAATTCTGCTACACGTTGATAGGGATAGTCCACATCAAACGGTCGCCTGTGTTACGGCTAAGCTTCCTGCTGAATAATCTCGCTCACTGATGTGGATTTTGGTCTTTTACTGGGAAAAGATTTCACTCATGAAAATACAGACTCAGATTCATGCCGTCCCGACTTTTTCCACCGACTTGATTTGGCAGCCTGAGTTGCATTGCCTATTGCTGCTTTTAGTTCCAGCTTTTGCTGGTTTCCAGTGTTCTCTAGCACGTGCGCCAGAGCCAGCAGACACTCGTCATGGGAATAATCTCTTATCTTTCGTTATAGATGACTTCATGTAGGAAGGCTGTCAGCTCTGTGCAGTGCATTCTTGGTTGATGATCACACAGCTGTCGAAACGTGAAGTCAAGGTCCAAGTTTGCAGTTGTGGAGGAATAGAAACCGCAGCTGTTAATTAGCCACAGATGTTCTAGTGCTGCTTCCCCCGTACTGACAAGATGGACCCCAGTTCACATCAGCTAAGTTCTAAGTACGTGTTAATTTTATACTAGGTCTTCCCTGATGTAGTTTAACTGTGAATTAGGATTAGAATTAAGGCATGCAATTAACAACTGTTTTCCTTATTGGTTAAGATATTGATTATGAATTTGATTCATCACTAAGTCTGTGGTACTGAAAATAATGATTAATGCCCGTGACAAGAGGCGGCACGGTGGCGCAGTGGTCAGTGCGGTCGCCTCACAGCAAGAAGGTCCTGGGTTCAAGCCCCGGGGTAGTCCAACCTTGGTGGGTCGTCCCGGGTCGTCCTGTGTGTGGAGTTTGCATATCCTCCCCGTGTCTGCGTGGGTTTCCTCCGGGGGCTCCGGTTTCCTCCCACAGTCCAAAGAAATGTAGGTCAGGTGAATTGGCGGTACTAAATTGTCCTTAGGAATGAATGTGTGTGTGTTTCGGCCCTGCAATGGCCTGGCGGTCTGTCCAGGGTGTCTCCCTGCCTGCTGCCCAATGAGGGCTAGAATAGGCTCCAGCATCCCCGCGACCCTGAGAGCAGGATAAGCGGTTAAGACAGTGGATGGATGGACCCGTGACGAGGTTCCAGAACTCAAAGTGATGTGTTAAAAATATTTGCTTAGGGGGCGTCTGGGTAATGTAGCAGTCTATTCCGTTGCCCACCAACACGAGGATCGCCAGTTCGAATCCCCGTGTTGCCTCCGGCTTGGTCGGGCATCCCTACAGACACAATTGGCCGTGTCTGCGGGTGGGAAGCCGGATGTGGGTACGTGTCCTGGTCGCTGCACTGGCGCCTCCTCTGGTTGGTCGGGGCTCCTGTTGGGGGGAATAGCGTGATCCTCCCACGTGCTACGTCCCCCTGGCGAAACTCCTCACTGTCAGGTGAAAAGAAGCGGCTGGCGACTCCACATGTATCAGAGAAGGCACATAATAGTCTGCAGCCCTCCCCGGATCGGCAGAGGGGGTGGAGCAGCAACCGGGACGGCTTGGAAGAGTGGAGTAACTGGCCGGATACAGCTGGGGAGAACCCCCCCCCCCCCCAGAAATATTCATTTTATAGTTGTGTAATCAGAGGAGAAGGGCAGACAAATCTTAGCATTTGCAAAGCTGATGAACGACTAAAGCGACTGGCCACCCACATTTTTGGTTTTCAGATACTGTTTAATTGAGAATCAATAAAAATCTCGGGGCAGCCATAATGATTTCGCGGTTTGCCAGGGGCAGCTGACTCCACCGGGTGGGCCTTTTATGGACTCCTACAAGGGGTGTGGTGTCTGAAAAGGGGGGGGGGGAGGGGGCTGGACGTACTAAATTGAAATGTCGCCTCCCAATTAGGGAAAGGAAAGACGGAAGGAAGCGCTTTGAGAAAATGCCGAGAGAACCGAGGTGGCAACCAAAAAAAAGGTCAAGCGACTGTGGTAGAAGGAGACGGGAGGTGATCAAGAGAGGAGCAAAGAGACACGAGCACACGCCGCAGATGAGGAGGTGGTGTTAAGACGGTGTTGGAGGTACAGAATTATAAGTGTGTGTGTGTGTGTGTGTGTGTGCGCGTGAGAGAGAGGACGTGAAGGAGCGGCATTTGCTCGCCCACTGCCGCGGGCAAGGCGAGGCTGCTACTGGTGGCGCTGTCCCTGTTTCTCCGAGTCGAGATGGAGAACAGTCAAAGGTGAGAAACGGGTGGAGGACTTGAGAAGACAGAGATTCCACAGCAAACAGGCGTGTGTGTGTTTGTTTGTGCGTGCACACACACATGCACGTTGTCGAAAAGGGAGAGCTGGGGTTTAAGCTGGTGTGCGCATTAGAGACATCAGAGAGTAGCTTTTGTATTCGGTCCACGCTGAGTGGGTAAATATTTTGCAGCGGCCTGCTGTGTGGGTAGATTGTTCTTTAAGGCAGCAGGGGTGAAGATGGAGGAGGGCGAGATAAGGAGCGCTAAGGAGAGCTGCAAACTAGCAGCCGTGTTTAATTCACCGTGCCGAGATGCAAACATAATCTGCGCTTTGTTCTTAGCCCGGCTTAACTTGGCTTTCGAGCTCGCCGCTCCGCCCAAGGAGAGGAAGACGCGAGCACAAACCGTCCCACTCTCTCCCCTTCATTTGCAGCCAAACGATGGCGCTTACCCCGCCACGGGGTCGCCCCTCGCCGCCAGTGGCCGCTATCGTGGACGAACGGCGTGTTTTCTCGTGGTCCTTAGCGCTCCGCAGGGGCGCTCCACCCGCAGCACTGAAGCGTACACCGCAGGACACAAAGCGAGCTGCAAGATGATACTCGCGCCAGGGGCAGACGCGGAAGAGGTGTGTTTGCTTCGCGTTCCGCCATGATGGGAACACGGCGTCAACGAGAAGAAAAAACACGCACACACACATGCGTGCATGCACATATACTTGCATGCACACGCACACACAACAAGCCGTCTCGCAGAAATGTGACCTGTCACATCCCCCCCCCCCCCCCCCCCCATAGCGCTGTATGTATTTTTTGCTGTTGTGTTTGGGACAGGATGGCTCCAGGATGAGACGAGGAATAAGAGGGGTCATTCATTCATCTCGCTCATGCACACACACGCACAATCGCACACCCACAGGCCTTTCATGTTTACTCTCACAGGCTTCTCTTGTTCCGTCAGGCCTGCCGAAGAGAACGGCAGGGAGGGTAGGGGGTTGGGTGGGTGGGGGAGGAAGGAAGGAAGGGGGTCGGGATAGAAGGAGGGAGGGGACGGAGGAGGAAACGGACAACAAGCGATTTCAAGATTCCCGCACCGCTCGAAACCAGCAAACGAAACCAAAACCGCCCCCCCCCCCCCCTCTCCTCGCCGCCGTGGCGACCACGCGGTGGGGGGGTAACAGTTTGCTGATTGCGGCTCCTGCTCCGTCTCCAATTCCTCCTCATCACACACCATCTCTCTAATTGTCTGTCTTCCTTCCCCGTCTTGCACTCTCTGTGCCGTGCCCTTACTCTTCTTCTCCCCCCCCCCCCCCCCCGTCTCTCTCCCTTGCATTCTTGGTCCGGCCGTTCCTCGTCTTCCCCGGGGCTTGCCTCGGTGGGTCGGTTCCAGTCTGTCTGTTTGCTGATGACTACACTCGGAGCAGTTGTGATGGTCAGCAGCTGTTGCCGTGCTCTGCAGCATTCTCCCTCTATCAGTCTCTCATCTGACTCTCTTCGTCTCCCTCTTCCTCTCTCCCTCCTACCCCCATATCTGCTCTTTGCATGCGGCAATTTGTTCCACCACCTCTTCTCATTCATTTTGAAACGTTTTATTTCCTTCCATTTATGCGATTCTTTCATATATATATATAATTAAAATTAAAAAAAATTTCCCCCTTTTCCTCCCCGGTTGTATCCGGCCAACTACCCCACGCTTCCGAGCCGTCCCGGTCGCTTCTCCGCCCCCTCTGCCGATCCGGGAAGGGCTGCAGACTACCACGTGCCTCCTCCGACACGTGGAGTCGCCAGCCGCTTCTCTTCACCTGGCAGTGTGGAGTTTCGCCAGGGGGACGTAGCACGGGGGAGGATCGCGCTATTCCCCCCCACGTCCCCCTCCTCCTCCCCCTCCCCCTCCAAACAGGCCCCCTGACCGACCAGAGGAGGCGCTAGTGCAGCGACCAGGACACATACCCAACATCCGGCTTCCCAACGGCAGATACGGCCAGTTGTGTCTGTAGGGATGCCCGACCAAGCCCAAAGTGACGCGGGGATTCGAACCGACGATCCCCGTGTTGGTAGGCAACGGAATACACCGCTACGCTACCCGGACGCTTCGCGTTTCTCTTAAAGAGAGAGTGACATGCCCTTTCTGAACACATTTTTTTAGTTTTTTAACATTGGGAGTTTGAGTCATAACTGAAAATAGGAGCGGTTCTAAGAATTCAAAGCTATTGGCTACTGTCTTCCTGGGTGGGCGGGGCTCGGTACCGCTCGTCACTTGTTATTTACAAAAAATGTTGGAGAGCGAGAGGGAGATCCTTTTCGAGGAGGATTTGGTGATACAGATAACTGTTAGATGATAGATATTTAGATGAATAGACAGATAGATAGCTAGATAGATAGCAATACGTCGTAGCAAGATCGATAATAAAGTCACAGCAAAATAGCACAAACTCGAGCCAAGTAGCTAGCAGGAGGGGGTGAAAGAACGGCTTCCCCGTGGTTTTACAGCATCTCACTATGGACACACCCTATATGCAAATTGACTGGTGTCTAGGTATCCACCGGCACAATTTTGTCATTGGACACTATCTACAGCCAATCACAGATCTCTCTGGCGTGGCCGCAGACGTGCTGTTTTGGCCCCGGGTTTTCTCCGTGGTCACACTCCAGCTCGGAACATAGCCTATCAATAGGAGCTTTCAGATTTCGATGTCGGTATCACTTTAAAAGAAGTTTTTTTGTTTTTTTTTAATTTAAGAGGTGTGCATTTTTGCAGTAAAATGTCAAATGATCTATGTTGTCACTAATTCCCTCAAGTGATCTTGCAGCTTAAAGTGTAATGTGATATTTTAAACTGGAGGGCGGTGATATAAAGCCCCCCTTAAGTCTCCTGAGTTCTTTCCTAGACGCCACTCTTCTTCCACCCATTCACTGACAAGCCCCCCGTCTTTATGGGTAAGCAACATGCATAATAGATGGTGTGTTTATCATGGACTGGATTGGATACAATGTTGTCACGTCGAGTCAACCTGAGTAACTGAACGGCCGCTTTATTTCCTTCTAAAAACAACTGCTTCCCCTTCTAGAGATACGTTCCTTCCAAATCGAATTTAAAGTTGCATGAAGTTATGTAACCCGTGTTTTTCTTCAAATTGCACATCGGCCAAAAAAAAAATGGGCAAAAATCACCGTCCACCCCCCCCCCCCACCCCCCCGATATCATTCAACTCTTGTTCAGACTCGGCTGTGAAAATACCACATCACAATTGAGACAAAATGTAGTATATTCAGGAGAGAAAAGCTGCAGAACGCACAAAACAATCTCCCGGCGCAGCAATGAGATATTTCCACTGGGGTACGATTCCTTGAAACAAGACAAAACCGGTCGCTTGCATGAAAGAGCAGGAATCTGGAAACGAGTTAAACTACATTGATTTTAAGATATTGTCGCTTGGCTGAAGCATAACTTGTTCAATTTCATCATGCAATTTTTTTTACTATGCCCCATCTGCCAAGCGGGGAGATGTGTGTGTGTGTGTGCGTTGCTTGCGCGCGTGTGTGTTAACATGCTAATGTGAATGCGTGCACGTTTTGCTTGTTCAACCATCCTGTAACATGAAGCTGTTCAAAGCCAGTGTCGGGATTGGAGTCTTCCGTGTTTAGCTCGATGTTGAGATGTGTGGAGACGGGATGATGGAATGGGACTCGATGAAGGTAGGCTGGTAACACTTGGAGAACGATCAAGTGGGTTTTATTTAGGCTAGTTCCCACCAGTGGCCCAAGCTGCCTAGGATGGATTCATTTGAATCTTTATTGGCTCTCTCTCCCCGTCCATTTGTTTGTCCCTGTCCTTCCCGCCCTCTCTCTCCCTCCCCCTCTCTGTGGGGGCGGCTGGCTGGTGAACTGAGCAATCTCTTGACAGGTGCCCTCTCGTCTCAGATTAGAGGAGGAGATGGGGAAGAGGGACGGAGAAGAGGGAGGTCATGTCACTTTGATGGCTTTAGCCCTGAGAGATGTGGATCTGAACAGGCGTGTAGTTGTGTCTGCGCGGCCTCGGGCGTGTGGGCGTGCACGTGTGTGTGTGTGTGTGTGTGTACACACGGGCGTGCGTGTGCCACATCTGTAATTGGTTGCCGCAGCCTCCTCCGTGCTGGCGGATCGTCCTCTGATCCCGTGGAAATCTGGGATCAGCGTGGCAGATCCGCTGCTAATCAACGTCGGCTGCCTGTGCCCGGAAACGTAAGCGAGCGCTGCGCTTTGGAGCCCGGGATGTCGTTGCTCTCGGGATTTAATCGTTCTAGAAATCCCTTAATGGGAAACGTAACGTGAAGCCTAATTTGAGGATGCCGAGATAAAACCTTGAATTGTGTGTGTGTGTGAGAGGGCAAAAAAAAAAAGAAAAATTGTGTGTGTGTGTATGTATGTATGTATATATATATATATATATATATATGTATGTGTATATATATGTATGTGTATATATATATATATATTTGTGTGCTGGCACTACACACGTGAGGTGGTGGGTGATAAGAGAGATATCAAGCGCCACTTTGCCCTTTTGCTTTCAGATGATAAGATTACAACAAGGCCAGATCACTGCTGGCTTTCGTTGCACTTTCCCCCGTTTTTTTTTTTTTTTTTTTTTCCATTTTTTTTTTTTCTTTTCCGCAACCGGTGAATTTTTCCGGCTGCAGACGGTACGGCGTTATGGGGAAATTCACGAGGCAGAATCATCACTCATTCTGGGTTCCCCTTTGAGGAGTGGGCTAATTAGCCAGCGTCTGTGATTAGCCTTCCCGCGTTTGATCTGCCATTCTCTCTCTCTCTCTCCCTCTCTCTCTCTCTCTCTCTCTCTCTCTCTCTCTCTCTCTGCCTCCCTCCCTCTCTCTCTCCCTCCCTCCCTCTCGCTTTCTCTCTCTCTCCCTCTCTCTCTCTCTCCCTCCCTCCCTCTCGCTTTCTCTCTCTCTCTCTCTCTCTCTCTGCCTCCCTCCCTCTCTCTCTCTCCCTCCCTCCCTCTCGCTTTCTCTCTCTCTCTCTCTCTCCCTCTCTCTCTCCCTCCCTCTCGCTTTCTCTCTCTCTCTCTCTCTCTCTCTCTCTCTCTCTCTCTCTCTCTCACTCCCCCCCCCTTCTCTCGCTCCCTCTCTCCCCCCCCTCTCTCTCTCGTGTATGTGTGCGTGTCGACAAGCTGCCTGCCTGCGCATTAGCGCACACATCCATGCACATGCACAGAGACGCATACAACGCACACCGAAGCGGCAGATCCTCCTCTGCCTTCGGGTGGCACAATAGGTGGCCTTTGATAACTTTGTCGCTCCGGTGATGCGCACGCGGAGCTGCGGCGACGCACCAAACAAAGCGCGCAGCGCCTCGGTGGGAACCCGAGCGCGGCGGTTAATGTTTTACGCGCTCACAACGAGCTGCGTGGGTTTACTTTTACTTGGGAGAGTTTCGGCCCGCAAGTTAAATTCCCCTGAAAATCCGGGCGCCGCGATTGCTCAGGCGGGCGTGGGTGGCTAAGTGAGAAGGACATTTACTTAACTTCACCCTGAGTGATCACGGCTGGAGATGGGAGAATTACGGGCGTAATTAAATTCGTACAAATCCTCCCCACCCCCTTACGACCCCGTTTCGCATTGGGTCTCCGTGACAAAGCATATTGGGACATCCAGACTCCGCTGGATTTTATTCTAAGTGGCGACGGGTCCGTGTGTATTTGTGTGCGTTTTGGTGCATGACGGAGCGCTTTCTAATTACAAAGAGGCTGCGATATTGAAGTCCCGGCGTGTCCTTGAAGCCAGCCGCTGGAGCATGGCAGAGCTGGCTCCGACTTCTGTTTATCCTCCCAGCCACCTCCCCTTTGCTTAACAATCCTTTATCTATCACTATCTTAACTGGGGCCATGGCAAACCACATCAGCTCCACTTAAATGCAATGACAGGGTGAAGACGAACTGATCCGCAGGACTGTGTCTGTTGGTGTGTGTGTGTGTGTGTGTGTGTGTGTGTGTGTGTGTGTGTGTGCGCGCGCGCGCATCATATGCTGCTTTACTGCTTGTATTGTGATCCTGGGAAGAGGCTTCTTTGAAGTCGTCTCATTCTGTGTTGAGTCGAGTCAGTGAAGCATCACTGTGACCTCCAAGCCTTTTTAATGGCTGTGGGCACCGAACTTTCTCACTGACATCGGCTGCCACGTCTGTCGCCGTGCGGCACCCAGCCAGCCGTCCGTCCGCATGTTTTTGTCATCTGTTGGTTTTTCTAATGGATTTGACTCAAGGGGATGTATCGGGTTATTAGCCCATCCCCCACTCATTGGTCTCCTTGAGCTGTCTGTTAATGGTTCATTCGTCCTTCCATCCATCCGTCCACCCGGCCGTCCTTCTCTCGATCAGCACAGTGCTCCCGAGACGAGTTGTCCTTGTGACAGACTGTAAGGTTGTGGCTTGAACATTTATTGTGTGTCATATTGTATGACAGGAAAGAGGTTAAATCTTGATACTCCCCCCCCCCCCTTGGCATTACGGTTTGGGCATCGAGAACCGGTTCCAAAATTCTGATTCCAATACAGTCGTCAAGAAATTTTAATTTCGATTCTGCTTATCGGTTCCTGAACAAAATGTCACTCGATACAGTTTCGGTACCAGGACCTAGCTATCTGGCTGCGCTAGAGTCATGCGAGTTGAATGCATGCTTGTCTTACCGTCTCCTAAGCTGCACACTGGTGGTCTTTCTGGACTGGACAACGCGGCATCAAGCAATACAGTTTGTTTTGTGGGAAGACCAGTAAGAGGGGGGGGAGCACGCGAGTCTAGGTAGAGCCGTGTGCCATCACGGACCGCAGCAAGCGCTCAAAAGCGGGGCTTAATTTAGTTGGGGAAAAAAATGACAGGTTGGCACAGTGCAAGACCTGTGCCAAATTTATTTCGTGCAGGAGAGGCTGCGCTACTACCATGACCAAACAACTTCACCAGCATGGTAACCAAATTTGGTGTACCATGTTTGATGTGTTGTGCGGTCGCCCTCTCCCACAAATGTCAGTCAACCAACTGCCAGCACCTCATTGCAATCAGGAAAGGAAAATTGAAATAATGTTTATCTTAACAGCGAGACGGCAAAGTAGCTATACTTGATTGAATTGTTAAAAACTGTTATCTTTTCGTAGATGAATGTTGGCACAGACATTCCTACTTCTCTCTCGTCAAGACCCACACGGGCTGCAGGTCCCTAAACTGTAAATTAATTGATTTTTAGATTTTCCGTGTTGTCATTTCAGCGGATTTCAGTGTTACAGTACAGTGAATAAAAAAAAAAAGAGGAATGGATTATTATTGAATCATATCATTTAATAACGGCAACCAAATTAAACTGATTAATCAACTTAAAGGTTCCATAAACTATGAAGTCAGTTGTGAGCATGACTGAATATGACTTGTGTAAAGGTTTTTAAAATTAAGTTTTTTTTTCCTGTGAAATAAGCATGTGATCTGTTCTGACCCCACCCCTCAGAGAATTGGAATTGAGAATCGATAAGCAGAATCAGAATCATTAAAATCCAATCGATACCCAACTCTACTTGGCAGACTGTGAGTGTTGAAATGAGACTACTGGCCCATTGTGCATTTGGTTGAACAATTAGGCTAAGGCCTATGTCAGCTGATGGCAAGCTGACCATGCCCTATGATGCCAAATAACAAAAACAATCAAAATGGATTTTTGGGGGGAAAAAGCATGCAATTACTTTGATGGCAATTTTTTGCCTCAAGAAACCTAAAAAAAAAAACCCAGAAAATTAGGACAATTTGTACCGTTCAACAAAGCACTCCATAGCTGGTATGCTAGGACTTCTTCCTTTTTCATTTTCTTGCTGCTCCACAGTGCATCATCCATTTCCAAATCTTCCCTGTCCTTTGCATCTTCCTCTGTCACGCCAACCACCTGGACGTCCTCCCTCAACACGTCCATAAACCTCCTCTTTAGCCTTCCTCTCTTCCCCTTGCGTGGCAGCTCCATCTTCAGCATCCTTGTCTCTTCACCTTACGCCACATCTGCTTGTACTTCTGTCTACTTTCTTCATCTCTCTGACTATCCCACTTCTTCTTCCCAACCTCTTCCTTCATATACTTTCCTTTGCTTCCTTATTCTACCACCAAGTCTACTTGTCTTCCTTCCTCCATCCAGATGACGCACCAAGTACGTTCCTAGCTTTCTTCCTCACTAATTCTGCAGCGCTTGCCCAGCCATCTGGCAACTCTTAACTACCACCCAGTGCCTGTCTTATCTCCTCCCTGAACTCCACAAAACAGTCTTGTTTTTTCAACTTCCACCATTTGACTTTTGGCTCTGCCTTCACTCTTTTCCTGTTCTTGGTCTCCAAAGTCATCCTACACACCACCATCTGATGCTGCCTAGCTATGTTCTTCCCTGTCGACACCTTATAGTCAGTCTACAATCTCTTTCAGATCGCAGCTCCTGCATAAGATATAGTCCACTTGTTTGCATCTTCCTCCACTCTTATACGTCACCCTGTGTTCCTCCTCCTTCTTGAAATACGTATTCATCACAGTCATTTCCATCTTTTTTGCAAAATCCACCACCATCTGTCCTTCGAAATTCCTGTGCTTGACACCATACTACCCATCACCTCAGATCCCTTCACCAGCATGCCTTGTTGTTATGTCAACTGATTGAAGTCCCCTCCAATCACCACTCTCTCCACCTTGGTTACACTCTCCACCACTTCATCCAACTCACTCCAGAATACTTCTTTGTCTTTGTCGTAGCAGTTATTTAAGTCCACTCTGACATTAACGAGGAGCGAGACAAACATCTCTTACAGTATTGTCACACTTTAATATGTTAATGAACAGATGCACAAAACCTAGATACTTAAGTGTGCGCTGATCAGTACAGTACAGTTTCTCTTTTGGGCAGTTGTCTGTTCTTCCTCTCCTTATCCCATGTCCTCCAGCTCACATCCCACCAAGGCCATTTCTCCAATTACTTTGTACAGATTTGCTACACTGAGTTTCTCATACATTCGTCTGCTATCAGCTAACATTTAACAATAGGCCTTTATTTGTTCACATAGAGAAGACACTTTATAACACGACCTTTGTTTTGTTACATATAAACTTTAAGCATCTAAGCAAGAGACTAAAGTTAAACATAATGATAATAATAATAAATATTTATTTAAATGCGCCTTTCATAACACTCAAGGTCACCTTACATAAAAGACAATAAGTGCAATCAACAATTCAACACACAATAAGCAATAGAGCATATGTCAGCAGTAGTTAAAAAAAAATGAATGTGATGCTGTTAAAGTGAGTATGCTAGTTTAAAAGGGTGGGTTTTAAGAGCAGTTTCGAATTCTCTAATGGAGTCCAGTAAGCAGATGTGACAGGGAGTGGAGTTCCAGAGTTTGGGTACAGCAAAGGACAAAGCCCTGGCACCCATGGCGCCGAGGTTGATGGCTGGTAGTGCCAATAGACCTGCTGGTGAAGACCACAGTGAGCGAGTTGGAGTTTGAAGGAGGTCTGTGAGATAAGCAGGGGATAGATTATGAAGAGCTTTAAGATAAATCTGCTGTGACACAGGAAGCCAGTGTAATTGTATCAGCAGGGGAGAGACACGGTCAGTGGACTTTGAATGTGTAATAATCCATGCTGCAGAATTCTAAATGAGTTGAAGTTGGTGAATAAGTTTGTTGGGAATACCTGCTAGGATCGCATTGCCGTAGTGTGTGTGATGTGACCAAAACATTGACTTAGTTCTGTGGAGTGTTGTGCTAAAACAGGGCGTAGTCTGGAGATGTTTTGCAGATGGAAAAAGGCAATCCAGCAAACATTGTTTATATGACTGGAAAAGGAAAGGATACTATCTAGGCTAACACCAAAGCTCTTAGCCTGAGCGGAGATAGGTATGATGGCTCCAGTAATGGGGAGTGAGCAAATATTAGTTTCTGAGTGTAGATTTAGTGCCAGTGTGGAGTAGCTCCGTTTTACTACTGTTGAATTTCACATAATTGTTAGTAATTCATATCTGTATATCATGGAGACAGGTCAGGGTACTGGAGGGGAGAGTGGAAGTGGGCTTAGTGGACACAAAAAGCTGTGTATCATCGGCATAGCAGTGGAAATGGATACTATAGTGCCGGAAGATGTTGCCGAGAGGGAGGAGGTAAAAGATAAACGGGAGAGGCCCCATCTCTGAACTCTGTGGTACTCCATGAGGAACTGTTGAACTTTCTGACTGGTAATTCTGAATTTGTACAAAATGTGTCCTGTCTGTAAGCATTGTATAGATCACACATGGTCAAAGAATTAAAGAAAGCAAACATCATATATGAATTGCCCTCACACTCTTCATCTCACACCCAACTTACGGGGGCGTATGTGCTGACAACATGTCATCATCACATCTTCAATTTCCAGCTTCATGCTCATTGCTCTGTCCGACACTCTCTTCATCTCCAACACACTCTTGTCATACTCTTCCTTCAGGGTGACTCCTAAGCCATTTCTCCTCCCATCCACACCATGGTAGAAGAATTTGAACCCACTCCAGATGCTCATGGCCTTAACTCCCCTTCCACCTGGTCTCTTGCACACACCGTATATCTCCCTTCTTTCTCTCCATCATGTCAGCCAGCGCTCTCCCTTTACCAGTCATAGTGCCAACATTCGAAGTTCCGATTCTCATCTCCACACTCCTACCCATCCTCCTCTTCCGCTGCCTCTGGACATACCTTCCACCTCTCCTTCTCCTTTGGCCAACGGTAGCATAGTTTCCACCAGCACCCTGCTGGCCAACAGTGCCAGTTGCGGCCATTGGTAGCCCGGGCCTTGACCGACCCGGTTTATGAATCTGATTTATGATCCGCATATTTGATTTGTCAAAGGTTTTAAGCCGGGTGCCCTTCCTGATGTAACCCTTCCCATTAATCTGGGCTTGGGTCCGGCACTAACCCTACAACGACTGGGATTTCACTCCTACCTAAAACGACCATGGTCGGTCAATTTGACTGCTGGTTTTTAAACTTTATATTCTGTCAAGATAAATACCCAATTGAGGTATTAATGTATTGCATTATGTCAGTATGTCTGTTAGGAAACAACTGACACCAAAATTAACATTTTAACAACTGTAATACTATTTTTAAACAATTTAAACTTCAGATCGACATGGTCGAACTTGAATAGCAAAATTGAAAAAGTGAAAATATTAACTGAAAAACAAAACGGAAAACACATATTGCTAATCTTACAAACGTAACAAGGCCTATAAAAGGTGAAATGTAAAAAAAAGAACTGAAAATAAATATTGAAACGGTCCCAAACAACAGCCGGAACTGAAAAACTACTAGAACGACCATGGGCGGTCATTTTGACCGCCATGGTTTTTAATCTCTATATTCTGTCAAGATAAATACCCAATTGAGATACTAATGCATTACTGTTGTTTAGTATGTCTGTTAAGAATCTAACCGACACCAAAATTAACATTTTCACAACTTTTAATACAAAATGACCATGAGCGGTCATGGTCGTTTTAGGTAGATCTTATCATAGCTTTTTTTGGGGAAATGATCTAAAACTCATTTTAAATGCATTTATATGCAATTTTAGGAGATTTCAAGGAGAGGCAGGTCTGTATCTTTTTCTTTTTTTTTCACAAAGTTATTAATCTTTGAAAATCCAAAACGGTCATAATGACCGTCTTGGTCAAAGAATGCACTGTCTTGTGCATCTCCAGTGGCTGGATTACTCTGCTCCTATTGGTCACTCACCAACATGGTGCTGTATCACCTGCCACACAATCACGGCCCACATTTTCTGACACCGTTACCACTTCATTGTGACTGGAGCCTACAACGCCATGGGTCGGCCC